>NC_087556.1:34274261-34640928 GCF_036250125.1 Pseudopipra pipra
ACTATGGATATATTTACTGCTGTATAAAATTCCTACTGCAGCCTTTCATTGAGGGGGAGGGAAATAATTCCACTATAAGGCAGTTTTATACCCATATGACTTTCTTTCTATATTTATACTATTTTTGGTAAAATACAGTCAAATGGAATTGCTAACGTGGTCAAACTTCAGCATTTTTAGGATGTCTCTTTTATTGACCTGGGATTGTATCTTAAGATTGTAGCTATTTTCTGTCTTGGTTTTGTACTTGTTAATGGTATTTCAAGTTTCAGTGTTTATTTTTGATGGCTACACTTAATGTTCAGTGTAAAATCTTTAATCTTGCTGTACACCTCAGTGATTTGACATTTTAAGCTATTTCTAGCATGAAGATGTGTTTTTAATGGTAATTTTAGTCCTACACCCAGCCATTGTGCAAGTGGTCTGTCTCAGTTCTTTTCTCTATTGTTTGGCTAAGTCTGTTTGTTTGGCTCTGGAAAAAAGAGGATGGTTCTCATTTTTGATGGCTGTACTCAGTTTTGTGGCTTTAGCTGGAATTACAGTAAGTCTTCTCCCTGCGCTTCAGAAAAACATCAGAGGAGACATTTTAAAATTAATAGCACAGAATTCAGCCTTAGTCAAAGCTCATAATGAAAAGTTAAGAATTCATATGATATTTTCCAGGCTGGATATTTTTGGCCATTAAAGGTATTGACATGTCTTCTATAGAGTGACTAAATACACATATTCCTCTGTAGAGAAAGTGGAGGACTTTTCAGGTGTGAGAGGGTACCTTGTGCCATGAGCAACTGGAATCTACTCCTAGGCTATGCCTGGAGTGATGTTTAATGCCTCTGTGTGCTGATGGATGCAGCTTGTCCTCTCATCATCTCATAGAATCATAAAATCATGGAATGGTTTGGACTGGAAGGGAACTTAAAGCTTACATAGTTCCAAACACCTACCATGGGCAAGGATACCTCCCACTAGCCCAGGTTGCTCCAAGTCCTGTCCAACCTGGCCTTGGACACTTCCAGAGATGGGCCTGGACACCATGACCAGGTTTGCAATATGATTCCCACCATTGTCCTTTCCCATGAAAGGGCATCAAGGTCATGTTCCCATGGGCAGTGAGGGAGAACATCTGGGTTCTTGTCTTTACCTGCCTTTCTCTTCTCCTAAAAAGACATTGGGAAAGAGAGATGAAACCAGTTTAAGACATGGAATAGCTATGGGCAGTGTTTCCATGCCTACCCAGCTCTCCACCTGGAGGAGGCTGCAATCTGCAGGCAGGTAAGGGAGCAGAAGGACCCTTGGAGCAGAAGGACCCCGGGCAACCAGAAGCAGAGCCACAAGTTGACTTTGTGCATGTGGGATCAGGCTCCTGCATTGTCCCTGTCACAGATCCCATCACCTCCTCAGCAGGCTGTGCAGTGGCAGCAGGAGGCAGCTCAGAGAAAGCATGTGGTATCTGGAGTTTAGATGATCCTCAAGTCTGAAGACTTGGCCAGAAAACTCCAAGAGAACAGGCTCTCTGGAAATTCCTCCTCCCAGCTGTGCCAGGAATAATAGAGGCTCTTCCTGCTAGTTTTGTTGCATCTGGAGCCAGCCACAACCTTTTGTGAGAGAGCAAAAGTATGAAAAGCAATGAAAGAAAATTAAAAAGTGTGCTTTCTGAATCTCAGAAACGTTTGGTTTCATGTCAGACCTCACCTAAAGGATAAAGATATTTTTTTTAATTTATTCTTTACTTGCTTTCAATTGCTGAATTTTCCCTCAATCTTGGAAGCAGGTCAGGAGCACTTTTACCCTCGTATAAGAATCTGTGCCCTGCAACATTTGAAGTAACTTCTGTGCCCAGTCCTGCCAGCTGGTCCACAGTGCTTTGGTGGCATAAAGAAAGGATGGAATTGTTCAGTGTCTTTGCACCATGGGAGAGGTCTGTGTGTCCCTGGCAAAAGGCATATCTGGTTATGAAAATGAGCTCTGAGATATCAAATGTGTAACATTTGTGGAAGCCTCACTCAAGGTTTGCTCTCCTCTTCAGCCCTTGAAAATGTCCCTCCTGATTTAAGGAGGCTTTGGGTCAGACCTCTGACAGAGTTGGGTTGTATGGCTCCTAACTTAAAGTTTGCTTTTTTTTTCTTTAAAAACCTTCAACAGCAATCATAAGTGAGTGTTGCAGAGTGATAAATATTGTCCTTCTGAGAGAAGTCCCCAGTGTCTTAAACCCCCAGTCAGTGTTTGTTGCTTGTCCTAGAAAAATATACAGACTGGGTGCAACATTAGCCAATAATTAAAGTGGTTTTAGGACAGGAAATTTTGGTTATCTCCTTAATTCTTTATTTGATCTTTGATCTGGAATTATAATTTAGTGTTTTAACTGCTGTACAGAGGATTTGTTGTAAGTGCACATTGCTTGCTTTGTTCTCTTAGTGCTCTGGGAATGGGCTTTTCAGAAAAAGCAAACACAAATAAAAGCAAAATATATGCGTTTTAGGAACTTTCACCTGCCTCAAGATGCTGCTTCAAATATTCTGAGGTGCATGGGGGCTGGTGGTCTGAATTCAGGCCAAAAAAGGAACTTATATGTATAACAACATTTTGGACGTGAACAAAGTCAGAAAACTGCTCAGACTGAAATCCATGGACCTGTTTTCAGGGAAAAGCTGGGCCCTAACAAGTATAGACTGTGACTCATGAACATCTGCGGAAATTTCACACTTCCACAATCACATTATCAAAAGCAAAATTTAGCTAGACCAAATTTACCCCCCCCAAATGTCCTTAGACTGTAAATATAAAAAATTATTTAGGCAACAGAGAACCTTCTTCTGTTTAACTCAGCCCCCACAAAGGCTGTCCATCACAGAAAAGCAATCAGAAAATATTTTGAGAGAGTTAAAGTTTAGCAGAAATAAGCTTTTATTGTTATTTCACCTTGCAGGTTCATTGCAGTATTAAAGTACTTTACATGACTCTGAGTAAAGTATTACTTTAACCACAGGAATTAGACTGCCAGAGTTTCCATTAAAAATTTCTGCTGTCAGAAGATGAATTACCAACCACACTTCTTGTAGGAAAAACTCTATATTTAGTTGTTGGGGCAAAATTTATGATATTGCCCTCATTAAGAATTTTTGTGCAAGTCCATAAAGACCTAAGAATAGTATAATGAGCATTAAAGTCTTCATTCCCACAAAATACACCCTTAGTTGTGTGCTTAATTTACCTATATCAGTAGCTGCACAGTTTTGTATCTTCTTTCTTAACTGCATGTTGAAGTGTTTTGCTTAAACAAGACCTAAATTCTGTATCTACCTTGGGATGGCCCAGAAAAAGAAACAAGGAATCCAAACCTAAATATAGATGGGATTTTGCCATGAGACACCTGACTACAAGGTATGTGTTCAGTCCCCAGAGAACAAGGGATGAGTCTATAGCCAAGTATGGCAGGCAAATGGGTTTACAGAAATAAAAAACTGGTATTAATTACAGTGATTTGTTGCTTCTAGAATTAGAAATAACATCCTAAAGCACATCACCATCCCTACTTCACTTCCAGCAGTGACAAATCACCTCCATTGCTGTAGGTACCTGCTGGCCACTGTCACCCTCTGATCTTGGGCAAACTCTGGCCACGCCAAGGCCAAGATGTGCAGTGTGGTTTTGACCCTCTAAACTGAACAGCATCATTTTTAGAGGCACTTAAGTGTATGTTGTTGCTGCTCATTGCAGTGGTAACTTGGGACTTGCTGCATTACTGAAAATCCTACTGGCAGTGCATGTTTTGATGGAAAATGCACCAATTAAAGAAATCACACTGGAAGGGTGATGAGGTTTTCATATCCCTCATAGTGATGTCCTTCTGTTGGCTTGGTGGTGCAAGCTCAGACCTCAAACACAAAATTACAGATACTGCAGCAACAAAAAATCCTGGCACTGAAACCATTCTTTGCATAGAAAAACTTCTGTGTTAACTCACCATCAGCACTGCCTTGAACTCCTCTTGTCTTCTCTAAAATCCTGTACCTCTGTAGTGTGACAGCCTTTCTCCCCTCTTTTGAGGGTATTTTAAATACATTTTTTTTGTATTTAAAAATGACAAAGCTCTTGGAGCTAAAACACATTGAAAATCATAAATGTGGTCAGGGAACATTCTGCCTCCAAACATCAAGGACTGTCAGGCTGCACAAGGCTGATACTTCTCCATTTCTAGATCTGAGTATCACTGTGCACGACGAGTTAGACAAGCACAAACTTGCAGGAATTGAAAATGATTCTAGGTACGGCTCTTAAAAATATAAATGAAGAGAAACATGATGCTTCTCTCTTTCTTTCCATTTGAAAAACTGCATGTACTCCTAAATTGGTGGAAAAGAGTCTTTAAATAAAACAATCGTTTGTCTGCTTTGCCTCCAGAAGATGAGGACAGAACGATTTCCTAAATGCATCTTTATTAGATACAAGATCTATAAAGGCAGTCTGGGCTTATCTGGCAACCTTTATTTAGACTAAAAGGGAATAAAATAAATGAATAATTTAGGCAATAAAGATGAAGGCAAGTGCTTTCCATGTCCTGCTTGTCCATATATCTCCTACTAGTGGAACTGCTATGTTTCTAAGGATGCCTGCTAATACAATTGCATCATTCAGAGCAGTTAAAGAGAAGCAAGCTGGCTCTGCAGAAGGGGCTTTTTTTGACCAGAGGTTCAGTAGAGGATGCTGCATCAGTAGGACACAGCCACCATGAGGATGAAACAGCTTCCAAATACCCTCACACATGCTGAGATTGCAGGCTGAGCTGACAATGGCTCAGCAGCATCTTCAGGTGGTGCTCTCACTATAGGCAAGCCTAAATTACCAGTGGTAAATTCAGATTTCAAGAGATGAGGTTGTGACTAAAGTAATTCCTAAGTGTTTCCTCCTGCTGATTTTAAGGAACAGGTGTGGATGTACCAGAAATGCTTTGCTGCCCTCAGGCACAACCATCTGACTGAATAGGAGAAACATAATTAAAAATAATGGACACTGAGATATGGCCATTTAGCATCTCTATTAGGAAAGCTGTTTTGAAATGGAAACCTCACAAGAACACACTGCAAGGTACAAATGTTATTAAGTCTGAATCCAAGTCCCGTTTATTTTTACATCTTGGAATCAATTACTTTGATCCAGACATCTTATTAATGGCTTGTTTCTAAAGTGAATACCTATCCATGGTTGCAAATCGTATACAAAATTATGGTTGGATATGGGCTATGAAGAGAGAAATGTCCATAACTCAGCCTCTTCCCTGCATGTACAGGTTTATTGCTTGTTTTTCAGTTTCTCTAAAACACCAGTGCTCTAGGTCTATTTTATTAATAAGTTATGTTCATATTATATGTATCTCAATGTCTTTCAAAGCCACAGTGGAATTTCCTGAATTTTCTAATGATTAATTTTGCAGCCAGTTAAAGAAGCAACCCAATAACTTGGTCATTTCCAGTTGAAGCTGTAAGGGCTGAACTGCTCTGATTATTCTTGCTGTCCAATTTCTGTAGCATCCCCAAGGTTTTTTCAAACTAGCATGGAGAATACAAAATCATTAAGACAGTCTTATTGATCAGGTGGCAATTTTCATTGTTATATGGAAGATTTCTTCAAGATAAATAAACTATATGAAAGCAATACTTTAAAAAGCACAGTTCTTTATGAATGCCATAAATCAGTTTCTTTTCCCATATGTTTTTCAAAACAAGGTTGTCCTGATTATCTCCAGTAGCTTTAAGAAGTAGGGGACACATACCCCAACAAAATAATTTATCTGAAATTAAATTCACGGTATGACTCAGGAATTTTTTTTTTTCAGTAAGGAAATGGCAACTTTAGGTGGATTTTGTTGTATTTTTATAAGTAAATTGGAGTTAAACAGAAGAGGCCATACTGAAAAGTTTGTTCCCACCATCTGTGTACATGACAGATTGCTGGTTTTGTCTACATGCTCCTCTTTTCATCCCTTTATTGACGTTGGAATTCGTATGCATTTGGAAAACATTGATGTTCCTAAAGTGTTAATATTCAAATTTTATGGTTAGAAATAGAAGACATAATTTTATTTAAAAGCAAAATCAAAGGTCTTATCTTGTGGAAAACTGCACAAATTCCATACATCAAAGCTGCTGCAGACAATAGGCTTGATAACTCCAAGAATATAATCCCTGTGCAGAGCTGCACAGATGGAAACATCTCAAGGTCAGTGGTCTTGTAAGGAGAGTCCTGCTGCTCTGCACCAGGGTTTGGGATGATCCCTGGAGAAAGAGGAGCCAACTGTGGCAGAAATTATTTTCATTAATTTCCAGTCAAACATTGGAGCAAAATATTTGGATTTTTCTCACCAAGGTAAAAGAAAAAGAATCTTTATGTGATTTGGTAAGTCAATGGTGGCACAGCTTAAGGTCTAGTTCACCTTCAGAGAAAGCAAGTTAGGTGTTCTCCTACTAATTTATAAGGATAAAAAATAAATTCCTGGATACTGTGTTGAATTGATGGTAAAGATCCTGAAGATTTCACATGAAATATTGTAAGGCTTGAGCACATTGGGAAAGCACAATGGATTGTGAACAACCTATTGCAGAGTTTTCATTGGAGGTATCTGTCCTGCCTGTTGTAGTCCCTGCCTGCTCATACAAGCCTTATCTTCTTTCCATTGACAACTCCTGCTAAATTGAGCATTTCATAATATTGGCCTGTTAATCTGATGCCTTCACAGGCAACACAAGTAATTCATCCTTGAAAACTAAAGAGCAGTGAAGCGCTGTTATCTGAAATCCATATGAATATTTTTGGGCGTATTATTAGGCTCCAGTTTCTCTTGAAACAGAGATAATAAACATCAAAATATGCAGAGAATTTTTTTTAGCCTGTAAATACCCATTCAAATCCACAGCAAGCCCTAGAATATTGCAGCTTTACAGTAAATTAATAACATTTCAGTTGGAATAAAACCAAACCTGCTTCTTGTACCTACACTGGCAGGTGCATGGCAGTGCAGGTGACCTCAGCCAGGCTTGACAGGCAGCTGCCAGGCTCAAAAATAGTGCATTTCCTACAGATTTCATGAAAATAGGTCTCTGCACAGCATGATCCTACGGAGCAGGGATGTGCTGGCTGCACCTGGGGCAGCTCCATAAGCCTTTGCTGCAGTTTGAGAGGAGAGAATGGGCTGTGAAATACAATGTGGAAGAGCCTTTTATTTTATAACTCCCAGCAGTACCTGTAGATTGCCCCTTAGCTTTGTTAGGTGCAGCATAAAGATTCTGTTAAATGATGTTTTATGAACTGAGCATCTAAAGGCAGCTTGCTTTTCTTTTCAGCTCAGACCTGGCATGGATAGTTCTGGGTAATTTTGGAGTGTCAGCTGTTCACAGAGGAAAATACACCAAAGTGCAAAAGCATTCTCAGGGTTACACCATGAGATTGATTGCCAAACCTGTCTCGAGGACTGAACTTGTTTAAGAGAGGCAGGCAGCTCCCAACTATGTTATTTACTCCCAGCAGAGAACTTTCAGAGCCTGAGCCTTGTTCCAGTCAGAATATGATGAAAGATGAAACACTCTATAAGGAAATGCAATTAAAACAATCAGCCAATGAAACCAAAATCCTCCCAGCTATTCCTTCCTCTGGCTTTCCTTATACATCCTGTCTCTTTTCTGTTTTGGATAATTAAATTGAAAGCTCTTTGAAATGAGGAGCTGTCTATATTTTGTCTCTTATGTAATACCAAGATCACTGTTGGTACTTTAGAAAATACATTATTTTTTAGCATTTGTCTTTACTGCCTCTAATGGAGACATTTGACCCTGGATTTGTGCAGGAACTTTCCTAAGGATGAACAAGGAAACAACAGTGTGAATTGACAGCACATAATATTTTTCCTGAGGGTTTTTAATTTGTTGTGAACTAAGGAGGAGCATAGGAAATCTCATATGTCTTGCCAATTTGGGCATAATAATGCAAAACTGCACCTGAAAGTTAGACACAGCCAGGATGAGGTTGTCAGGAACCTTCTCCAGCCCTGGCACAGCTGTCCAGGGCAGTGGTGGAGCCTCCATCCCTGAAGGGATTTAAAAGCTGTGTGGATGTGACACTTGGGGACGTGGGTTAGTGGTGGTGCTGGGTTAATATTTGGACTCAATGATCTTAGAGAGCTTTTCCAAAATAAGGATTCTGTGAACTGTGGTAGCCTCACGACATTTTGGTGATTGATTAAAAATATATAGGTGGGATATATGGCACCTGCTTTTCTTTCTTCAAGGCTTTGCAGAATTTAGGGCTTAGAGAGATGCCCACTTATTTAAAAATTACTCTCTCTCTGCTTAGTCACCACCTCTGCCAAGCTCAGCTCTCCAGCCTCCCAGACCTCTGTAACAGATGCTATTGTGCAACAGGAGGGACTGTGATTGAAGTTCCCAGAACAGATTTTAATTAGAAACATAACTTCATACAGTAGCTTGGAATGAGCACAGGGAAAGGGGGAAAAAAAATCAAACTGAGTGTTGCAAAAGAAAATACCAAAAGGAAAAATAAAAACGCATTTTAGTGGTGTTTTGTAGTGAAAAGCACTTGGTAGGGAATACTGTGCATATCTGTGAAAAATTGAAGCACACAGCAAGCAGTAATAATTATCTGAGACCCTCAAAATGGTGTAGATCTGCGTTGCCTCATGGATTTTCTGAGAGCTGCCATTTCTCATGGACCTCTGTGAGGTGCTCGTTCATCCCGGTGAGGAGCCCAGCCAGCTTGGCACTGCTGAGATCCAGAAACTTTGAACACTTGTTTGTCTGGTGTTGGGGTTTGTTCTTCTGCTTAATTAAAATTTAACCGATCTTTTGTTTTGTAGATTGCCCTCCACTTGGTCTAGAGACATTAAAAATTACTGACTTCCAGCTCCATGCCTCCACAGCGAAGCGCTACGGCCTGGGGGCCCACAGAGGAAGGCTCAATATTCAGGTAACATCCATTTTTCTCCTAAGTGGGAGAATGGCTTCAGGTTGTTCTGCTGTATAAAGAGAACCAGTGGATAGTTATTGGTTCTGACTGCTTTGTCAGCTCATGTAATTCAAATGAAGGGGAAACACTGGAATTATAGGAGTGAGTGAGGTTGATGGATAACCTTTAAATTCGTGGGCGAGTCAGAAAAATCTCCAAACTTACTGTGCAAATCCAAACAGACCTCTGTGAGCAAGCAAAGGTGGAAGCAGCTCCCTTCCCAGCTATAGAAAATCATCCCAGCTACCTTAACAATCAGCCTGGAAGGAAGATCACACAGCAAGGTGCTTTTTTGCTTGTAGTTAATGACAATGCTTAATTGAAAGTGTGGTTTGAAGTGAAGTCCTTTCCCTAAGGCAGTTTTGCAGTGATTATGCTACCTAAAAATACTTCAGTTCAGAAGCCTCCAGCATACAATGTTGTTTAGTTTCTTTTATTTCATGTTAAAGATGTGTTTAGGTGTCTTGCAGGACCCAATTCCATTTTCCCATGTCTTATGTTTCTGTTTTCCACTTGATTAGTGCTGTTACTTGAATTACAGTCTCTCCCAGACTAAAAATGTTATGTTGCATAATAAAGTACAGCATTAAAGTCATAAACAGGATATTAGCACCAAGCCAACAGTGAAAAATCTCTAAAGTTTATTTAATTTATTTGTTATCTCTTATTGTTATACCTTATGTTTGATTTTTTTTTTTCCTCCAGCTGAAGGTGCTTGCTAATTAGGGAACTAGGACTGGAACTAGGAGTGGCAGGAGGCCAGCACAGACATGGGAAGGGGCTTTTCCTTTCCCAGCCCCTGTGCAGGTACAGTGGGTTGTGTGCAGCGTGAGGTCTCACCTGCAGCCTTCATACTTAATGTCTTCTGAGATCCCAGTGAGATAGTTTGCTTCTTTACTTCATATTCTCTGCTGAAAATGAAACCCTCACAAACACAAAAATGGTGTGCAGATGATATTCAGATGGGTTCTAGAGGAATGCTTAGTTATTTTATTACAGTTTTGTTTATCTAGTGGCATGAGACCAAGGACTGTGGTGTAAACCTCTGAATTCCATGTTGGTTGTGGTTGCTTATTTTTCATGCTGGTGTTAAAGTTTGATTTATTTAAATACAAGGATGACCATACTTGTTTAGACCAGGGGTCCATCATCACCGGTAACACTGCTTTAAAATAAATAGAGAAGTGGATGAGGTTTCCTGTAAATATTGTCCAGAGTCTGCAGCAGAAGCCAAGGGAAGCAAGCAGAAAAAAAAAAAAAAGAAAAAGGGCCACTTAGCTCATCCTGAAAGCTCCCAGGGCTTGGATTAGACCAAATTTGATCCAAAGCTTTTACCCCTACTGAAAGCTTATCCGTAAAATGTATGTACAGGAATTCCCTAAACACTTGACCACTTAGGGTTACTACTATGGCTGGCAGTGTTAAAAGTATGGGATTGCCTTTATTTAGATACTGTTTTCTTTGGGATCAGTTAAAAATGAACAGTGCTAAAACTTTTCAAAGCCACTCAGAATGTGCAGATCCCTGTCACTGGGGTTTCAGTGACCCTGTCACTGGGCTTTCAGTGCCTAATTTTGCTTTGCATGAAGGCTCCTGATTTTCAGTCATATTTAAGGGGTATTTGCTTCTAACCAAGAGCAGGTTCTGCAGGGGACTGATGTGTCAGATGGGTAATGAGGTCCCTGGTGATTTCTGTTTGCTGCTCAGAAGAAAAGGTTGCAGCATGCTGGGGAAAGGCAAAAGGCACTGGTATTCAGGCTGCTGTGTTTTCATGCTGGTTAGCACTGCACATGGAGAAAAACCCTTGGCCCAAGTTGGAGAGACTCTTAGAGACTTGTGTGCTACTGAAATTCTCTGAACATCCATGTGTATGGTGATGAGCAATTTCATGGGCTGATGCCCCTGTTCAATGATCTGGATTTCAACACAATATTCATGTGACTGTTGTGTTCCTCCCCAAAATAAGGCAAAATCCTCTCTCTGCTTGACCTCATCATCTGATGAGAAGTCAGCTGAGAAGCTCAGGGCTCTCCCCAGGTAACTGGCACTACCTCAGTTCACAGGGAATTTGCAGAATAATGAAGCTTCTGAAGGGTTTGTTTTGGTTTTTTTTTTTCTGTTTAGAAGCATATGAAATGAAACAGTCCATGTGTGCTTTATTCCAAAGAAGGACAGGCTTAGCAGAATTGGATAAGACCTTCTAGGATCTGCTTCTCTTGTGCCCTTGCACTGTGTGGGACCTGATTTTGCTCCCAGTCCTGTATGAATATGGTGATAAAGCTGGGATTTCTTGTGGAAGGAGCAATGTGAGTAGAGACCCATATTTTGGAGATCTAGCCTGCAACTGCAACAGTGGCACAATCAGTAGTAATTTAACATAATCAGGAAAAATTATGGCATAAAATAATATTAACTGAGGTGCTCTGCCTTCAGGGATGAAAGTCATTAGTATTTGTCACTACTACAATAATTAACAGAGGTTAAAATCTGAAATAGTAAGTCAGACTATGTTTCTTTCCCTTCCTCATTTTCCTGATAGGAGAAATCCAAAGAACACTGAGGATTAACCATGTAATGAAATCAATATGCAAACACAGGCATACATCTACAAGGGAGACCTTATATTACCTTCCAGTGCCTCAAGGGGTTCCAAGAGAGCTGGAGGGGGACTTGGGACAAGGGATGGAGGGACAGGACAAGGGGGAATGGCTTCCCAGTGCCAGAGGGCAGGGCTAGATGGGACATTGGGAAGGAATTCTTGGCTGTGGGAGTGGTGAGGCCCTGGCACAGGTTGCCCAGAGAAGCTGTGGCTACCCCATCCCTGGAAGTGTCCAAGGCCAGGTTGGGCAGGGCTTGGAGCAACCTGGGCTAGTGGAAGGTGTCCCTGCCCAAGGCAAGGGATGGGAAGAGATGGGCTTTAAGGTCCTTCCACCCCAAACCATTCTATGATTCTATGGTTGTCTTTCCAGTTCTTTGTTTCAGCAGTTCACTTTGAAAAACTCCATTATCAAAACACAAATAAAAACCAAAATTATTGAAGATCTCCTTTCAGCCTGTGTGCTTTACTTCTTCCCTACTGGCAGTGGTTGCTATAAATACCTGTGATGAGCAATGCTTTTTTTTTTTCCCCTCCCAAACTTCCGATTGTAAAATAATTTTTGTGATCATCCTGCTGGGGATGGAGAAGAATCTGAGCAGAGGTGGTTTGATATTTGATATATTTTTACTGCTGCTCCAGCTGACTTGTGGCAGAAGACTGGTATTTCTTTCTTCATTTGAATAGATTTTGGCAGTAGTATCTATCTCCTCATTATAGAATAAGGCTTTTAGAACAGTGATAATGTGAGCAAGTGTTTATTCTGTCTTGCACATATATATAATTTGGAAGAGAAACATTAATTAAATCACAAAGTAATTATTTGTGAAGGAATTGTACCCTTCATCTCAGTTTCTGGGTACATAGTAACAGTTAATTTGGTTTAGCTGAATTACAATTTTCAACTTTCACACTTCCAGATAACTTATTCCTGAGTGACAAGAAAAAAAAGTCTCCTTTCCTGTATCCAAAAGATATTTTTTCATAAGACACTGCATACTGAGAAATATTTTTGCATTTGGCTGCCGGTGAAATACAAACTGGGTTAGACTTTGTGTTATTCTTGAAAATTCAGTGAAGGAAAAAAGGGTTTGTTTAAGACCCAGCCCTTGCTTCCAGTTTTCATCAGCTCCTTCAGTCTCCTGTTTATGAAGATAATTAAAGTTGTCCATGTCATAACTTGAATTTATTCTTTCCAGTAATTCAATATAGATTTTTAAAATTCAAGTAAACATCTTATTGAGGAAAGGTATCTTGATCTATATAATTTGATAGAATATTTGATAATTGTTCCCATTGTTCAGGAGTGAACATTTTTTTTCTGAAGAAATGTAATAAGAATTCTAATTACAAAATATTTGATTGTGTTTATAAGTTTTTTTTTCATAGTTTTTTGAAGTAGCCATAAGGCAAATTAAACACATTAAGAAAAAAAGACAGATTTGAAGCTTGAAAAGAGAAGTTGTAACATAAATTGGCAATTCTTTTCCTTTCCTTCGGGAACATTTCTGAAAAGAACCTCTCATTGATTAAACTCCTCTTTTTCAGGTAGTACTCTGTGTTAATCAGACATCTGCTTCTTTTTACCTAGTAAAACCTTTATTTTAGCTTCAAAGCAGCTGATGCCAGAAAATAAGCGAGTAGGAAGAAGTAGAAGAATGGTTCTCCCTTTCCTTCTCCCTTTCCTTCTCCCTTTCCTTCTCCCTTTCTTCCCTCTCCCCTATTTAAGGCCATAGTATTTTAAGCTGTGGATAACTAAGACTCCCCATATTGGATACACAACTTAAGCTTGACTTTATTTAAATCCAGTTGAAACCATGGAGACTTGAGGATGTAATTTAGGTGGGGTTTTTCTTTCAAATGAGCACTTTTTTCCTTCTTCTGCTTCCCTCTTCTCACTGTAATGTGGAGGAGAGGTCTATACCCTGAAAAGCATCACACCAGTGGGAAATATCCTCAGATGAAACAAGGACCAAGGATTCCAACTGATGTGGGTACTTGGTCTGCAGAAACTGGTGGAATTTCACCAGTGTGAAAGGAATTAGCAGGATGCTGTTCAAGGTGCTCTGTAGATCCTAACTCTTCCTGGCAAGCACTGGTTTTAAAGCCTAAGGCTGCTTCAAATTCCATCTTATTTTAGAACACGCTGAAACCTTTTCTTCAAAAGGGTTATAACACAGGTCAGTGATCATATTTTTATCCTCATATTTTCCTGTTGTGCAGTTCTCCTTGAAGAATTTACCTTCCATTGCTAATAGACTTTTTCTCGGTATCTCATACTTCAACTTTTATACAAAATTCACTTCAAAATATCACAGCTAATGCATAGAAGTAGGTGGCTTAATTTTATTTTGGTAGAAGTAGGATAACAAATAATTTCTAAGCTGCCCTATCTCAGGTTTGAATACCTGAGAAAATGAGAAGTTTTAGAAATTGAATCCATGTCTGTGTTTTGCAGAATTTCCTTCAGATGCCATAAGGGTCACACTGGGAAAAGGGATTAATGGCTGCATCCTCTCTGAGTTAGACCCACCCATTGCCCATTTGGGTAGAAACAGTCTGTAAAACTCTTCCATTTTATCTGGGAAATATTTAAGGATATCCATTCTTGGAATTGCATGGGTGGCAATGATAAATCCACATAAATCACAGATGAAAAATCATAAAAATACATGTAGCCTCAGAGGACCATATGGCAAAGCTTCTTGCTCTTTATGCCAGTATCCAGCTTGGTGCCAGTCATTTCCTGGGCTTTAGAAAGAAAATAAATATCTGAAGACCTCAGATTCCATTTTTCATTAAATGCTATTTCAGATTTATTTGGAATGCATCTTACCCAAAATACCTTCAGCTATTTCTTTGGCAATGCTGAGAAAGCTGTTTGTGAGGGGTTTGATGACATAAATTGGGATATAGATTGGTACTCAAGTTGGAGTACAGCTGGGCATTCCCGAATTTTTAACCTTTGCCACCCTAGTGATGAAAATTAATAATTCTGGTGCTAAAAATTGGTGGGAAGTACTGTTTCCATATGCCCTACACTCTCCTTTGCTGCTTCCAGGGGAAGGGAGATTGCCTAAACCCTGAATGTTATTGACATGGGTTGGAGCTGGCTTTTTAGGACTTCCAAAACTGAAGACCACGTGGATAGTTTGTTCTGGGTAAAGGCTCTGTCAGGACACAAGCACAGAGAGGTGAACAGACTGAAGCTCAGGACACTCTATCTGACTGAAACTTATATGTGAGGGTTCTTAGTTTTTTAAAGGGACTTTACAGAATTTCCCTCCCCGCTTTGAGTAAGGAAATATTTTCGTGATAACCGTCTCAAGGGTCTTAAACTGGCGCCGAAGGAGTGAGTGGGATGAAAGATTACTTCGTGTGTTCCTTTCTTTTTCCCATGAGAGACCTTCAGTTCCTCAGTCCTGATTTATAGACAGCTTTACCTTCTTTTCAGGCAGGTGTTAACGAAAATGATTTTTATGATGGTGCTTGGTGTGCAGGAAGAAATGACCCATATCAGTGGATTGAAGTGGACGCTCGAAGGCTCACAAAATTCACTGGAGTCATCACACAAGGAAGAAACTCCCTCTGGTCGTAAGTACATGTTTGCTTTTCTCCATCAGATTCTGAGCTTTCAGACCAAGGAATTCGTCTTGTGTTGTGGTTTGGTTCTTCAAGGAAAAAAAAAGAAGGAGTGGAAATTATCTGGCATCCAACAATTGAGTGGAGGAACAGTAAGAGGCAAAGTCATTATATATGGCATAAAATACAAGTTTGAGGATAGCAAATTTGTATAGTTGTTATCTACAACTGGCAAAGGAATCAAGATTCCCTCAGACTGGGGGCCTTTATACTCACCTGGTCCAATTTGCTCATGTCAAACTTTCTCATTCTTTTCCAACATTTAACTTGGTTAGTTTAAGTACTGCTTTTTGGGGTTTTTATTTAGTTTAGAATAACCACTCATCTTTGAGACTTCCTAATCCCTGGGCAATCACCAATTGGTATAATTCCAAAGCAACAAGATTTTTAAATCTGCAGTTAAAACAAATTTCATAGCTATACTTTTTTCTTCTAAAGAGGAATTTAATATAAGCAAAAAAACAAACCAATGCTGTATGTGTGGACCAGAACTGAAGTGTTTAGTAGCAGACTGGTGTGCATTTCCTCCTTTGTGACCTGCACCCAGATGCCCTATAGCACAACTTCCCTCATTCATCCTGGCTGTATATGAGGGATGCAGCAGTCAGAGGGCAGGAACAGGAACTGGAGGTGATGATCTGGTTTTTTTTCCCTGATCTTTACAGTGTTTACTTAGTCTTTTAATTTTTCATTGTCTCACTGTGAGCAAATAATCTCACTTGTGTTGCTGGACCTTTTGAGAAAGCATGCAGGGAATCTATTCTGGTCAGACCTCTCACTTAAGAGTGACATGTAATTAGAGGCAAATCAGAAAAATCCCACTATATCTAAGAAAAAGAATAATTTTCTCTCTAGAGTTTAATTTTCTGTGGTTTTTTTTTTTTTTTTTATTTCTTTTAACATGGCTCTGGGAGTAGGAGCCTTTTGGGCAATAAGATCTCTATATTTATTCCACATTGTTCTGTGTCAGGTAGATAATTTCTGTGGCAAACTCTTATTCTCTTCTATATTCATTCTCTTGACATTGCTGTTTCTATCAACACCAGTGCTTCACTCCTTCATCCTGTTGTATTTCTATTTTTAGTTCAACTCTGTTGTGAGTTTACAGCAGGACTTGACATTATTTATAGTTGGTATTCACAGTCATCTTGGTTTTGTTTGTTTGTGGGGGTTTTTCTGTTGGTTTTTTCTTTGAGTTGTAGAAACACAGAATCACAGCAGGGGTCAGGTTGGAAGGGACCTTAAAGATCATCTAGTTCCAACCCCCCTGTCATGGGCAGGGAGTTTCATTTTGCCCTTTTTCCCCTTTAAGACCCCTGAGGATCTCCAGGATGAACAGGATTGATGCTGGGAGTGCAGGTTCAGGCTCCTCCTGGATTTCTACTCTTATTTGAGGAAAACCAGGCCCATTTCTCCCTGATAGGAGCAAAGATGTTTTCACCTGGAGCAGCTGCACTGTGGGGCAGGTTAATGCCTCCTGGAAAAGATGTCCTGTAAGACTGAAATGTGCCCCATGGCTGGACCAGAGAAGTGGGGAGAAATAGTCCCAGAAAGGGGTGACCTCATTCCCTACTTCCAGCTTGCACACAAGGGACAAAAAAGAGTGGCTTTTGTGGTGGCTTTTCCTGTCAGGGTGTGATGCCTCCATCCCACTCAGTGTCTCCTGATACAGCTTTGGCACTGTGACTGGCTTCCCTGGAATCCACCTCATTTGCTCCCTCTCCTCCTCAGACTGAGCAGATGAAATCAGTGCAGTCGATGTTTGTGTGCTCTGCTCTTTCATCTGTGTGTCCTTAGGTTTTAAAAATAGCTTGATACTCCCCAAGGTACCAAAGTAGATGTTTGTGCTTTCAGAAGGGTTTAGGCTGATGTTTGCAGCCCTCACCTGAGCCAGGAGTGGTGTCCTGGAGGTTTCCTGAGTCTCAGTACCTGGGGACATCATACCCAGCAAGGTGGCAGATGCTGCTTTCTGAGCTAATCCTGTTGCTGCACATGAAAGGAGGGGATCCCTTAGGACTTTCTGTACCAATTCCTCCAGCAGCCAAGAAGGTGAGAGGAAAGGGGGAAAAAAGTGAAATTCTGTTGTGAAGAAGAGCTGTGCCAAGGGAAGTTCAATCCAGGCAACAGCAGAGACCATGAGCTTGGAGCAGAAACTGCCTTGGTGGGGGTTCAGAGGCACTGGTGGAAGTTTCAATATGTGTGGTAAATTTGGGAAACAGTGACCTGACTGCAACCATAGGGGTTGCATGCAGTGAATTGACTCTTGTAAACCAGCCCAGGAAAAACAGTGGTGCAAGACTTTATTGGAGTGGGCAAGTTCCTTTGTGACTCTTTTGCTCTAATGGGCACCAGAAACAAAGGGAGAATCATCAGCTTCTTTCCCTTTACTCAGCTGCTGCCTGTGGTGGTATCAAAAAGGATAGTTTATGATATGAAAGTTTGTACAAAGAGATACCATTCTGTTACCTGAGGCACATTCCCAACTTCTTGAGGGTATGTGACAAGAATAGAGTGCTTTCCTGACTGATGGAAACATATGTTGGAGAATAATCTTATTGTAGATAGGAGAGCCAAAAAACACCTCTCTGATCTGTGTTGTATTAAAAGCAAAAGCCTGCCAAGCAGGGGAGCCAAGGTAAGATCTTTATTTAGTCCAAAGCCTTGGAGACTTTCCCAACATTATATATTAAAAATAAAAATGAAAAATCAAGGCACTGACAGAGGGCAGGTTTAGATTGGCTGTTAGGAAGAAATTCTCCCCTGTGAGGGTGGGGAGGCCCTGGCACAGGTTGCCCAGAGAAGCTGTGGCTGCCCCATCCCTGGAAGTGTCCAAGGCCAGGTTGGACGGGGCTTGGAGCAACCTGGGCTAGTGGGAGGTGTCCCTGCCCATGGCAGGGGGTGGAAAGAGATGGTCTTTAAGATCCTTTCCAAGCCAAACCATTCTGTGATTCTATGACACAGGGATATATGCTCAGTTAACCAATGTTGTTATGTAACAGGGATAAAGAACCAGAAAATCAACCTTTTTTTCCTCTTTTTATTGAACAAGAAACTTTAACAAAATTTAAAAATGTACTTAACTGAAAGTCCTGTGTGAGCTTCTGCCTGAGTCAGGTTTATGCCTGTCCTGGTCCCTTTACTTTCTTGCTGCTGGCTAAAGGAGGACACGTGAAATCATGAGAGAGGACAGGCAAGGACACCCTGCTGTATCCTGGATCAAACAGCTTTGACCTTCACTGCAGGGCTGCAGCATTTGAGTTTTTAGCAGTCTGGCCTTTGCTTTGCTTTATGTGTGATGCTGTAGCCAGAGGTATTATACTGGTGGTGGATGCAACCCTTTACTCCTTTATAGCAGCTCTGGCAACTGTAGCCTGGCTTTGCTGATGGGCCACCCCAACCAGTGACAGTCTGTTCACACCCTGCCTGGCTTATTGGTTTTTTGAGCTTTATAGGCTATGATGACCTGAAGGTTACCCTTTACACAATGCAAAGAACAGAAAAACTCATGGAGTGGCCACTTTCTGCCTGGTGACTGGAGCTGCTTCACCTCAATCTCACTTGGAAAGCTGCTATTCCTTGTCTTGTCTCCCTGTTGTGGCTCTGCTTGTCCATCCCAGACTCTCATGTTTGAGACATGAGAGCCTTGAGGAGGAAGAGCTGCAGAAACAGCTCTTGAAAACCCAGATGACCTGAAAGGAGAGAAGGAAACTGAGCTTGGTTTGTAATGAATACTTGAATTGTTTAATCATTTCCTTTTTAAGGAAAAACACTTCAGAGTCAAATTTTTTGCTCGAGCTGACTGGCTGTGAATTCTGGGATAGTCACATGAAATTAAATCTTTTTTTGCCTTTTTTATTTATTTTTTTTTTTTGCTTGTAATAAGCAAAACCAAGCTTTCAACAAAAACTCCTGGATTTGAGGAGTCATTCCTTTTACCAGTTAAAGCAAGCACATGGACCTGAGGTACCTCAGTCATTCTTGGGAAACCTGAAATCATCAAAGTGCTCTTTTACCACCACAAATGGCAAATCTGTTTAAATTATCCAGAAGATCTGCAGATGTTGAATTTCACAGAAAAAGTGAGGCCCAGCTGCAAGAACCGGAACTTCTTTTTGATTTTTTCACTGAAAATATCCAGAAGTCAGAAGTGCCACATGTGTTGGTTAATAGGAATAAAATCCAATGCCTTGAAAATGGGCAGAATATCAGTTCCTTTGTATGGCTGAATATTTGGGAGACAAATATTATATGTAATTCTTCATATTGCTGCCAATACAACTCTCAGTTTTATAAACTAAATATCTTTAGACAACTGTTCAAGGCTGTTGAGTGAGACACTGGATGCATCACTGTGGAATTGTGCCACATATTTAAAGGAATGATGTGACACTTTAAAATATGCACTCTCTTGACAGAGGGAAAGAAAATATTAACCACTCTTAGCAGTTTGGCAAGAATCTAAAAAGCAGAGGAAACATGTTTCCCACAAACCAAACTCTCTCTTGATAATTCAACATCATCTTTTGTATCAAGAGAAAACCCACATGTCTAAATAGAGTCAGTGTGTGCTGACTATTATAGAGCTTCAGGCTGTGTGAATGCAGAGGATGTTTTGGTTTTAGAAGAAGATGTAATGTTGCAGTGAGTAAAATACGTGTGTGACAATGCATTTTCTTATAATTAACCTTTCAGTCATTAAATTATTCAGTATCATGGAATGACAAAATGACAACAGTAAGAAAAAACATGGATGAAATAATCTGTGCAGGATGCTTGAAGTCCAAAGCAAAATTCTGAAGTTTTCAGGAAAAAATCAAAACAGACTTAGTTTCCAGTATATTCTCTTTAAAACCTTTCAGCTCCATGAAAATATGGAGGACATTTTATGCAAGATATTTATCTTTAGGGAAAAAAATGGGAGGGGGAGGATCTTAATTTTTAAAGCCAGATTTGTGTAGAGGTGGGTCTCTAGGTTTAGCAAAATTGCAATAGCTCTTAAAAGCTTTGAGGAGACAACAAATCAATGGCACTGCTGGCTGGAGGGAATGACTTACCTGGTTCCAAACTGACACACTTTTCAGCTGGTCACTTTTGTTCATCTCTGCTGAAGCAACCTTTTAACTAGAAGCTGGTGTAGCCACCAGCCCATGCTCCCTATTGTGTCACTCATTTGATTTCCTTGTGCTGCTCAGTAGGGACAGCAAATAATAAATATCCAGCAGATTTGATTTTGTCTGATTATGCTTTTGCTAATGACAAGATACTTGTGATTGAACAGGGGAATAATTTTGCAAAATTTTTATAGTGCAGCCTCATCCTCAGCCTTCTCTCTGTGCACTGCAGCCCTTCCTGATCCCCCAAAATCCCTTTTGACAAGCTGTCCTTAGGGAGTTGTAGGTCTGTAACAAGCTGGGTGCCTTCCAGAGGTACAGTTGAGGATAAATTTAGGTCAGTGCAGTTTGCTTGCTGCTAATTTTGGCGGTACAGCACTCTGCTCTTTCTTTGGTCACAAAATGAATGTGTTGCCCCACATTTCAACTTATTGTTACGCTCAGTAGCTGCTCCTCAGGAGCTAGATTTTGGTCTTAGGCAATCTGCATGTGAGGACTGCAAGGTGGTAAAAGTCATAGAATCACTGAACCATTAAGGCTGGAAAAGACCTCAGAGATCATGAAGTCCAACCATTAAAATAATAATAACACTGCCAGGCTCTTATCAGCCATTCCTAATAGTAAGACCATGGTCTCAGTATAAGATTGGCTTCATGAAGAGATGAGCATCTTTAGTATTCCAATCATAGTAGTAGAAAGAGGAGTGATAATCCTATCACTGTAACTACATTAGCACTGGGGACAGTGTAGTGGTTATTTATGGGTATTTGAGTTGTTTCTACAACATATGAAAACAGAATTTTGCACTGTACCCATGAAAGGTCAAAATACAGCAGTGTAATGCTGCATTTGAGAGCAGAGTAGAATAAACTCTAAATCCTGTCCAGCTCACAAGTACAACTTACAGACAAACTTACAGACTGACTTTTAAAGCAGTACCTCCTGTCCCTACGCAGAGGCTGTGAAAACACACCCTGGTGAAACTTCAACAAGTTCCATGGAAACGTCTGGATGTTTTATCCAAGTCACGTAACAAAATAAGCAGCTGCTGCGTGCAGACTTGAATTGCTCTGGTGTATTAAGTCAGTGCAAACTGTTATTTGCCCTGACGGGGTGACAGAACTGCAGAGATTGTTACAGCTTTCCCAAAGTCAGACTCATAGAGGGAATTGTTCCAAATCCACAGATATCATATCAAGTACATTGATGGGAGTTATAAAATAACCTGAATACAGGGTAGGAAAAGCTCTCTTGATAACAGTAATATCACTAGTTATATGTTATGTTAATGCTTATGATTGGTTTACTTTATAAATTATATTTTCTGTTGACTGTGTCTTGGTGGATCCATCTCATGGGCTTTCAGTTGTTGCAGTGCTGAGCCAGACTTTGGCAGCTGTAGCTTCCAGATCTCTCCATCTATTATTTGCTTTACTTCATTCCCTGTGCCCTGTTAATCTTCCAGCTCAATTCTTGTACCTCACACGAGGTTTTGACACAGCGCTCACCGCTGCCGATGAACACTCACCATCCCGGCGAGGGGCAGCTGGGCTGGTGACCAGCTGGGGTGATTCTGTGCAGGTGGAGTTCTGACAGCACACCCAGAAATGTGTTTATACTTCCACAAGTTTGTTTGGTGAGGATGTCAGCACTGCTGCTGTTCTGTTGAGGGTAGGATTTGTCACAGTGCTCTTTTGCCAAAGGCTGGGTGACTCACAGCGCAGCACTAGGAGGGAGCAGGTCACTGCCACCCCCCCAGGGAGGGCTCCTGCCTGGTCAGCCACCACTTTGCCCTGGGAAAGGGTGCTGGGGTGTGGAGAGAACCTATTCTGTACAACAAGGCTCACTGGGGGCGCTCAGAAGAGGAAGAAAAGCTTTTTAACCTCCACAGAAGGGACTTGAAATCAAATGAGCTGAAGCCTTTTGGAAAAGGCTCCATCAAATGAAAACAGGCATCTGCTGCAGCAGGTTACTCACACTTACTCATCACAGCCTTGATTTGTATGTTTTGCCTGTGCATTGTGGCTTCTTGCAATGAGAATGGTTGTGTGAGGATTATGGAAGGGACATCATGCTCCCTGTCCCTCCACTCGTGCCCTGTGCAGCTTTCCCAAACCAGTGTCCCTTCTGGATGCTCCAAGTGGCACTTGACCACATCTCTGTGTGAGCTTGGTAGCAATGAGCCCCTTCAGCATTGCTTTAAATGGGCTCCCAGCTGTGCACACAAATGGCAGTGTTTGCTGGTTACTGTCAAGGCTTTTTATTTTCCATCACTTTAGTATTAATGGAAGTTAAGAAGGGGACAGAAAGATGCAATGGGGCAGTACCTGCATAGTCCAAATTTTTCTCCTCAAATACATGACTGATAGGCACAAAAGAGAAGGGAAAATTAAAAATATCACAAAAGGAGGTTCTGAAGAAAAGGAATCACAGCCTGGTTGTGCTTAACAGATACAGAAAATATGAAAAAGGAAAGTCTGATATAGGAAGAATTTCAAACACACGCAGATCTTTTTGCAAAGAGTGACCCAAAATGAGAGTGTTAAGACCAAAGTCTTTGGGGAGAGGACATCTTTGACCCTGGTGGCATCAGGTGTTCCTGTCTGAATGTACAGCAGCAAAAGGAAACACCTACAGCTGGCACTGCATTTTATAGAAAGGTCAGAAAGACATGAAAATCTTCATAAAAACCTGGCTGTAAACTGCAGACATTGGGTGGGAAAGGTATCTGCAACCCCAACTCCTGCTAATGGAGGAAAGCTTTGAAAAATCTGTGCTGAATTCATTTCCAGCAAGTGAAATTCTGGCCCTGGGCTTTTCTTCACAGGGCCTCCAAAGAGCTGGGTTTCACAGCAGTACATTCATTTAAGTCAGCTAGAAGCAATTTTAAAATTTAAACATTCAAATATTTCAGTTATTAAAAAAATACTGTTACTTGCAAGTCAATCTCCGTCTCTTAAATCATATTTGTTTTAATCAGTTTGTAAACTTGCTGGGTTACCTGTGGTTAACCTGAGCATTTTTTGACTTGTCATGCTTGAAAAGTGTTTGGCAGTGGGTGATTTAAAATTTTGTCAGCATAAATATTATTATATAATATTATTATTAATGGTTTTACATTTAATTGCATGAGAGTACAAATTAATTTTTCAAGTAGAAAGCCATTTAATTGCCAGCATGCTGATTCTGTTGCACGAGTACCATTTAATCTAAGGCTTGCCTAGCATTTTTTTTGGTATAGAGATTATGCTATCTCAAGTATTTGGGCTTGTCAATTTATATATTATTGGAGGATACACATTTGTTTGCCTGACTGGTTCTATTTTATAATAATTGTAAGTATTTTTATTGCAGATAAATCAGATTATCATGACAGCAGAAGAATAATACGCTCAGCTGGAGCCAGGTCCATTGTAGAAGATATTAATGTGAACTCTGCCAGTGTTTGCCAGGCTCATCCCCAGAATCTCATAGAATCCCAGAATAGTTTGGGCTGGAAGGGACCTTAAAGATTATCCAGTCCCACCCCTTTCCATGGGCAGGGACACCTTCCACTATTCCAGGTTGCTCCAAGCCCTGTACAACCTGGCCCTGGACACTTCCAGGGATCCAGGGGCAGCCACAGCTTCTTTGGGCAACCTGTGCCAGGGCCTCACCACCCTCACAGCCAAGAATTCCTTACCAATATCCCATCTAACCCTGCCCTGTGGCAGTGAGAAGCCATTCCCCCTTGTTCTGTCCCTCCAGGCCTTTGTCCAAAGTCCCTCTCCAGCTCTCTTGGAGCCCCTTTAGGCACTGGAAGGTGCCATAAAGTCAGCCCAGAGCCTTCTCTTCCTCAGGCTGAACAACCCCAATTTTCCTCAGCCTTTCCTCATGGGAGAGGTATTCCATTCCTCTAATCTTGTTTGTGGCCCATCTCTGCCACTGTGGGCTTGAGCTTCTGCTGACCTCAACATTCCTTCTTTATCTCAAATCACATGGGGTTTCACTGATGCGGAAAAACATCCTTAGAGACTGGGATCAGAGTATCAGATTTACTTCACTTGTTGCTTATTCAGCTTTCCGTGAGTGAGAAGTTTGGCCTTAAGACATTACATGCAGCAGATGCTGTTCAAACCAAATAAACTCATCCCCAACTAGTGCCAGGTCTCAGCTGATGCAGTGCCTGCTGGAGCCTGGCAAAACCCAGCCTGGCATCCCTCCATTGCTTCCCATTTAACACCCACTGTGTGTTCTGCTGAGCTGGGATTCAGCCTCGTGTCTAACACACATCAAGAAAAGTCAGTGAATTGTCTCGGGGATATTTTGTTGTTCTGGTGCTGTCAGGATGCCTTTCCCTGTGCTCAGTAGCCTGATGCTGCTGTTAGATATAAGGAAAAGTTGATTATTGGGATAAGAACCTGCCAAGGCTGTAGGAGATCTGCTTTTAAATCTCTGCTTTGATTCAAGTTTTCTCTGTCCTTGGGCAAGGCACTTTATCCCTCAGCTTGTCTCTTTTTTTGATGAAAACGGAAAAGCAGGGCATTTCCATGTGTCACAAGAAGCTGAATTTGAAATTGAAGATATTCAAATAAGCCTTGTCTAAGGCTAATGCATTAGAGATAAAACCCAAGTAATTAGTAATAATTTAAAAATGCACCACATTAAGTGAATTTGAATCATATTTTGATTTTTGCATTTACTTTGTCTGAAAGGAATTGATTAGTGTTGGCAGTGGATATTGAGGTTTTTCAGATGGGTTCCTTCTGAAGAGATAAGGCTGGCATAAATTTTAAAAAGAATTATTAATGGGATGCACCTGAATCCAGAGGGTTCCTGTCAAATCTGTACCTCATGATCGTTTTCTAGCCTTGATGAAATTTGTGAGGCAGTCCTGGAAGAGGCACTTTGTGAGAGAGCCTGATGAACTGGAGCTAAGCTTGGACACTTGTGAATTGTCACGCAATAACTTCTGTATTGCTTTGCTTTCTGCCAAGAAAGAGCTCAGTAATTAACACGCTCTTTTCTGAATGCTGGCATAGGACTGTCCCTGAATCATGTCTCCTCAACTCGGTAAACCCAACAAATATCTGTATTTTTCTCTGAGGAGTATAATGGTAGGTCCAGGAATGTTTTATAGGTTGAAACCAGAAGAGCTTCTCAAAACAACAGCAGGGACATCCTAAGTGTTGGAAAACTTTATGGCTTTGTTTCAGCCTTCCTTAGACAGCTTTATTGTTCAGTGCTGATGGGCCCTGAAAAGATTGGATGTGACGTGCTGCAGAAATAATGTCTGCAAATCCCAACCCCACGAGATGGATCTTGGTGTCACCAGGTAATTGTACAGATGACATTCCCCAATATTTCTAGCACAAGGTCTTGCTTTAGCTGTCGTGTTTCTCTGATGGATTTCCACAAAAATGTTTAGATTTCTGTGCCTGCATGAATAAACTGAGCACCACGGACGTATTAAACTCTTCAGTTCCAGGAAGCATCGTGCTTGCTGGAAGCAGACTGGAGACGTGCAACACCTCCATCTGCTTCCTGGGAGCAGCAGACCTCATGTGTCACACATGTGTGGGAAAACTGCAGCTTTCAGGAATATTTAGTAGGTTGAATGTTCTTCTGCTGGTCTGTAGCTGTAGGAATATCTGGGATTTGAAGATACCTGCCTGGTCAGAAACCCTGAGCAGTAGGTTTTGCTAGTTTTCCAAATGCTCTGAACAGAAGAATACACACAGAGTTCCCCTTCCCCATCCTGTGAGATGTGACTTTTAGGCAGGAGGTGCCATTTCTGAGGGGAATCTGAATTGACAGGAACCTTCTTAGGTTGGATACTAGAAAAAGATTCTTCCCCCAGAGGGTGGTTGGGCACTGAACGGGCTCCCCAGGGCAGTGGGCACAGCACCAAGGCTGACAGAGCTCAAGGAGCATTTGGATGATCCTCTTTGGTGTGACCCTTGGGAATGGGTCTGTGCAGGGCTAAGGTTTGCACTCCATGATCCCTGTGGGTCCCTTCCAACTCAGCATACCCTGTGATTCTGTGATTCTTGTTGTTATCAGAATCTGTTTTTCTAATGACATTGGAAAAAAATAGGGGAAGAGTCTAAGCCCCTGGAGGCAGTTTTGTAGGGCCAGTGGGAGAAGGATCTGGTCACTGTGATGTCTTTATTTTGCTTCTCAACAAAATGCTTATTCCTTACAGGCAAGCACAAATAACAGTATATTGTGTGTGCCTAACACATTACACTGATTTATCTCATCCCACGACCCTCTGAGGTCCTTCTACACTGCAAGTGTACAGGACTGGATGCAGTCCCATTTGGACTTTAATTGCAGGCTGCTGCTCAAAAGCACGTTACTCGTTGCTACTCAGGATGGAAAATGTGCAGGACTGATTTGTATACGTTTTCCTTTGGGAGAAGTTGGAACCTTTGCAATGGTAGGGAGTGAGAAAATAAAAATACGTTAAATAAAAGTCCCATCTTAGAAAAGTTACTGTGACAGCAGTATTTTCTCATGCCAGTAAAATGAGCTTGTTCTTTTAAAAGCTTTCTATACATGCCATGAGTTTCTCAAGAAGTCACAGTTATAAAGACTGTCCACTGTTGTCTTGGTTTTATGGGACTGCAGCATTTTGTTTGAATTTCTTTTGCAGATGTTGAGCAATGACTATGGATGTATTTGTGTTTGCCCTCCTAATCTGATTTGTGCAGTTGAAGTGAAAAAAGTTCTGTAATACTTCAGAAGCAATGATGTTATTTGTTTTGTGACATTGCTTCTTTTGGTCATTGAATCTTATTTTTGCAAATCACCAAGAATATTAAAATAACCACCCAACAGCCTCAAATCCAGACAAAACCTCCAACAAAACAAACAAGCAAATTAAAAAAACCCCAAATGTGCACTGAATACGTACACTCCCACCATTCTTATTCAATCCCACGAGTTTTGCTCTCAGGATTTTCTTTTCATTCAGAAAAAGCTATTTTCCTTTTCCTGGAGTTTTGCTGTTGGCCATTTCACAGAACCACAGAATGGTTTGACTTGGAAGGGACCTCAAAAACTGTCTTGTTCCAACCCCCTGCCTTGGGCAGGGACACCTTCCACTAGCCCAGGTTGCTCCAAGTCCTGTCCAACCTGGTCTTGGACACTTCCAGGGATGGGGCAGCCACAGCTTCTCTGGGCAACCTGTGCCAGGGCCACCCCACCCTCACAGGGAAGAATTTCTTCCTAATATCTAATCTAACCCTGCTTTCTTTCATCACTCTTGTCCTGTCACTCTATGCCATTGTCACAAGTCACTCTCCTCCTCTCTTGTAGCCCCTTTGTTTGAAAGAAGGAAATCTGCCTTTCTTTAACATATCATAACGGAGAAGTGGAGGGAAGAAAGTGAAGTTCTTTGCAAGAGTCAACAGTAAACTTATCTAACATGTTGAAGTCACTGTTTATTTTGTTGTATATCATTTATCATTTTACAGCCAAGTACTAGAGATGCCAGCATGGCACTTCACAGATCTCCAGTAAATCTCCTGTCCCAGGAGATCTTCCACTGACAGGCAGACAATTAGTATTTGCAGAGTGCTGCTAACTTTGTTACAGTTGTTTACCAAATACAAAAGTTGTGTGCATTACAAGTGATAGATGTATCCTTCTTTTCATTACAATAACAAAAAGTTCAGTCTGCTTGGCAGTAGTCAAGATTTTTCCACTTAATCTAACATGAATGGCAAAATCTATTCATTGAAGGAGGCTGGTGAAAGATTTGCAAAGGACTGTTTTACTGTCTAAAACAGAGCTGGGTTTGTTTAGTCTTTTTTTTTTTGGTCAAAATCACATGATATCTCATTTTTTTGCCTTTGGAGGCATTAATGTACACATACAGAAGTGCTTTTCCAAATCCTGCAAAACATTTGCCTCATCTTTGGTTTTCAGCATGTAAAAGAAAAAACAACACAAAAAACGTGATGTCAAGATGTAAGTCTGGTAAGTCTGGACATCAGTTTGAACCTTCTACGTAAGTGGGAGCACTGATACTCAGAAAATGAAATAGCAGATGGAAATCTAAAGTTACAAATTTTCTGTTGCCATCCATTGGCTTAGGCATTACCTGAAGGTCACAAGGGAAGCTTCGTGAACTTGGGCTGATCTTAAAACTGCCCCTTTTTTGATCTTCACTAGAAGTCTGACTCTCTTCAGTGAGCTCAAAAAGGCTGTTTTGTCCCTTTGCACACCAGCACGGTGGAACCAGTGTGTGTGTTGTGTCTGTGTGTTCATAGGTAGTTTGTTAATATTATTTGCTGATTTTAAAAGAAAAAAACACAAACAACCAAAGTCGTATTTGTTTGGGTGCAGTACAAGGGGAAGTTTTTTATAGATGTGTCTGTCCTTCCAGGTACTCCCTGATCTCCAGTTCTTTTGCTCTGATGCTTCTCCCATAACTTCCCAAATGGCCCCTATTCTTCTCTGGGGTCCCAAGAGCTCTCCTCACCCCAGTTTCACTCCCAGCAATCTGAGTGTAGCTTAGCTAAGAACCTGTGTTGAAGAATGACAGCTCTGGGAGCCCTGCTGGTTTTGCATGATTAGTTTATGTACATAAATACAGAATCTAATCATCCTGGACTGGCTTTATGGTACAAACCCACCTCTAAACCACAGGTCTCCTCCCAGTCCCTGCCTACTGAATCTAGGAAGGTGTTAGGGGAAAAAATAAATTACTGCTGCTCCTTCTTACAAATATGAGAGGAGAGTTGGGTATTAATTTTTCCAGCCTTCTCCATAGCTGTATATGCATTTCCATGGATAATGCCCAAGCAGTGTAAAAACTCCCTAACTTCTACTCCACCCAGAATATAGGAGCCGGCGTTGTATTTCTCTTCATACTCTTCTTTAGCTGGATCCAGACAAGGTATAACTGAAGTGCAAATGTAAATTTTGCTTTTTTAGTTTAAAGGGGATTTTGCTGTAAATCAGATAACAGGCCATTAGAAAGATCAGCCTACTGAGGATTGATTTGGATATTGTAGGAATGAACTGGTGCTGTGATCAATTGGACTCTGCTGCGCAAAGACAGAATTGTCTCTCTGTCCTTATCTCTTCCTAATAAATACAAGAATGACTGCAGGCTCCAGTTATTCTTGTATTGAAAGAAATGGAAATTTTTCTCGTTGAAATTCACAGACATTTCATCCTAGAGGATTTATTACTTTTTTCCCATCCTCTCTGATAATAACAGCAGAACTAATAAATGTTCTGTAGCTGAAAAGATGATTTTTGAACACTGTATAAATCTGTTCTAGATAAGCCATTTATCCCAAACTCTGCATATAAAAGGGAAGGAGAACAATAATGTCTCACCTCCTGGAATACAAGAATATTATCACACTGGGGTTTTGCTTCTAGGGGCTATGATTTTTGAATTGGTTTCTGAATCTGGGTTTGCATGTCCCTATTTCAGCCAGCTGTTGACATGTCTTTGTCCAGCGGAATTTCCATTGCCAGAAGTTACAAGTTTGATTATGCTAAACAATGTGCAGTCATTTGAAGTTATGAAAAATAACTTAGTTACTCTCTGTCTTTTTCAAGGAGTAACTGGGTGACCTCTTACAGAGTCTTGGTGAGCAATGACAGCCACGCATGGACTGCTGTCAGAAACGAGTCTGGAGACGTGGTGAGTATGAGGAAACAGATGTTTTATGATAAAGAGCAGAGGTTGGAAAGCAGGGGGCTGGCCATCTGGAGTTTTGATTTGCCAGATTAGTCAGTGCAGCACTTAAAGGCAACATCTCCCAGTGGTGCCCCTGATTTTAAGAGCAAATCGCATAGTGAAGAAAGGGACCCAGAGTGCCCCTTCTGGCAAGGCTGTGTCTGCCTATGATAAGATGCTTTTCTTGTTGCTGGCCCATGTTGGGATTAGCATCAGTTTGCTGATCCCTGAGGACATCTCATGCCTATTTCCAGAGAAAGGCTGTAGAGCTCCAGCTCCGAGGGGCATGAGGGGATTGTGCTCTTTGAAGAGCAGTTCTGGCCTGGGCCACCATCAGCCTGGGGCTCGACCGGGTGATTTCATTTGTTTCTGTAACCAAAACTGCTAAAAGACCTTTTGAAGAACTGATCTTGCCATTTTCTTATGTTTGGCCTGCATAGATTTTTCCAGGAAACAGTGAGAAAGAGATCCCAGTTCTCAATATGCTGCCGGTGCCACTGGTCGCACGTTACATCCGGATAAACCCCCGGTCCTGGTTTGAGGAAGGAAGCATCTGCATGAGACTGGAAATCTTGGGCTGTCCTTTGCCAGGTAAGAGATTTCTCAGTTGATGTTGACATGGCTTTGTGCCAAGACTCAGAAATTCCATTTCCTTTGAATATCTTTTCTTTTGATATAATACTTTAGATAGAGTTATGCAAAAAGAAACCGAAATACCTGTCCAGAATCATAAGTAGTATCAGGATAACTTTTCATAGGCAAACCCACAGTAAGTGGCTTTATTAATAAAACAAGATTGCCTGGGAGATACAACAAGATTTTCTTAGTTGTTTGAGCTTAAATACAGTGTAATTAATCTTACTGAGTGCACAGGTACTATGGTGGCAATAGGATTATGTATTGGGACAGACACTTGCAGATGTCTTAAGCTTCCAAAGCAAGAAAGAACAATTATAATTCTATACCCTCATTTTTTTTTTTTTTTTTTTTATTTTGTTCTTTAAGCCATAGGACTTCTCTGAAATATTTTGAAGGCAAATAATCTGACTCAACTAGTGCTTATCTTATAGGGGGGAAGAGAGGGAAGTGGGGGTGTAAGGAATTCCTAGCAAATTTCAAGTGTTATTAAATCCAGCATGATTCATGGTAAGTCAAAAGTGAAAGTACATGGTCCTATGCTGTGAAAGGCCACTTAAAAAAACCCCAAACAAACATTCAATACTGCAAATTCTGGCAAGGCCATGATTCTGTTAAGCACATTGTAAATAGTCTTGTAGAGGATTTATGTCTTCATATGTATGTGTATGTATATAAATAGTTAAAAACCTGTTTGCTCAAAGCTTTTCTAAGTCTCTCACTGCTCATTCCATGCCTCTCATCTGCTTTTATTTTTAATTTGATCTCAAATTCTGGCACCTTGGGGAGTTTTTTGCAGAGGGCTATAAATAGTATTTTCAAAATACTGGAGCCAGAAGGAGAACTGCCTTTCCAGAGCTTTCATTATATCTGCCTCTGTTCTGAGTCTTGCTGCCTCCAATTCCACTGTTGATGTAGGGTCTCCACATGCCAAGCAGAGGTAGCTTGATTTTTTTGTCCTTTAGATGTTTAAATACTCGAGGGGGAAAAAAAACAACGAAAAAACCAACAGTTTGGGGCATGGAAGGGATAATTCTCTGGGAAGGGGTAATTCTCTGACAAAGAGAAGTATGGGGCAAGTACTGTCATAAAACTGTGTTACCATAAAGGTGTGAAATTTAGGAGCACATAGACAACTGCTTATCTGTGGGTAAAAACTATATCCTGGATTTCATGGCAGTGACCAGGGGTGCCCTGTGCATGTGAATTTTCTATGTTCTCACTAGGATTCTAATTTCTTTCTCTTTCTGCTGTGGGTTTAGAACACTCCAGCTCTGTGGGTTGCTCGTTCCCCATTGTACCTCTTACCCTGGATGGGCAATTCCACAGCCAGTGTTCCCCTTCAGCTCTTGAAAGAGCTCTCAAAGAACAGTGATCTATCCCAAATTCCTATGCAGGTTTGCAGAGGATCCACTCTGTATAAACCAGGTGTGAGGCCGAAGGAAAACTGAGGCTTTCTTCAGCACCATGACTTTACAGAGAGGTCTCCAGGGATGACAGAGAGGGCACGGGGATGAAAGAGATGACACTCAAACCATTTGGGAGGGCAATTGGTAGGGAAGTTCTCATGGTTCTTTTCTATTCCCTAAAAGTGTAATCAAAGAGGAAAGAGCAAAAATGTCAGTATTTGGGAAGGTGATTTTTAGTTAGCACAGCAGTTACTTCCCCTGGATTTTTGTTGGCTATATACCCACTCAGGGCCAAACTCTGCTTTACAATGTTAACATTTGTCACCCTTCAGCTTCCTGGGGCTGTGTCAGTGGGTAAAGGTGAGAACACATCTGCACTACCACCACTGTTTTGCTGAGTGCTCTTACAGCTTGTCACAGGTCTTGCATTAGCATGGAAACAGCATCAGTGCATCTTCCTGCTAGTCATTTATTGAGTTAATTGCCCGCAGTGTCTGATTCAGTATATTCCTGAAAGAAAATACCAGAATCATTCATTGAGAAACATAATGGGAATGGGGTGTGTTCATTACAAAATGTAATTGGACTGAAAGAACTAATAGGTTTTGATAAGTGCTGACCCATCTTTTTAGCTCAGAAAGAACTGACATTTCATTCTTCTCGCTCATTTTATTCATCGCACGCGAGGAGCTCAAAACAAAGCTGCTCCTCAGGTTGAAGCGGCCTTTCCACGCACGTTTTCTTACTGTAGGACATGGCATTTTTTGCAGTTCTCTCTAAGTGGATTCCTCACCCATTATTGGTTCCATCTTGCTTGTTCCAAGTTGGATAATCCAATGGTTTGGCCGTGGGAGCAGCGACTTTGACAGCGCTGCTCTAATACACTGGATTGTTTGTGTGACAGAAATCAGGGGTTCTGTCCTGACACAGTTTTTCCATAAAACTGAGCAAGTCTCCTAAATTAATCAAAATCAGGAGGTAGAGCTCTGTTAGTTCACTTAGCTCCAGCCTTTCCAGAGTCCAAAGACCCATGAAAGAAGTTATGTGATGCTCTGTTTCCTTGAACACTGTGTGTGGTTTTGATTATTTTGCACCCTGAGTGTGAACATACAAGAAATCAAGTTGTCAGGAGGAGCAGTTTGGTCAATTTAGGGTCCCAAGGTACCACATCCTCCTGAGGCAATGACAATGCACAGGCATGTGGGGCATAGGGAAATAATCTCCAAAAAAAAGAAGGGTGGAAGGAAAGTAAGACATTTTTCCTGACTGTGAATTTCTTTCCATGTCTTCTAGACTTGTAATTTTAAGTTTTATGTCTTTATTAATCCTTGAATAAATTAAGTCATTTGCATTCAGTCTGTGATCTGTATCAGCTTTTCATCATGCTGACTCACAGGGGAGGGTAATAAAGGAATAAGGAGAAAGTATAAAAGATAAAGAAGAAACCTGAATAGATATTAATATTCTGGGAAAGCTTTTTAGCACTCTCAGAATGAGATGGAAATGGTTAAAGACAGCTAGGATCCATTCCTGTGGGTAAGGCTCTGGCCATAAAACCTGCTGCATGTGCTGGGTGCACCAAAAATTGGAGAAATGAGAAAACTACTTGGATAATTGAAACAGAGAAGTTACTTGTTGTCTAATCTGTATTATAATTGTATTTTTTATCATTGAAATGCTTATATCTTATTCATAACATACATTTTTGGTATGTTGTAGGCTAGATTTGACAAACAACCTTTTCTAGACTGTTACAGTAGCTCTATAAAAAGAAGCTGTGTTATCCAATTGTGTCAGTAATATTTTTTGGGCAGCAGAAATGATTTGCTGTTTCACCAAGGGAAAGACATTTATCTGTGGAGGAAAGATGCCAGAAAATCCCACCTACAGCAGATGATCAGTGCTGCCATTTCTCACTGGGCTAAAAGAGGACAAAACCACAAGCGTTTAATTCCCTCTCCACTTTCCAAAAATGTTGGTATTTACACAGATGCAGATTGACACACACAATCTTTTGCAATTGCCTCAGAGGGATGGATGTACTTTCCTTACCTTTTCTTTCTCAAACCTAAGGAGAGTCAAAAAGGAACTGCTTATGATCAAAAGCACCCAGAGATCGGAGAGAGAAAATTAGCTGAGATCTTCATGCATTTATTTATATTGTACGGTATTCAAGGCAATAGGCAATTATTTTAATGGTATAAATTTGTGATGAAATTTAATTTTTAATAGTTCTTACACAGAAAACTATCATTGGTTCCATGATTATGCCATCACTTTCAACCCATGCTAAAAAATGAACTTTAACAACTCTATAATGGAGTACTGTGTTTTGCAGTGGATTAAGTCCTATTTTCATTGCTTCTCTCTTAATGCCAGGCTACCTAGTCAAGTTTAGGACTGTGTTCATTTTGTATAAAAATGTGAATTTCTACAAGTATCTTTCATTATAAGTGGTCATGTAAACAGCAGTACTCAGACTTACTTCTGAGAGCAAATCCCTCCTTAGGGTGACAGTCTGTCTTTGGGTTCTACTTTTATCATTTCAAAGCTAAAACTTAATCTTGGACAAGCTAAAATTTTTTGTGAGTTTGAGCAAAGACTGAATAAAATGAGACCAAATTAGGTAATTCTCCTGGGAAAGGCAAATGTATTACGTTTCTCCATGCTCATCAAGAAAGCTATGTGACATCCCCCAGTGATACAGTGGGTGTCATTAAAAGGTTTTATTTCATATTTTATTTCTAAAATTAAGTGCGTATTATCCTGAAGACGTGTTAAGAATCCTCAGAATTGTCATTATTGTCAGATTCAGGCTGCAGGAAATCGTTAAAATGATTAAATGGTGGTAGAAAACCTTTAAGAAGCAACTATTGCAGATTAAGAGTTTGAGTTTCCTCTCACCCATTATGCTTAACTGGAATTAGTTGTTTTATATTTGACTATACATCCACATGTATATAAAAGAATCCATTTATAGTTGAAAAATATTATTTCATTGCTGATTTTTTTCCTTGCTGATTTAATGTGTGATCTTAATGCTCGTGAGTAATGCTCATGAGACTGCCATGAAACAGATCATGTGGAAAAAAAACTTGGAATCACCTGATGTGGCTGCCAGCGGATTTATTTCAAGATTACACATGTGCTGTCTGTGAGATGTTCAATTTTGTGAAGACAAGTCAAATTCACTTATATTACACAGAAATTAAAAAAATCAGTCATTTGCAAAGTAGCTCATTGAGGCTTTTAAGGCGATCCAAAGGATTTAGACCGGAATATTCTTTTTATTAAAAATGCCTCTGAATCACTTGGATTGACTTCATTATCTCATACATTGGAAGCACCATATGAACACGACTTCTGAGTATGCAGAACTCCTTTAATATGATACCATAAAGGTCACAGAAGGAATTCTGTGAGAATGAAGCATTGGGAACGCACATAAATTTTAATCAATTGATGAGACTCTTTTGATAGTATTGCTCTGTGAGTGTTGATTCCAAGACATCAGAAAGCTCACTTCATACCTTTCTAGCGGGATTTAACACTGAAAACTAAAGTAGGAAAGAAAAAAAAAGACCAGCAGACATTGTTGTGGTGAGCAAAATAGCTGGGAACCCTCAGGAATCGTCAGGGCTCCAGTGGTTGAGGTGCAGTGTTGAGCTGTGACAGAACAGAACAGAAAATCCCTGCTCTATGTCAAACTGCTGAGCAGTTGGTCCTTTCTGGTACTTTTTATGGGCAATTCTCAGGGCTTTCATGCTGGAAAGGAGCTGGGCAGGGGAGGTACCAAGATGATCAGAGGGCTGGAGCACCTCTGCTGTGAGGAAAGGCTGAGATTGTTCAGCCTGGAGAAGAGAAGCTTCAGGGTGACCTAACTGTGGCTTTCCATGCTCTGAAAGGGCTCCCAGAAAGATGGAGACAGACTGCTTATAAGGGTCTGGAGTGACAGGACAAGGGGCAAGGGCTTCAAACTGAAAGAGAGTAGGTTTAGATTGGCTATTAGGAAGAAATTTTTCCCTGTGAGGGTGGTGGGGCCCTGGCACAGGTTGCTCAGAGAAGCTGTGGCTGCCCCATCCCTGGAAGTGTCTAAGGCCAGGTTGGACGGGGCTTGGAGCAACCTGGGCTAGTGGAAGGTGTCCCTGCCTGTGACAGGGGGAGAGATTGAAACTGGATGAATTTTAAGGACCCTTCCAACCCAGGCCATTCTGTGATTCTACACAATTTGAGTTTCCTAGTTTTTTTTTCTCTGTTTTGTTAAAGAAAATAATTTTTGCTGAAGTGGGCCCATCCAGCTGTGCACAAACTTCATGTGCCTTTCTAAATTTTAGCTTTCTGAATTTAGCTGCAGCAGAAATCCAGTGATCCAGCAGAGCCTGGCAAAATATGAGTGTTAATTCTCTAGGGAACTGTCAAATTGCGCTCTGTTGTTGAGGAAGGGCCAGAGATACAATCATTCTCACTTTACAAATATTTTGAGTTTCCACCAACTCTACAGCATTCACAGTCATTCCCATTATATTAGTGTTTGATGTATGGAAAAAGTGCCAGACTTTGAAAGGAATGGGATTAAAGTATTAGGAAAAAAATCAGTTGCTGTATATTTTGGCTCGTGGTGATATAGAAAACCTTCAACATCCTGGCAGTTTTATGATGTTTATTTTTACATTTTTACAACAAAGGGATATTTTTTCAGTTATGAAGAGATTCTGTGGGCCATCAGACACATTGTGTGAGAAGAAGTGGGTTTTTTATGATTTCTATTTTTCGGTCATCAACATATTAATGAATAATTTCTACAGATTAACATGGGATGACCTTTAAGGGTTTGGCTTTCCAGAGGCATCTGCAGAGTTAGGATTGCATTGCTGCTGTCATGGACTTGCATCACTTTAGCCTGAAGTTAAACTGGAAAAAACCCAGGTCAGTTGTGTGAATCTTAATGCTCTGATTCTTCGAAACTGTTTGTTTGGTTTTTTTTAAATTAGCAAAGAAATCTTGTTCTCTCACCTGAATACAAGGGCATGCAGTGATAGGACAAGGGGAAATGGCTTTTAGATGAAGGAGGGCAGGTTTAGATTAGATATTAGGAGGAAATTCGTCCCTCTGAGGCCCTGGCACAGGTTGCCCAGAGAAGCTGTGGCTGCCCCATCCCTGGAAGTGTCCAAGGCCAGGTTGGATGGGGCTTGGGGCAAGCTGGGATAGTGGAAGGTGTCCCTGCCCATGGCAGGGCCACCCATTCCCTCCCATGGCAGGGAGGTTGGAATGAGATTATCTTCAATGTCCCTTCCAACTCAAACCATTCTGTGATTCTATAATTAAGGTCAAATTCAAGCCCATTTCCAGGTGGTCATTTTACAGAACTAGGTTCTCACTGGAGAGGACAAACTGTATGGAACAACTACACTTTGTTGGGGCAATAGGGTTTTTTGGATATTTTTCAGTCACATTTGTAGAACAACCTTCAACTGACCTTCCAGCATTTCTGCTGTAGATTAGGAAATGGAAGTGGAGACAAACTTGGGAATAAAGACTCAATAAGTGATTGAGAAGATGGGTAATGTTACTGTGAAGCTTAATGGAACCTGCATGCTTCATTCCATATATTCCTTAAATAGTTCAAAAGACCCAAATACTTTTAGAATTTTATGGGAATATTGAATGATTTTAACGTCAGAAATATGAAGTTTAAAAATTTTAAGTTCTGAAGTATTTTGAAGTATATTCTGTTATTTTCTGTAAGTGTTTGTTGCTATAGGATATTAAGTACATATTCTTCCTACTAAGAATTATGCTTTCCCCTCCCAAAAAAAAAATCACAGCTGTGGGGGATACTGTTTAAAAAAAATGATTTTTGTTCTCTGGAGACAATTTCTTTGGTTGTGTCGCAATAAGAGAGGATGATATTTAGACTTTCATATTTCACTTTTTTCCCAATAATTTTAAACCAATGAAGATGATTTTGTGTGCAGGGAAACAATTTTTCATAAAAGCCTGACAGCCACTGGCTTGACAAACGATTACTCAAAATTCCAGACATCCCAGATATGGCAAATTAAGGAATGTGTTTGATGTTTTCCAAATAAACTTGTTTGTCTCTGGAAATAAATCATAATAGATTAAATTAGGAGCACATCTATCAGGAAATTTAAAGCTGAGCCCTAACAGTCTTGGACTGTTTGTGGTTTTTTTTTCCTAGGTGAATGGCCAGGAATGTCAAGGAGACAAAAGACTTTGTTCTATCTAAATATTCTCTTTTGATATTTCAAAATACACAAACTATAAATAATATCCATAAAGAAATGAATATGTTAATTTTTAAGTAACAAAGTCCTCTGACTTTCACAAAAACAGTTTTGGAGGATAATCAGGAATATTTAATATGCACAGTGGATCCTTTCTGTATTTTGCAAGCAGCACAAAGACTCTGAAAATACTCATCAAGAAAATTAATAGATAACTCTTTTCAATAGTAAATTAATCAAGTGGACACAAAACATTTACTGTGGCTTTTTCCTCTAATTTGATTTTTCTTCCACTCTTTTAGCTTGCATCTGACTCATCATTTTCCAGTGTCTTTTCCCCTCCTCTGCAGCCCCAGGCTGCCCTTCTGCTTTTCTGTTCAAGTTTAGTATTTTGTGCAGAGTAGCTGCCTGGAAATCTGATGCCTCCTGGCTTCTCTTTGGATCTATTGACTTGTGATTTGATTTGATGAGTTGATTTGTGCAGTAATTAGAAATATTTTAAATTAGTTGTTTGAGTTTTGCTTTTGAAAACCCTCCCTAAGTACATATGGGACAGTAGAATTCAGATTTCGTCTTTCCTACATGCATTATGGCATAAAAAAAATTCTACATTTGAAATTCACGTGAAAATTCTTTTATTTCTTTTCTCAGACCCAAATAATTATTACCACAGAAGAAACGAAATGACGACCACAGATAATCTGGACTTTAAGCATCACAACTACAAGGAAATGAGGCAGGTAGGCAAAGAGGCTGGAGGGTGGAGGGTGCAGGCTTTTCAGGTCTTCTGGAATCTGGATTCCACCTCTTAAAAATATTATTAAACAGTGTCTGTAATATCTTTTTAAAATATTTTTTCCTGTTTTAATTTATTAAAATCCCAAAGTCTTAATTTGTACATAAACTAACCTTAAACAGGTGACTACATGACAGAAGGAGTATCTACTCATAATGTGACATTATTTTTCTTCCAGTTTTATTTGAGTGGGGAATTACACAGTTTGTCCTTTCAAATTTGACCCTGATTAAGCCATCAATTTTCTCATGTATTTCAGTGGTTTTGGATAATCAGAATAAACTACAGAGTCCAATTCCATATTCGCAGCTGTGAAAATCAGCAGAAACTCACCAAAAGCACTAGAGAAAAATCCTGTTAGTATAATTTTAAATTTACCAGCCTTGTTATTTTATTTCCTTCAGCTTCAAACAGCCAACCCTGGTCTTGTTTTTGTTGTTGTTTTTAATCTTGCTTCATATCACCACAGACACAAGTGTGGGTTGTCCTGAAGAAATATTTCTGCCCTCTTTGTCTTCAAATATAAAGATAATATGTTTGGACTTGATGTGTGTGAATCACTTGCTGTGTGCTGAATTTTCAGTGTATTTATACTGCATGAATCACCACTCGTTTTTATTGAGCAATTGTGTACTGAGTCACACATTTATTTTGGTAGGGATTTCATGGCCCATATTTCTGAGCACAGAGATTAGACAAGTAGAAACTCAATTGGCATAATTACTGTCAAGAACAATAAAATAAAGTGTGTTTTAGGTTTTCATTGCAGAAAGACAGATTGGTCAGATTAGAAACATCGTGGGGGAAAAACCTACAGCTTTAAAACCTAATGTTTTAGTCTTTTCATACAAGTAGAAAATTTGTGACTGTGGTTGAGAGCTGGTCAGTTGTGAACTGTCTTTATGCTCTCACAATTTCAGTTTTCCTCTTAATTTATTTAGAGGTCATTACATTCTAGTTGGGTTCTGCTGCTGGTTGGCAGAAGATTGTGGGTTGCATTACAACAGTCCCAAAACTATTCTTAGAACTTCAGGGCAAAAAAGAACAATAACTGTCAGAGTCAACTTAAAAAAAAAACCAAACATCCCCCCAAATCCCCCTGTAACCTATAAATTAATGCCACTTTTCATAGCTACTTCACCACCGACCATCTTAGAAAAATTCTGGTCTTTGAAGTTATTTATTATAAATACTGAAGGAGGAGGAGAGGGTGTTCCCTGGGCCATGTTTTAGAAACATTGCATTTGTCACATAATGCAATACATGAAGTATTTGTGAGAGGGGGGGATTTTCTCAGTGTCAGATTATTTTAATAGAACTCTCTGGTTAGGAAAGTGAAATTTATAGTTCCAATTTTTTATTCTCGTAAAAAAGCATTCAATATTCTTCTTCCAGTCAATGGGAACTTTTGTGCAGAAGTCAGTCCAAAATATTTATATGAGGTATTCATGCAGCATAGGAAGCTGTTAAAATGGTTTGAGATGGACACGTGAGTACAACCCTGTCTTTGAAACAACAAACCCACACCACCTCTTTCTTGGGAAAGAGGAATGTTAATTATGAAATCCACATAACTGGATTTGACTCATCTTTGTACAAGCCAGGCTCCAAGTGCCCCAGAATCCTCAGGCTGCTCTTCATGGTCAGCTGTTTATGGGCTTGGTGTGATGATAATGGGGAATATTGAAGAGCACTGTACATCTTGCCCATTGAACAGGTTGATCTGAGAGTGAAACAACCAAATGTACAAGGTCAGAGCATGCCAGCTCAACATCCTGGGTTGCATGGAATGCCAGGATGATGGTCTGTATCTGCTGCTCTCCAAGCTCAAGGAAGAGGTAGTTTCCAGAGAGCCTGGTACTGTTAGTTTAACAGTTGAACTCCATGATCTTAAGGGTCTTTCCCAACCTCAGCAACTCTGTGATTTCCATAGAGGATAAAGAGGAGTCCTAACCTGAAAAACATTGACTGAGAGTCCTTTTGCCTCCTATAAGTGTAGATGGAACTTAGACCTACATTTAGGACACCTTTTCTGCAAAATGGAGGAATCAGACCCTCAGAAACCAGTTTTGTGGGGCTTCTTCAAAGACTGCCTGAAGTATTTTTCAGGTCACTAATAAGGTAAATAATTGGAAGTGACAAACACGAACTGTCAATAACAGCTGTTAGTGAATGTAATTGGGGAAGTGTTTTACAGTCCTGCTGGTTGTTAATAAAGCCTGAACTGACTGTTATTATCAATTGTCTTTGGCAGTTTGTACAAGCACAAACACAGTGACATTTCAGGTGACCTGTTGTGCCATTCATAGGAAATGGTTATGAGAAGATCAGATATGAAATATGTTCATTTTCAGTATTATATTTACAGAAACAGTTAACTACATTACTAATTCCCCACTGTTACCAAAACAGTCACAGTGAAGTCTGACACAGAGGCTCTAATTCAGGAAAAGTTCTTTGACTCAGAAAATAATCATATGCTTGCAATTAAAGAAATGATGGGGGGTTTACTGAGGCCAATACAAATATTTCCACTGCATGTAATGTACTTTGAAGTTGGTTCTAGGCATTTTTGTCACTATTAATGAGCATTTACGTACTTTTAACCACTTTGCTAAATTGATGTTCTTGGTATCCTGCGAGCACTGGAGTGCCAGGCACATTAGCAAAGCTTCTTCTCTGTGGAAGTTCCAGAGTCAGAAGTTTCCCTGCTTGGGTTCAGAGACAGCTCTGAGAGGACAGGCTTATCTTTCCTCTTTCACAGCTTTGGAGCTGCATGGGTGCAGTGATGCATCAGCAAGGACAGAGTTTCCAACTGGAAGAAGGTGTGAGGAGAGAAATTAGTTAACACAAGTCTGAGACAGTGACAATATTTACACAGTACAGTTTTAGCCTTTACCTAAAATAGAACTCCTTTTAATGTAATATCTCTGCTCGCTGGCAGAGTGAAAAACTAACACTTCTGCTGGAGAGAAACATGGAATCTGATCCTATCACAATCCACCTCATTCTCTTGTCAGTGGGACATGAGCAATCCCCACACAGAAGACCTCAATAAGTTTTGGTCTGTGAGGCTCTTACAAGAGCCTCATATCTCTGTGTTGTCCCCCTGTGCTGGGCACTGGTGAGGCCACACCTCGAGTCCTGGGCTCAGTTTTGGGCCCCTCGTGACAAGGAAGACATTGAGGGGCTGGAGCGTGTCCAGGGAAGAGAATGGAGCTGGGGAAGGGTCTGGAGCACCAGGAGCAGCTGAGGGAGCTGGGGAGGCTCAGCCTGGAGAAAAGGAGGCTCAGAGGGAACTTATCTTTCCCTACAACTCCATGAAAGGAGTTTGGAACGAGATGGGGGTTGGTCTCTTCTCCCACCTAACAAGGGAGAGGACAAGAGGAAGCAGCTTTAGGTTGTGCCAGAGGAGATTTAGATCGGATATCAGGGAAAATTTCTTCCCAGAAAGGGTGGTCAAGCCCTGGCACAGCTGCCCGGGGCAATGGAGGAGTCACCATCCCTGGAGAGATGTAAAAGCTGTGTAGATGTGGCACTTGAGGACATGGGGCAGTGGTGACCTTGGCAATGCTGGTGGAATGGTTGGACTTGAATATGTTAGAGGTCTTTTTTAAGCTAAATGATTCTATGATTCTATATCCGTTGATAAAATTTTTGGTTCATTATGAGCAGGTTAACCAGGAAGATTTAAGGCAGTAGGTCTGAAAGAGTTAGGAATTGACTCATTTAAATAAAATGCTACCAAATGTAAACCAGTGTTCTCTGGCTTCACCTGCGTGTTTGAGCTGGAACAATAAACTACACACACTTACCTATGCCCAGAACATTAAAAAGAGTTCTGTGGGAATATCTGAGCGCCCATAATACCAGCATGCTGATGATAATGACAGTGGTGAAAATAAACAGATATGAAACAAGAAATACACTGAAAGAGCACAACTGACTGTATTTTTCAGACAAGTGATGAGTTTAGACTTGCCACAAGAATTGTTTTTCCTATGTATAAAACCAATCTGTGAGATGAACAAATGTACAGAAATAGCATCTTTTCAGTCTCTTTGCAAAATGTTTATAAATAGAAGTGAAGCTTTATATGAGAGGAATTTTAATGATGTTCTTCCCAATGTGAGTTGTGTTAGCACTTAGATTTGCTAAATGGTGGCATGGGAATTGGACATATCTAATTATTACGTTTTTTAAATCATCAGACTTATGATCATCCAATATTGTTTCTAAATTAACAATGTGTGAGCAGGCAGTTTTGTAATGCCACAATATTTCCTCAGTAATATATGCACGCTTGTTTATGAAATGATTGTCTAATTAACAGTCCCCAGGGTTCCAATTTACAGTAAAGTACTGTTTTCTTTCTTTAATTCCTCCCAAAGAAAAAAAGATCAAGGCATATATATTCTTGTTGTTTAAAGCTATTTGCAATAACTTAATATTAGTAAAGAAATTTTCAGTCTTCTTTGTACACTTTAACATTCACCTGAAATACCACAGTAAAGTGTTTGTGGGACAATTTAGGCTCAAGATATGCTGATCTGGATGACATCTGTGGAACTCCACTGGTTTAAACAGAAATATATGCTTAACTCTAAGCATTTTATTATTATATTATTATAATTATTAGATTATATTTTGACTATGTCATGCAATATCTGCAGAAAGAGTGAATTGAATAGATTTTGATGGACAGAATGTTTTCACTGACAACATTGCTGTTATTATTTCTTTTTTTTTTTCCTATTTTTTGCTGAAATGTGATAAGCACATTCTGAGGAATCTATTATTTACTGAAGGAGTACATCTTCTGTTTGGGGACTCATCCATATTATATCTATTTTGCAATTTTGGCCACGTCATCACTACTTTAATTAACAATTTTTCCATGTGAGATTTCACATTGTAATGCAAGAAGGGTGGGTTTGGTTTTTCCCTCAGCAGAGACAGATATAATCAGAACTCACTGGGAAAATCCTGTTTAAATGGATTATATCCTTCTCTCTTCACTTGTTTCTGGTTAAATTGCTGCTGCACAGGGTAAAGGAATGGAAAATCTTCCTTATGGATAAAGTGTGTCTGTGGTGACCTGTAAGGTGCTGTCACCAACACCCTGGGTCATCTCAAGTCCCTTACCTGTAGTACATCGTAATGTGATTATTTTAATTAATCTCCATTATTTTAATTCCTCTCCATTGCATAATGTTTTAAAAATATGATAGCAGAGCTATAAATTCATGAACTAAACAAAGCTTTTACAACTAAGAAATAATCAGAGAAGAAAATGAAGAGTTTTGCCACATCCAATTTGGAAAGAAGTAATTCATAGTGGGTCTATTTTGATGCTGCATTGTCTAACTACATGTCTTTTTGGTTTTTTTTATTGGCAGTTGATGAAAACTGTGAATAAAATGTGTCCAAATATCACAAGAATTTACAATATTGGAAAAAGCAACCAAGGACTGAAGCTTTATGCTGTCGAGATTTCTGACAACCCAGGAGAGCACGAAGTTGGTTAGGATTTAATCTAAATCTGTTGAAGGGTGCTGGGATTGGTTTTTTTTTCCCCCTCCTCTTTTCCTGTGTCTGCTGTAATTATCACTGATGGAATTATATTCATGGCAGCAAAGATTTCAAATGTATGTGGGAGGAACTTCAGCACTGTATTTCTAAATTGGGAAGAGGAGGGTGAGCACAAATAGAAGACATTTTGAACATGGGATCAAATTCCTTAATGATAATTCTTTACAGTAATAAAATGAAAGTGAATTTTAGTACTGGGGAACGGATTTTAGTTGTGGGGATTTATGGAGCTATGGAAGAAATTTACCTTTTTTGCATGGGGTGAATGCACATTATTCCTAATCATCCCTGAAGTAATTTGTTGTCGAGTACAAGGATTGTTGCACTCATTATAACCTTGAAATACATATGTGAACCTGTTTTAGAGAAGGAAAAGAGTCTGTGAAGTCAGAAATCAATTATGTACAGTTACTGACTTATCTTTTAAGAGCCTTAACATCTGTCTGAGAGAACTACTAGCAATGTATTTTTCAGGTTATTTTTAGGCTATCAGAACTGTTAAAATCTACCTCTAACATGCCAAAATTGTGAGTGTAATTAGAAATATGTTTAACCAAGAATGGATTTCGGAAGTTTTACACAGTGGCTTTAGATATCACTGGCACATAAACCTGTTCTTCTGAAATAGCAACAGAAAGTAATTTGTTTCTGTAAAGTTTGTGCATCATTTGTGCAGTTAAGGCGTTTCTCCAGCTTTCCTTGGCTGATTGACATCAATGACATTTAATAGATATTTGATTTGCTGCTCTGACCACAGTTCTGCTCCATGTGTTTTCAACAGGGGAACCAGAGTTTCACTACATTGCAGGAGCTCATGGGAATGAAGTGCTTGGACGTGAGCTAATCCTCTTGCTAATGCAGTTTATGTGCCAGGAATACCTGGCTGGGAACCCACGGATTGTCCATCTCATTGAGGACACAAGGATCCACCTCCTGCCCTCAGTCAACCCAGATGGATATGACAAGGCATATAAAGCGGTAATGTGATTATCAACACCTCCAGGAATTCTTTTATTTGCAGTAGATGAATAAAACATGCCCTTCTTGTCACTAATTTTTTTCTAAGTTCACGTTTTACAATTTAAAAATTAAACAACAAACACGTCAAGATAAAATAAACCACTGGAACATCTTGCTGAGGAAAAAAAAATGAAAGACACAGTATTTTATATGACATTGGCTAACAGGAAAATATGTATGGAAAGAAGGGTTACAAACACTGCCAGAACAAACCATACTAAGGTGTATATACCAATGGGAACACCGTTATGGAAAGTGGAAAATCCAGGCAGTCTGTTTCTCGTGAGAAACCAAAGTAAGCATGTGAATATTTGCATTCTTCCACAGCTGAAATTTAATAGTGCACCTTTAAGGGGAGCACGTTGTGTAGGGCATCATAATAATTCTGTCTGGAAGAAGACAGACACCAGGAGGAAAAATTGTAAGGGTTGGTCAAATGCACTGGAAAATCTTCCAGGGAAGTCAGCAGAAGACTGGAACAGAAAAGTCACAGTCATAGTCATGGAAGGGAAAGTGTGTTATCTCCTTTGTGGGATATATTTTGGCTAACCTTGAGGAATTTTTCATGGGTTTTGCTTCATCTCATTCAAGGTTTCATACAAAATTAAAAAAAGAAAAAAAGCCAATCATTTATTTCAGTTAATTAAATGGTTAGTCCTTCATTTCTCTGTACAGAATTACCTCTGGCACATTACCAAACACTTTGCTGAGGGCTCACAGGTTGTTGTATTCTGAATGAACATTTATATTTTTTTTCTTCCCTTTTTTTTTTCTTTTATTTTTCAATCTAAGGGTTCAGAATTAGGGGGCTGGTCTTTAGGACGATGGACTCAGGACGGCATTGACATCAACAATAATTTCCCTGACTTAAACTCTTTGCTCTGGGAGTCAGAAGATCAGAAGAAGAGTAAAAGAAAAGTTCCAAACCATCACATCCCCATCCCTGACTGGTACCTGTCTGAAAACGCCACTGTGAGTAAGGCCAGAGAGAGGGGAACACCAAGGCTGGGATGTGCTGAGAGGGAGAGATTTGCATTTCTCAAGGAATGAGTAATTTGAGGCTGAAGTTCCCCAGCTGATCTAATCTTCCTGTCTAGATTTCCCTGTTAGTCAGTGGAAATAAAAATGCACCACAAAAGGACTATTCACCCCCAGGTTTTAGAGGCAGGTCTTGAGGAAGGATCTGCTTCCTGGAGGATTCCCTTTTCCCTTGGCTGTTGAGAGAACCTGGAGGACTCAATACCCAATTTTCAGGCAGCAACAGGTAGACAGGGAAAAGCCCCACCATGGAGCTCAGCCATGTGAATCAGGCTTCTCCTTAGTGATGTGGTGTAGATGAGGTCTTTGCAAACTCAGTGTCCTTACAGATTTCTCCTGGGGTTTTCTTATTTGTTCTTATTTGAAACATATTCTTACCTTAAATAACACAGCAACAGCTCAGGCATATGCAAAACCAATGCAGTGGCTTATGCTAAAGTCCTTTATTGGATTTTAGTGCCAAAAATTTAACTTATTTTTGCCTGACCTTTTAAATATAGTGACAACCATTAGTAGTGGATGAGGGGAAGGCAATTAATTGTGGCAGCTCTTTAGTGCTTCAGAATCACAGAATAATAAGGGTTGGAAAGGACCTCTGGAGATCCTCTACTCCAACCCCCCTGCCAAGGCAGGGTCACCCAGAGCAGGTGACACAGGAACACATCCAGGTGGGTTTGGAATGTTTACAGAGAGGGAGACTCCACATCCTCTCTGGGCAAGCTATTCCAGTGCTCTGCCAACCTCCATCAAAAGAAGTTCTTCCTCATGTCAAGGTGGAACTTTTTGTGTTTTAGTTTATTGACATAATATTTAAAATCCCTGGGTTTGGAAACTCATTTCAGCCAATGGCAGGGGTAGCAGTGTCACCATGTGACATTTCTGTCACTTCCTGCTCTTGTTCTCACTGCACATAGATGTTCCTCAGAAATTAATAGCAGGAGGTTCTGTTAGTTTTTCTGGGTTGTCTGTGACCTCCCAAGCATGGCTGACAATTTAAAGAAGCCCTTCTCCTTGGCCACATCTCTCCTTGCTGGCTTCTCAAGCTCAGGAACTCACAGACTCTCAGATTCCCACAGGCTGAACCAAAGCTGCTCTTCCTTTTCCTCCCAGGTGGCGGTGGAGACACGGGCAATAATAGCGTGGATGGAAAAAATTCCTTTCGTGCTGGGGGGCAATTTGCAGGGAGGGGAGCTGGTGGTGGCCTATCCCTACGACATGGTGAGGTCCATGTGGAAAACCCAGGATTACACCCCCACCCCAGACGACCACGTGTTCCGCTGGCTGGCCTATTCCTACGCCTCCACCCACCGCCTGATGACGGACGCGAGGAGGAGAGCGTGTCACACGGAGGATTTCCAGAAGGAGGATGGCACTGTTAATGGAGCCTCCTGGCACACCGTGGCTGGAAGTAAGTGTTGGTAGAAGCTCCAGCTTGGATATGATAATGCCACCACTGCCTGGTGTACATTTCAGAGGCAGTGGTGGTCAAATATGTGTTCTAAGAGGAATAAATCCCCATCTGACGGTCTGCTCACTGCATTTCATCACTTAGCAGAGCACTGAAGGAGGCACTGTCAGTAACACCTGGTGACTATTTAATTTATAACTGAGTTTTCCCAAAGTGCACATCCAGTACATTAGTTTTAAGAATTCTGGGCGTTCAAGATGCTTTGTCAGGAGGAAACCAACCCAGGCCAAACCCACTGGCAGGGGGGACCCTGTCAGCCTTTGCCATCTCACAAGGTGACAGCAGAAAACTGCTACTGAACATTAGAACAAGTGTCAGAGCTGAAGCAGTAACTCCAGGGATAGATTCCAGTGGCCTGCAGATAAGGCAATCCTGATTTCAGCCTCCTGCTCACTGAACTTGGTCACAGATCAGCCCCCCATCACATTCACTTTGAGCTGTAATAATATGCCAAAAAAAGCTGCTGTTTGCTTGCTACCATCCTATTTTTAAAAGACCTGGAAATCTTTGCACTTAAACTTTGCATGGGCTCCATAGACATTTCTGCTGCCAGGATAAAATCCAGGCTGCATCAATCACCACACACCCAAGCCTGTCACCCTGTTAAGGAGCACGAGAGGGAAGCTGTGTCCCGTGGTGCAGGCAAAACATGGATTTCCAGGAAAGCCCAATTAGAATCACATTTTTAACAGCATTAGGCACAGTTATCTCTATGGGTGTACACTTGGAGCAGACTCAGAATCAGCCACTCTGCTGATTCACCAGGGTTCTGCTCAAAACCTTTGTGTTTTTATAAGTAAATCAGTCAAACAACATATTCTCTGAAATTAAGAAATGAGCCTGGCTTCTGCCATCACTTGATGACAACAGGAGCAACGGCAGCAGTGATGGCAAACAGATGCAGGAAAGTGTCTGTGCAGCCCACGTTTTACTGGAACTGGCTCGTGTTTGGAACTTGCAGGTACTTCCACTGCATAAACATTTCTACATTTTGGACACAGCTTCTGTGGCTTTTACATTGGCCCATGTGAAGTTAGTCCTGGCCAGCCTTTAAAGGCTACAGTCAAGAATTAACTTCTCAAATATTTTTTCAGGAAGTTAAAAAGCGTTGGGTGAAATCGGGGGGGGATTGTTGAATTTTTAGATCACAAGGCCAATGCTTGACAATACACTGCTGTGCATTTCTGCAAATTCTAAAGCATACTCTGAAAACTCACTTGACCACTTAATTATCTAATTTATGAGCCTAATTTTCCTAAGTGCTATAAGAAACATCATTATGAATTGATCCAGAAAGATGACATTGGCCATGTCACTAACAGCTGTCATACTAAGCTACATTAAGTAATGATGGACAATATAGATGCTGAATATTATCCTGATTTCTTAGGACCAATTACATATTGGATTTGCTTCATCTGATTTATTTCTTGATAATGTTTTCATTATAATTTATACCCTGCTCTGTCCCATTATAGTAAGACTTCCAGGATACTCTTTGAGACAAACTCTAGAATATTGTTTTCACTTGCAGTTTTTACACTGGATTCCACAGTAAACCTCAAAAGATGTGGTTCCCATTTGAGCTCAATCTTCAACCTACAGAGTAGTTTTAGACTTCTTGTGTCTACTTAGACAAGTGCAAGGAAGTGATTTGTAGTGCAGATATATATATATGCATATATAGATATGTATTTTGCAGCTGTCAGTTAACCAACCACCTTGCATTGCAAAGGGTTGCCCAAATATGATTCCAGATTTCTCCTATATTTTTTCACTCTGTAATTCCATGACTATGTAGATATAGCTGTATAGCTCACTCCACTTTTCTTTTTATTTCTTTACCTTTTAAATCAACACTAACACTTTCTTGTCCTAACCCCTGCTTGTTTCATGCCTGCCCTGAAGGTGACACTCTAATAAATTGCTTGCAGAACCTCTCCCACCTGCCCTTCGGTGTGGGTGGCATCTTGTTGTACCACACCTTGAAGCTATCCATTCCTTTTCTCCTCATCCATCTTCTTCCTGGCCTTGCAGTGACCATGCACAGAAACTTTTCACTGCTCCTCCCATGGGAGAATTTACAAGGAATTCTTCTAATTTCTTTCCAGTACCAGAGAATCCCTAGAGAAGTTTGTGCAGCACAGATATCCAACACCTCCTTATGCCTTTAAAACCCAGCCATGTTATTTCCTGCACATTTTCTGGACTGCAATGAATGCAGGTTCTTCAGCAATTTTACATATAAAGTTTCTGCACTGGCTGAACTGCACGAGGACAAAGAATAGATTGATTTAGTTTTATTTCCAGTGTTTTCAAGGCTGGATTTGCATGTTCAGACACTATGAAAGAGTTGCTCTTGGCAAAGTTAAGCCATTTTCTTAAATACAAGTATTAAAACTGAGCAATTACCGTGTATTGCTAAACATTTCACAGCAGATTAGTCAGGATGGGATACAGTATGTGAGGGGAAAATAATTGTGGCTGTTTCTCAAATAGAGAGGAAGCACATTTATGCAGAGTAGCATATGCCACTGGCTGATATTTAGGTTTTCCCCATCAACAGAAGTGAAAAGCTGAACATCTGTATTATATAATCCTCCTGCTCTGCTTCCAGAAGGCACAGAGGGCTCATTAAATACTTGACTACTGCTCTATGGTAATTGGACAGGAACAGGGGTTTTGTTTTAACTCTTTTCATTCAGAAGCACCTTTGGTGACTGCACCTCCAGCCAATCTGTTTTACTGTTTTGGCCACACTGAGGCATTTCTAAAAATCTTTTGCCCTGCCAGGCCTGCACACTGAGCCAGCCAGATAAATACCCAGTTTGTGTTTGAAGTTACATGAACAAGTTGCATAAAAAGATCAGATCTGATTAACAGATTAAAAAGGATATGAAATTGTTTCCTTTTTGCCCCCTGTTGACAGGCATAAATGACTTCAGTTACCTGCACACAAACTGCTTTGAGCTCTCCATCTACGTTGGCTGTGACAAATATCCCCACGAGAGTGAGTTGCCTGAAGAATGGGAAAACAACCGCGAATCCCTGATTGTTTTCATGGAACAGGTATTCCACAGAAGTGCAAATCCTAAATAACTTGGTGACTCCTTTCAGTTTGAGAGTTTAAGGTTTCTGATCTTTTTTTCTTGCATGACTTATTACATGGTTATTGGTATATATGGTAGAAATCTTCCCTACAAATAATACTGACATATCGCTTCAACCAGGCTGGTTTGACTTAGGAGAATTAAGTAATGAAGCTTCTCAAAATTTGATTCTAACTTGCTAGAAAGGGCTGCTAAAAAAACCCTTGGATCTGTTGCTTTATCTGTTCTTTTTATCTATATCTTGAATTTGATGCCTAAGGAATCCTAACAGAATTCATAATCTGATTCACAAGTTAATGCCTGGAGGGCTGATATGGATTTAATAGTGATATTTCACAATTTTGTGAGCCATAAAATACACATAATTCACACATGAAATTAATAATTCATTGTAACTTCTTAGTAATACAACTGTTCATTGCTGTGCAATATTTACTTGCTTTTTTATTCTCTCCATAGGTCCATCGTGGCATCAAAGGCATAGTGAAAGATGTGCATGGAAAGGGAATCCCAAATGCTGTTATCTCAGTAGAAGGTGTCAACCATGACATTCGCACAGGTAAAAGAAAAAAGCAAAACCGTGAGTGCAAAAGGGCAGATTTGTGGTTTAAAAGCAAAATATAGAATTTTATGGAAGGTTTGAACTCTTTTAGGAGAAAGGCCAGCAGGTAGGATATAGTCCAAGGAGAGTGGTGCAGAAGGATTGGCACATGAGGAGGGAGTCATTTCTTTCTATGTTGCAGCTGTGTAGACAAGAACAGAACTATAGTTTTCCCCTCCACTCCCCTTTTTCTTTCCACCTCCAACAAAGTATTGAGCACATAAATAGGCTTTTATGTGCCCCAAATCAACAGCCTGATTAAGACTGTGTCTAAAGAACTCTTACTGTCACTTTTCTCATGTAAATGTAGTGCAAATCTAACCCAGAATAAATGTAGCACTGAAAAACAAGGGTGCAGGTAATGCCATGTTGGGTAAAGAATGCTCCTCTGGCTGTTAACAGTTATAGGACTGTGAATCAGAGAAACACAGAATCATTTAGGTTGGAAAAGACCTCTGAGGTCTTTGGGTCCAATCATTAACCCAGCACTGCCATGTTACCACTAAACCGTGTCCCTAATACCACATCCACATATTTTTTGGAACACTAACTTTATGTGGTTTTATGTCTTTGCTGGTCTTCTGGGTCCTTTATTTGATGCCACTTTCATGAGCTTTGCCACTGAGGCACAGTCTGGCACACGGACACATAAACTGATTTCAGGCTATGGAGTATCACGGAGCTTTTGACTTCCAAATCCTTAATGTTTGCTACAGTAGATGATCTGAGCCAATAATGAATCTTGGAATAGCTAACTTAGTTTATGATTAATTTCAGTGGTACTATGTCTCCATTGTAAGAGAAAACCTTGAATGACAGATATTTAATTAGACAATAATGATTCTGCCTTAAACATTTCAAAACGGGACCACTGGGAAATGATAGTGGGAATTAAAGTAATCAGCTGTTTTTTCTTGTCTTGGAAGCCTTGGCAGTCTTGAAAGTCTGCCATGAAGTGTGAGTTGTACTACTCTGTTAACAGAATTGATGTATTGCTCTGGTTGAGGCTGAGTTAATGCAGTGTGTGATTAACCTCCAGCCCTCTGTACACTGGATTGCCATGTGAAACAGAAGTCAACAGATTAAAGACAGTAAAAGTGCTACAGGAAGGAGACTCATTGACAAGTCCAATAAATGGGCAAGATCCCAAAATGCACCTTGTAACACTCAGGGAATGATGCAGCTATTTGTGTCTCATCTTATTGCTGAGCTTCTATGGCTCAAGGCCATCTGAACTTGTTGTTTAAAATAAAAGTGTTTATTTATTTCTTTTTAATTTTTCTTTTTAATGAGACATTTAAGCTCACACTCTGGGAACCACTTTTTAAATGGGAACATAAAAGTTGTCTCCTGTTTTATATTATACAGATAACAATACACGTCTCATTAGTCTCTGAAATCAGAGGATTTATGTTAGAGCCAAAAAGCTAAAATGACACATATAACTCCAGATAAAGAAGGCAAGCTGTCAGCAGTCTTCTTTCATTTATACCTTTTAAAATGAAAAATGTTTCTATTTAAACCTCTGAGTTGCCTTGATATAAAAATAGGCCAAGCAGGAGAAGAATTATGGCCACTATCTCTATTCAGATAAGTTTTGTTTCAAGTGAGCTCAGCTCTCAGGTGTCTGCTGTTTCATGGATACATTAATGTGATTCACTACTCCGTAGAGCCAGACAAAATTTATCTGTAAAATCCCTCTAATAACATTTACATGTTTGAGAAAATTTCTTTGCTTCTTCCTGTGGACAAAGAAAAAAAAAAGTGCATGAAAAGCACATTTTTTTTAATTTCTCTTCGACATACAATTTATCTTATGGAAAGAGAGGGATGCTGACACTCAGCTAACACTATTAATAGGCTAATTGAAGACATTGATCCCGAGACTAAGAGCTTTGTGGGAAATTATTCCATTTTCTCCTGATGCAGATGTAACTATCGATTAAATCTGAGTGATTACATGTTGTCACAGTTAGAGATGGACTATGGTCCATAAGATAACCTTTGGAAAGAGTTCATCAACTGGATGAGCAAATGCACCTGTTTTCCCCATGGTGCAAAGGTGCTTTTGGGGTTGCTTCCTGTAATTGCACATTTTGAGAATGTCAAAGTCTATATTGATGAAGAAACATTCAGTTTGTTCCTGGTGAAACATTTCTGAATCACAGCCAGAGTTCAAAGACCAATATATGTTTCTGGGTGATTTGTACCAAAGCATAACTAATTTCATTTCACACAACATTTAGAGAAATTTTTAATCAATATTTTGATAAGATTCCTATGATTTCAGTGCATATTTTGTAACAAAACCCAAGGGTTTTGAAGTAGCATTTAGTAATATTTAATAAAATTAGTCCAAGCTAAGGATAATTCTGATATTATAACTATCCAGTCTCATTCCTGACTGCCTGGGTACTAGAGAAAATTTGAGTTTTAGTTGTTACATGCATTTGGTGTGCAGCAGTATGGCCATCTTTCCTGGACAGTCTTCCATAGGTAAGAGAGTATTAGATAGATTTTTATAGTCTATTTGAAAAGGGTGAAATTTTAGTGTAAAAATCACTTTTGCACTTTTACAATTACCTAATTGTAAGTAAGGTCTGTCCTATAAGGCTCCAAGTATTTCTCTTAATTGAAATATTTATGGAGTAATCTGACACATTTAACTTGTAGTAGTATTATGTTTGCCTTAATGCATTATTATTTTATCTAAGCAGACATGGCAATCCTTTTCCACATCCAGGAGGTGGAAATGGATGTAGTCTGCCTCCAGCCTGCTCCCACTGGAACCTGTTATTTCAGCAAACCTATTATTTACTAAATTTATCTGGATTTTTAATTGTGTTTCTTTTGCCATCTGTTCTGAAATTTTTTACCTACTGGATTTAATGTGATTTTCAGAAAACCCCCAGCCTTTTAGCCTGGTATTAAATTCTGGGCACTGACAGTTGACAGAAATACTTGTGTCTGCTGGCTTGTAAAAGGAAAGGAGGCAAAGTGCATCCTGCTAATGGCTTAATATCCAGCTTTGTAATAAATTCCCGGTGATGTGTGTGTGTGTAGGTTTATTTCTGGCCTTGTGTGGGGTTGTGATGAACTGACTGTTAAATGTGTCAGAGGAATGTGGGTCAGTTTTGCACTCCCGGGGCTAGAGTAGGGCTTTGAGCAGGGATGTGTTCACAGCCACTCACAGGGTGATCCGTAGCCTTTTCCCTGCCCTGTAGGAATGCCAGAGCATTTGCAGCTAAAAACGAGCCCTTGGGGATAAATACAAGGAACTTGGGCAGATTTATGTCTTGTCCTTTTGTTAAGTCTCCAATGGACCCAACGGTAAGGGAGAACTGAATAAAGAGCTTCTCTTAGAGCCCTTCCTAAAAATATCTGAATCCCGAGAAACAGAAAATTTGGACCATGATCATCACCCCAAATGTGGTCAAACTGGATAAAAGAAAAATCTAAGCAAGTTGGGATGTAAGAATTAACCTGAATAAGTGCAATTCTGGCACACTCAGAGGCTGCAGTTTCAGGGTATAGTCAATGTTGATGTTTTGTTAACACTTGCTGTTTGCAAACGTGTTTTTTTTATTTTACCAAACCCTAAATTAAAATCCTATTTCTTTAAAAAGAGCCTGGCTAGTCTGATTTTTCCCTAAATATAATATTTTTATGCAAATCATCTTTACTTTCTGCTACACCCTGCATTGCCATCAACCCAAGGCCAGCACTAGTAAGGCTGTCAGTTCTCATCAGTGCTAAAAAACTCCAACCCCTCCTAGTGCAAGAGATGTTCCATTTCTATTTATATACAGAATTGCATGTCTGAATATGTACTTTCATTCACAGTGGGTTTTCCCGGAATAGAGTGCAAAACTGATTTTTGATATTAGTTTTTGACCTATTTCAGTTCACAACTAAGAATACCTGCTGGTTAAAATCATATTTAAAAGAAGCCTAAAGTCATCTTTATATACAGATGGGTACATAAAATGAGTACATCTGAGATCATCTGTGAGGGAAAAAGAAGAAACCAGTAAGTCCTGATTCAATGAGGTGTTAAAATATATCTTTGTGCAGGAGTAGTTTAGTTGATTACAGGAGTTCTGTTTGTGCATTTACAGGTAAGAAAGTGGTTAAGTACCCTGATGAATTATACTTTGCAGGAAAATCAGTGTAATAAAACTCAGTGTAAGGTTTTATAGACGGAGATATTTACTTACATCTCCAAGTGAGTTGATATTATGTATTCACATGCTTTGCATACAAAATAGCACCAAAACCTGTGTCCAGGCAGCCTGGTCAGGGTCATGGGTGCAGTGTGGTTACTCCACTGGGGCTCCTCTGGATCCATCAGTTACAATTAATTTGGGGAAGGTTTTTTGTACCCCTTGCCTCAGGACCTTCCACCTGCCAAAAATTTTAAGCCAGATTGAAGCCCACTGTCCTTTTTTCATCACTTGGAAAATGTGACTGAGGTGTGTTTTCCTCTAGGGTTGGCAGGACAAGGAGGGGGTGGGGTGTGTGTGATGGGGAGCAGCCTCTTTGACACCCTCCTGGTGTGAGGATGGGGGGTTCCTGGTTGTGGTGTCATCTTACCCCTGTGCATGGACTTCTGTATCCTCATTCAATGGCCCTAGGTTGCTCCAGGGGCAGTTTAGGTTAGATATTAGGAAAGATTTCTTCATGGAAAGGGTTTTCAAGCACTAGAACAGGCTGCCTAAGAAAGTGGTGGAATCACCATCCCTGGAAGTGCTCAAAAGACATGGGATTGTGGCACTCGAGGACATGATTTAGTGTTGAACATGGTGGTGGTGCTGGTTTGATGGTTGAAGGTGATCTCAGAGGTCTTTTCCAACTGAGAGAATGGCCTGAAATTGTGTCAGGGCAGGTTTAGCTTGGATATTAGGGAAAGCTTCTTCCCCCAGAGGGTGGTTGGGCTCTGAACAGGCTCCCCAGGGCAGTGGGCACAGCACCAAAGCTGACAGAGCTCAAGGAGTGTTGTGACAACACTCTCAGGCACATGGTGTGACTCTTGGGGATGGTCCTGTGCAGGGCCAGGAGTTGGACTCAGTGATCCCTGTGGGTCCCTTCCAACCCAGGAGATTCCGTGATTCTGTGAAAAAACACGTGGATGTGGCACTTGAGGATGTGGTTCAGTGGTGAACGCAGTGCTGGGTTGATGGTAGGGCTTGGTGATCTCAGATGTTTTTTCCAACCTTAATGAGTCTATAAACAACACCTTCCTCAAGGAGGAAAGACCAGTGTCCTAAAAAAACCATCTTCTTCCCCTCCCAGGAGCCGACGGCGATTACTGGCGCCTCCTCAACCCGGGCGAGTACGTGGTGGGCGTGAGGGCCGAGGGCTACACCGCCGCCACCAAGACCTGCGAGGTGGGCTACGACATGGGGGCCACCCAGTGCGACTTCACCATCTCCAAAACCAACCTGGCGAGGATCAAGGAGATCATGAGGAAGTTCGGGAAGCAGCCCATCAGCCTGTCCATGCGCCGGCACCGGCAGCGGGCGCGGCAGTGGCAGCAGCACCGATAGGCGCCGTCCCGGCGTCTCCCGGTGCCCACGAGCTCTGCTTCTGCCAGCCTGGCTGTAGTCGTAGTGAGAGTTTCATAGCCCATCTCTTCGTGCATATTTCTCTGCAAGAGGCCTTTCTGTTAGTGGAGCGGGATGGACGGTGGGGGTTCTCGTTTTTGGCGGAAAAATCGGAAGTAAAAATTTCAAGCTCAACCAAAAACGGCCCCCGGGTTGAAGGGAGAGGCAGGAGAACATAGGAAGGTGTTTTGAGTTAACCTGGAGTGAAGTGTTTGGCTTGTTGGGTTGTTTGATCCTTTGTAAATCTGTTTTCTTTAAAAAAGAGGAGAAAGAAGGATTAAAAAAAAAAAAAGATACTTGTAAAGGAGAAGTGTTGTTCTGAATGAAAAATTGAAAAATGTTGTATCTAAAGTGTAAAATTGGTGTATTTTTGGAATTCTAAAGAAGTTTGACATTCCTTACATTTTATTCTCATATGGAAGGAAAGCTGAGAGGGGACAACTTACATTTAATGTGGTTAAAACATGTCATAATTTCATCCCCTTTTCCCTGAAAGTCTCTCTTCTGACAAACACCAAAACATTCAGAAAAAAAACCTGCAGTGAATAACCCACCTTTGCTTTCCTGCTTGGGTTGTTTATATTTAAGGATGTAATGTGAGTCCAGAGTTTAATGCCAGGAGTGTTTTCTTCTCTGGCTTTTTAAGACTGCACTTTTACTCTGTGAACTAAACCTAATAAAAAGATCCTGGGATAAGGACCACTTTGGTGCTGTGGCATTGCAGCCCTTCTCTAGCGTGGGACAAGGACTAGAGCAAAGCTTTTCCTGAGGAGCAGCCAGTTGTGTCATGTGAATGAGAGGAGAGTCTTAGCCACTGATAGGTGCTTAGTTCATAAATTAATTGATTTTTGGCCTGATTTTAAGTGCCTTTTGTGCTCACGCACATCTCATGCCACTGTCTTCTGTGACATGCAAGGGATTTTGGGTCCCACTGCATGATCTGCTCATCCTGCTTCTGCAGCTGCTGCCTCTATGGGAGCAGGATTTGTGCTTTTTTTACTGGCTTTTAAGTAACAAAATTGTACAGCAGGATAGGATTGAGGAAAGATGCAGATCCAGAAAGAATGAACTAAATACACACTGGACAAAGAGTCAGTGGATGAAAATGTAACTTTGCTCTGTTAGCTCCAATGCTATGATCTTAATTATACCAAAAAAAAAGGGTCAGCTACATGATTTTAGCCAGCCAAAAGTCTGTGGCTAAACAAACATCTTGTAATATGCTTGGTAGAAAGACTGCAGCATACACTTCCAAATACAATTCTGCTTTAAGCATTTTAATTGCTATTACAGTTTTTGCCTGTTTGATATGATTCTTGGAACAGACATTCCCCAAAGTATCGTTCAAAGCTGAGGAAAAAATAAAGTGCCAGTAGAAAACTTACTGTAAAAGTATCACGTGCCATCTGTATTAAATCCTTTGTTTTTCTTGACAAGGAATGTTGGAAACACATACAAGGCAAAAAGATTTAGAGAATGAATAACATAATCATGAACTCTTGCATAGTAAATAGCCATATTTTTAAATATCTTAGATAATTCCAGCTCATGCTTTTTGTGCAATTACCATTAAATAACAGCAATGTGTTTGCCAGCAAGGGCTTAAAGAAAACAGAAGAGTGCAAACGTAATTCTCTATGACTTAAACTGTGGAACAGCTCCAAGTCAGCATCATTTAGATTAACTCATAGAAGTAAACAAATAATCCAATCATTTGGAATTATATTTTACTTATTTCACCCTATTTACCAGCCTTACAACATTCTATATGCCATATATTTTTGCATGGCAAATATAACAGCAATTTGTCAAAAAGGGTATTCTTTTCTGACAGGTGAGAAGGGATTAATGATGTCTTTGTGCAGGTAGCAATGTGACATAAATTTTGAATATGGAGTAATGAGAGCAGACAATTTGTTAGCAGTTAAATTTGGCTTGTTTATTGGCATGTGTAGATTTTGTTGCCACCACAATAGATCAGGATCATACACTATATTTTGTGCTATGAACTGATGGAGTTTCTCAGGTGGATTCTCTCTGCAGTCCCACAAAGGCTGCCCAGTTGCCTTGCTGGGGGTGGTTTAACATGCACAGACAAACGAGGAACAAACCAGCCAAATTTAAATCCCTCTGATGATCAGGTTGGAGGTGGAAACTACCCTCTTAGTCCTGACAGGTCAGTTTTTTCCACCTGGAGATAACGGTGTCAGAGCTTAACTTCACAAACCTGGAGGTTCCCATGCTTTGTTCTCAGAAATGAGCTTATCGCAGAGAGAAGTTATTTTTCATTTGGTAGCAAGAAGTGGATTTCATGGGGTATTCTTGGACATCTCTTAGATGCAATTAGAGGGATTCTGATTGCTGAAGACCTCATGAACATCAGATACTGAAGATAGTGGTTTTGGTGCTCTTTACTGGCCATCACTAGTGCTGACACATATTTGGGCACAGCAAAATATGACTAATGCAGGTGACCCTACTCCATTTTAGTCCAGGCATTACTAAATAAATGGCCTAATAGCTGTCAAGTGTACTTGTCTGTGCAATTATTTTTTGGTTGTCCAGCACCTTTACACTGGAAAACACTCAAGCTCAAAGGAATTTTACCAGGAATTTCAGACGTGTGAATATCTCATGCTAAGATGTTTATGCCTGCCTTGGATATAATAATATTACCGAACTGATGTGTGTCCTATTTCTATATAGTTGTGCACTTGGGAGCTAAAATGTTCCTTTCCTTTGAAATACACAGCACTGTTATTTAGCCTTTAGACAGATCCAAACCAGAAACCAATAAATCTGGATACCAGTGCTTTCTCTTTATTTACCTTTTCCACCTCTTTAGAACAGGTGCTTTTTTCTGAATTCTGTGCTTTTAATCTCTTTTCCTTTTAGTGTTGTAGGAAAACAGGAAACTCTGCAGAAATGCAAGGAAATGAAACTTGAGGATGAATACCAGCCCTTTTATAATTACAGATCCATTTTAACAGCCACTTACGTGAGAACTTTGCTAAGCTTTTATCATCCCTGCTATAAAAGACAAAAATACAACCCCTTCCAAGTAATAAGAAATTCAGCTGCACAACCTCACCCACACAGTAAAGGTTAAACAAATGAAAGGTTAAAACATGGAGATATTCCACTCTCCTTGATAATATCAGCCATCACTCATCTGCTCCCATGCAGAGCCCTGACAATCATAAAACACAGTGAGAGCTGACTGGCTTCTCCTTAACTATCCATGTCATGTTATCCAGCTATTCATTTTTTATATCTCTAATTATCATAATTTTTATCATCTTCTATCTCAGTTTCTTCTCATTCATCCTTGTAATAAGTGCAGTAACCTCTCAAAGACAGCTCTCAGCATCTGCAAGTCACAGAATGGTTTGGATTGGAAGGAACCTTGAAGGTCATCTCGTTCCAACCCCCTGCCATGGGTAGGGACACCTTTCACCATTCCAGGTTGCTCCAAGCCCCATCCAACCTGGCCTTGGACACTTCCAGGAGTGGGTGAATAAACCTGAGAACCTACTGAAACTATATCTGCTTACACATGTTGGTATAAATGTAATGTATCTTGGTAATCTCTAATCCAATTTTAATCTGCTGGCACCAGAAGGCTGTTAGGAGTATCTTAGTCTGGCTTTTACCAGGAGATTGAGCTCTGTGTGGGTAAAACTGATAAAAATGAATGTGAATTAAGTCATTGTCTGTGCTGGTTGAAAAATACTTTTTTTTCATTGGATATTTTAAGCCTGTCACATATTTTCAGCTTCTGTCACCAACTATTTTCCCTTCCTTTATCCACGTATAGCTGTGGGTTTTTTTCTCTACCTTCAGCTCATTATTTTCCCTGAATTTGGCACATCTCCCCAAAGTGTGGATTTCAGCAGGCAGTGACTGAGTGATCCAGTCAGATTTACTTGTCTCTTTTATCATCCTGTGGTAGGTGGTTGACCTTTTTGAGAAACACAAAAACAGAGATGAGTTAACTTGAAACAGAGTACAAGTTTCACACCAATGACTCTCGCTGGTTTAACCTTTAAAAACTGGCAAGTGATATGCTGTGGGTCCTAAAATGCCCAAGTTTGGAGGTTCTTTACCTCTTATCTTTGTAACCAGTCTCTGTGAGTTTAGGTAGCAGCCATAAGCCTGAGGGAGGAAGCATAAAAGCACAAAGAATTCATGTAAATCGTGGTACCACCCCCTCCTGCTGCAGGACTCTGCTATTCCAGCCTGGAAACACTGCAGGACCAACAGTTCTGTGCACACCTACCAACACTCCAGCTGGAGCCCAGGGAAGCTCTACTTCACACTCGCTAAGAGGATACAACTTTTCAAAGCCTTTTTCTTCTCTTACTGGAGCAGTTGCACACCTAGAGAGAGGGCCAGAAAATCTCCTCTGTATATTTGAAATAATATTTATTTACCAGTTCACAGTATGAACAGAAAGGTTTTTTTTCCTTTGAATTCCATTTCAAATCTGAACTGCATATTCTGAAATACTCGTGCTGTTTAGAGAAAACAGATAGTAACAATTCCCACCTATTATTAAATGAACTAACATCAACCACCTGATATTCTAATTATCTAGTCATTAACTCTCCTTTAATTTGCAGCAGCTGCTTTCTAGAATTCAATATATCACTTATGTCAACAGCACAATCATTCTTATTAACTCTGTGCTATCCCAATGGCAGTAAAAAAGAGCATTCAGAGCAAACTCTCATTTAAAGATTAAAAAAAAAATTCATCCAGTCTTATTGTCAGCAAGTAAAATTTGAAAAATGGAGTTACTTTTTGTGGTTTGGATGTGACAGAAATTCAATACCTGGGTTAATAAGGATCAATGGCAGCACGATCTCACTTCAGTAGACCAGAGGGATGTAAATTTGCAAATCTGTTTCTTACCACAAGGATGTGGATTTGATTACATTGCCTCGATGTGAAAGATGTTAAAATCACATTTCTGATTGTTATTTTCTTGTGAACCCTCTAACTCACAGTGTTAAAGTCACATTCCTATTTATTAGGAGGCCTTTAACTCACAGGTGAAGGGGATTATTAATTTGGCTTGGCCCCAGCTCTGACTCAGCTCAGTGATCAGCTCCTCCTCACTCCAAGGTTGTTCTCACGAGCAGGAGGAGCTTTACAAATATAATTTTGAAGGAGTGGGAAGTGAATGGAAAAATTGATTCTCTTTTTATGATCTACCTTATTTGTTTATATTTGTCCATGGAAGGGTGTCTGGAGTCACTGGATGAACATAATGGTTTCCTGGAACGTTCCAACCCCCAGTGGTTTTGCTGAAGGACCACGATTATTGATCAGCAGCTCCACGAGAAACAAAACATAAACTGTTCAATCTACCTATTCAGTTTAATTCTAAATGGGTTTGCTGCTGTTTGTTGCTATATTGTCATTTTTAAATGCTAAAACATATTCTTTCAGTGTTAAAACTTTGAGAGTTATTTTTCAGAGGCATGTATCTGGTTTTACTAAAATTTCACAGCAGCATTTCCTTGCACACTTTATATTATTTTTACCTAAAAAAGGCCATAAAGGACCAGTCCAATGACTCTGAGTCACTGTAAATTTGAGTGCTGATGGTACTGATGTCAATAACCATGTCACCCTCAGAATTATGTGCAGAAAATAATACATTTGGAGATAATTCAGCATTGTAAAATCAGTTTCTCACTAATGAAAGCATTCACACAAATTAATTGATGAATTTACATCTTGGCTTCAGAAGCAATTTATCATTCTTAAAGCAGTATGGGTCTCCAGAGAATACTTTCCAGATTATCAGAGTCTTTAGGTGTATTATTAGGACCTTGACTGCTGGATGATTGATAAAATATAAATATAAATCAAAAGACCTTCCCTAGAAATCCCTGTCATCTGCAGGGAGCTTGTTAGGTTTTTGGGGTCTGGTGTTTGGGAAATGAGATCAGGAAAAGTGTGAGATTGGGGTGGAAGAAAGAGAACCATTTTTACAGAGGAAAAACTGAAGGATGGAAAAGAGTATTCAAGTTGAAATCTTCTACTTCCCTCTTTGTCCTGAATAACCTTCTTTGAACTTGCCTTTTTCTGAATTTTCAAATAGTCCATGTTTCTGAAGAAGTCACTGAGGTGACCAACAAAGAACACCCTAAGTGGTGGCATTTCAAAATCCCCAGAGAGTTCGGAAGCAGATGCTGCATATTCTATTTCTGTTGATAACTAGTTTTTCATATAACAGAAAATGACTGAAATTTGGGATCTGGCAGAAAGCAGACTGGCTGTTTTTTCACACCGAGGGGCCTGAAAGAGAGCTGGTAAAAGCTCAGGAAACGAAATGGTCGAAGAAACATCCCTTCAACGAGTTTGTGATTTCACAGCAATTTTGTGGAGGAAATGGTGTTACATCCTTTTCATAGCAGGAGGATGGACAGTCAGTGGAGAACAGCTGAAACAAGTCAAGCCAGGGCTCTGTTCCTCTTCTGTTGTCCAGAGTATTTGTCCCATAGCAGGCACAGGCACAGCTCTGAATCCTCAGTCCCACAGCCGAGAATCCTGATGGAGGTGTTGAGTTTCTAAAAAGATATTATAGGAGTATCATGGACTGTTGAGGATGTTGAAATCACCTGTTTCCAATTTGAAATAAAATAAGGGTCTGTTATTAGAAGGAATAAAAAGAACCCAAAACAAAACAGCTCTGAAGGGGAAAGAAAAACCAAATAAGGATGTTAGAAACGACGGAGTAGAAGTGAGTCTGTGACCCACAACACCACTGATGTGTGTTTCTAAGCCTTGTGTGGGCACATTATGTGCACTTCATATGTTTATTTTCAGTAGACAGAAGCAATTGGGAGGACAGGCAGCCCTCAGGGGGCATCCACCCTGCAGAGCTGCCAATTGTTTCACACTAGGAAATCCAAATTGTACAAATGTAGCCTTATTATAGTAACAATCCGAGCAGAATGTAGAAGTCTCTACTATTCCTCAGCTTTCCTGATTATATATCATCTAGCTTCAGTGAGCCTAAGAACTCATGATATAAAACAGTGGTTAAAACATCAACAAAAAAAAAAAAAAAAAAAAAAAAAAAAGGAAAAAAGGAGGGGAAAAAGAAAAAAAAAAAAACCCTCAACCCTGCTGAAGAAAACTCTGATGTCTTTTGTGAGTTCTCTATCTGAAAATGCTACCTTGAAATATTTAGGAATTTGGCCATGGTTTTATATGTCAGGTTGTAAAGAGACTTTAAAGAGGAAACAAGAACACATTCTTATTTATTGAAACCATCCAAAGCCTACTGGTATCAAGATAAAATTGCCCAGCCCCTTTTTGAGATACTTCCTTATCAGTATCTCAAAGACCAGGGTCATGGTTTGCCAAGAGTTAATCTTTGTCTGATTCCTACTGGGAAAGTACGATGGTTTTCTACATCAAAGTTCATGACCCATCCACACTTGAATGTTTATAAAAGGTCCAGCACGTTGTGGGTGCTGCTGTAAACAAAATACTAAAAAAAATATCATTTGAGCTCTGGGAAGATGTTGCCAACATTTGCATTTCTACAGCTTTCCCTAGAAGAATCTCTGGTTTTGGTAGGTTTTTAAAGCCTTTAAAGTTTTAAAAGAAAGCCAAAGATCAGAAGTTTGCAAGGATATGGAGAAATCACAGCCAATTCCCTCCTGTCACAACTTGAGGCTGTTTCCTTCTTGACATGAGGGGCCCAAAACTGAACCCAGGACTGGAGGTGCCTCAGCAGTGCCAGCACAGGGGGACAGTCCTGCTGGACACATCCAGGATATAGATATTTATCTGTGTGGCTTAATGTCTCTGTGCTCTATCCTGAGCTGCCTGGTGAGCACTGAGGCTGTTTCTGTTGTGCTGTGGCTGTGGGAAGACTGTGCACATGTGCATTAATGAGGAGAAGAACTCTGATTTCCTACTGAAATGCCACCAGGTGAGGTGCTCACCTGCAGGGTGCCCCGTGGCATGTCAGACACCGGGTGTCAGATCAGCTCTCTGTAAGCAATAGTTCTTGTGCCCCTCCAGCCCAAAATATCTGAAATATCTTGAATAACTTCAGTGACTCAGCAGCTCCCTAACCCTGTGAGCAGGCAGGAGGCAATTTGGAAGCAAACAGAGCTAGATTCAATCAGCTGTTCACAACAAATAATTTGAACATCTCAGTGTGTGCAGTTAAAGCAGATAATCTTAATGTGAAAATGATGGCAAACACAGAATCACTTTAATAGGATGATTAAGAACTGTGGGCTCCTGGGGAAAGCATTTCAGCAGTGTGTGCACCTGCATCCATTAAAAGAAGCAAAATATATGGAATAACAAGCAGTAACTTGTCAGCCCATCTGCAGGGCATGGCATGAACTGGTGGGAACTGGGGTGGACAGGGGAGAGAGAAAATACACTGTAAGGAGCCTGGGATGGTGTAATGAAGCTCTTGACCATAATGCAAAACATAAAAATGTGTTGCTGGTTTTGGTAATGGAATGGAAGCTCATGGGTAGTGCAGGTGAGCTGAGCAAGGGGAATGAGACCAGGAAGTCATCACAGAAGATGTTGAGTTGGAAGGGACCCACAAGGATCATCAAGTCCAAGTCCTGGCCTTGCACAGGACCATCCCCAAGAGTCACACCCTGTGTCCCAGAGGATCATCCAAATGTCCTGGAGCTCTGTCAGCCTTGGTGCTGTGCCCACTGCCCTGGGGAGCCTGGTCAGTGCCCAACCAGCCTCTGGGGGAAGAACCTTTTCCTGAGATCCAACCTGACCCTGCCCTGACACAGCTCCAGCCATTCCCTGGGTCCTGTCCTGGTCCCCACAGAGCAGAGCTCAGTGCCTGCCCCTCCTCTGCCCCTCCCAAGCTGCATCTGCAATGAGGTCTCCCCTCAGTCTCCTCTTCTCATGTGGGGCCACACTGGTTTCTTGCCTTCCTTTGGCAGACTCTTTGAAATAGATGGAGATTCTGGAACACACATGGAATTTGGGATATGGAGGAAGAAAAATTAAAATTAGAAAGGCACAGGTAGTATCTTTGTCACTTAATCAACTCAACCTGGCCTGCTTGTTTTTACCACAAACAAGAATATATCACAGTCCCTGTGATATATTGTGAAGCCTGTGAAAGTTGGCCAAAAAATAGAGGAGAAAACCATGTAGAGAAACCACAAGCTCCTCTGAGATGGCCTCACTGCCTATATATATTCATTGTTTGCTGGCAGGCAGAAATATTGAGTCCTCTTGACATAGAAGATGTGAAAATTATTATTACAAAATACTAATATTTTTATAAAATAATTGACTGATTTTTAACAGACAATAGATTTTATTTTCTTTGTAGTATTCCTTTGGAGGAATACACTTGTAAAACACATACATATTTATAGGTGATATAAATATAGAAGTACATAAATATGAAAAATGCATAGATATATATTCCCCTCCTCTTCTTTCTTTTGCATTGCAAAGGAGGAACAAAGTATGAGTAAAAATATCTTTAGACAAATAGTGCCTTGCTCTACAGAGTGGTCATACATTGCTGGTTCCAGAATTATAACAACATGAGCAAAACAAAGCCCAAGAAACTTATTAACTATGTTTACACTCCCCCCAATAATTCATAGCTGGGAAGAGGCTTTTAGGCAGCTGGCTGGTGCTCCAGCCAGCAGTTTATCAGACCTGACACACAAATTTTCACTGATGAAACCTTTGTACAGCCCTGCTTTCTACCCTTCTTTAAAAAACCTCTTTTGTAAGTCAGCACTTTGCTGGCCAGATCTCCTGCTCGTGTCCTCTTTCGCTGTGGGCGCAGACACAGAAAATTGGGGAAAGATGATTTTTACATTGCAGTTACACAAAACTTTTATTAGGATCCTGAAGCAGCCTTCCTGGGAGCACATCCTAAAATGCTGCTGATAATTTTTGTTGGCTTTTGGTGTTCTGTTTATTTTCCCCACTGAGCTAGAGACCTGCTACAACTGACTCAGGCTGCACTGCAAATAGCTGTGTTAAGGGTACCAAGGTCACAGAAGAAGGTGATGTTTTGTGTGACTGCCAATGACAAATATCAACACTAATGTGAATTTATTGACAGGCAGAATTGTATAGCTGGCCAGGAAAGGCCCTGCAGTACACAGAAACTGATAAAGTGAGTTCTCATCTAATAAAGAATGCTGATATTTCCCTTCTATATTGGATGTATATCCTTGAATTACCAGGCAGCACTTCTTTAGGTGGAACACCTACCTGCTGCTAAACACACCATTATTTAGAGAATGGTCTGAGTTCAGCATCATTTACATTTTTCTTTTGATTCAGATACCATCTGCTGCTCTGTTTTCTTTTGCCTAATGTCACAGTCATAAGCATGTAATTACCATACTCCTACTCATTTTTTTTTCATGTTCTTTTTCATTACAAGCTTAATTTCAGTTGGTTTTTGTCTTTCGCTTCCTTAAAACCTGCAATTATTAAAAGTCACTTAATGAGATCAACGGCGATGTTTCATGCTGCAAGGATAATTCTGCAGTGGATTAAACGAGGACAGATGATAAAGTGCTGAGAGCAATCTTTGTATCAGGAAAAAGGAAGGAAAAAGCAACCTTCTAAATGTAACATATCATGACTTTGCATGTAAAGCCTGGGGGTTTTTTTCCCACAGTGGTAAAACAATAATTTGCATCCTGAGAAAGTGTAGACCTTTGAAAGCATTAGTGTAGGAAAGTGCCACCCTGGCTCTTACTCTTCTGTCCAAGTACAGAAAAGACTTAACTTGGATCAAGTCTGAGCCTCAGAGTCCTGCCAGGTTTGCTGTTTGTTTCTGGTTTATTTGGTACCTTAAAGGGACTTATAAATAGGAGTGGGAGGGAATATTTATATGGGCAGATAGTAATAGGACAAGGGGGAATGGTGTTAAACTGCCAGAGGGCAGGGTTAGATGGGATATTGGGAAGAAATTCTTGGCTGTGAGGGTGGTGAGGCCCTGGCACAGGTTGCCCAGAGAAGCTGTGGCTGCCCCATCCCTGGAAGTGTCCAAGGCCAGGTTGGATGGGGCTTGGAGCAACCTGGGCTAGTGGGAGGTGTCCCTTCCACTGGACTCTGGAGTTAAGGCTCATGGGGAAAGAAGGCAGAGGATTTACAATCTGTCTGTATCATCCCCTGGGAAAATATCTGTACAGTAGTTACACATCCCAGAGGAGAGTTTCCTTTGCAGTATTTTTTCAGGCAGTGCCCTCTACAAGGAAAAATTGGTTTTGCCATCCAAGTTTTAAGCTTCTGTTTATCCAGAATAATACTTAGAATCCTTCAATGTTTGCAGTGTCTCTTGTACTAAATCCTGGTATTTAGGCTTTATAATTTCAAAATTAATTAGTTCCCTTTAGTTAGCCAAGAAACTTTGCTGTATGATCTTTAAGGTCCCTTCCAACCCAAACCATTGCATGATTTTATGGGACATTCATTCCACTTAGACAAGACCGTCCACCTCAGAGCAACATGGCATTCAGGGAAATTAATGGGTATTGATTACAAAACCATACTTCAGCATTTCAGGACCAGCCTGGCAGCCCTGGTAGCTGGCACAGGCTGAAGGATGTGAACCCTGGAGCTGCAGAGGAGCTCTCTGCTGGTGTCAGGGGGGATATTTAGCTCCTGTGTTCCCTGGCTAACTCATCTGGGGAGTGGGTTCATGTGTGTGAGGTGAAACACTGAGGCATTCCACCACAGAGGGAGACAAGGAGGAACCTACACATGCTGCCCCTGTTTGTGTCTCATCAGGGTTTACATACAACATAAATGTTTTAAGTTGTGTATATTTTATTTTTAAAATACCATCTAAACCTTTCATCTATAGGGCAATGAGGGAGGAAAATCTAAGGGTTTTTTACTAAGTCTTTTGTAATCCAAATTTTGAAAATGTGAGACTTTGGTTGTTGAGGATTTTTTTTTTTTTCAATTTCTTTATGTCCTGAAGTCTTTTCAAAAATGTTGTGTGACTCTGTTCCTGTTAACTCATTAGCAGCTTGGAAATAATGCAATTGAACTGTGCCATTATCCCACACATCTGCATGGAGAGTCTTGTTGTGCAACTGTTTATCCACTTCAAAATGGTTTGAGTTAGAAAAAGGCCAAATAAGTTTACGGGTTTTTTTCCTGAAAGATTCTTTTATATTTTTAGGGTTTTTTCCAATAGAGCTTCAACTCTTAAAATTCTCACTTATTAAAATGTTTCCTCGTGTAGATGCATCTGAACAAAAGGGCTTCAGAGATGTACAGTTTGCATCAAGGTTTGCAGCAATAAGTTAGACATTTTAGACAGTAACCTAGCTGCAGGAACAGTTAGACTTGGAAATAACTTGGAGAGTAGAGAAGATTTGTGGAAAAACCGCCACTGAAATTGTATAAACTAGTCTGCCTATGCTGGAGGGGAATTAGTCATAAGTGAGCCCACCTGGGGACAAGGAGCCTCAAATGTGAGATTGACAGAATCACAGAAGGGTTTGGGTTGGAAGGGACCTTAAAGATCACCCAGTTCCAACCCCCTGCCATGGGCAGGGACACCTTCCACTAGCCCAGGTTGCTCCAAGCCTCAACCCTGGCCTTGGACACTTCCAGGGATGGAGTGTCAGTAACTTCTCTGGACAGTTACTCGCTATAATATTTTCCTTAACAATTATTTTATTACACTGTAGCCCAAAGCATTGCAGCTGGGAGTGATTTTGTCAGTGTAAACACCACAGAGTAGCTGTCATTGTAAATCTGGTGTCTATGCCTTCTTGATTGCAAATAGAGAATTTGGTAATCAAACTCTTTCAGACCAAGGCCTTTACTCCAAGGCCTCTCAGACTTCATGGAAAGTCTCTACAACATCCTGTCCATCAGGTCCCTCCAGGGTATCTCTTAAGAAATTCCTGCTGTCATATGCTGTAGCATTTTAAATACTTCCTTATGGGCTTATAAGAATTTTAGCTGTTTGGTATCAGTAAGTGTAACAACAGAAATTTTAAAAGAAGTGTATAGTAGGATTGTATGGCAGGATTTTTGTGATTTAGTGATTATAAACAAATTTCAGATAAAACATTTTCAGCAAATTAATTGGAAGAAAGGCTAGACATTTCCATGGCAGGCCATGTCACCTTCCTCAGGCATCTTGCTCTGTGCAACATGGGGTTTATGAATTACCCTCTGGAAATGTCTGTCTGAATTGATTGGAAAAGCAATTCTAGGCACTAGGCAAGATGGATCATCATATCAGCTGGCATAAAAATCTCCCTGGATGAGAGGCAAACTCAGAGAAGCAGAGCTCTCTGCTGAATACCAGTTTACAACATAAACTGTTCCAAACAGTAGTTTAGACTGTCATGCAAGTTCATGATTAGTAGACCAGATTACATCTTTTTATTGCAAATTATTTTCTAAAGGTAGAAGGAAAATCTACTTCCTAAATTGTTGAGTCACTGGACTTCCCAAAGATATCTGTTTATGGTTATTGGACACTCTTACACTGAATACGAAGAAGAAAATGCATTTAACACACTTTGTCCTTTCTCATGTCCACGTGAACATTTATTTCTAGGAGCGATATAAAGCTGTATGAATTCCAGAGGAACCTGATCTTGAATGAACAATCTGATTTTGTCAGTTTGCCTTTGGGACGTGGAAGGTTTACAATAGAAAGAAAAAGAAAGGATAATAAAAAAGAATAAAAACATTTTTGGCAGGGTCCTGCCCCCATGGGTCCTTTCCTCAAACATGAACAGAATGAGAGGTTTATTCCAAGATACGAGTGAAATCTTGAATTCATTTCATTCCCTGGAAGTGTTCCAGGCCAGGTTGGATGGGGCTTGGAGCAACCTGGTCTAGTGGAACTTGTCCCTTCCAATGGCAGGGAGTTGGAATGAGATGAGCTTTGAGGTCCCTTCCAACCCAAACCAGTCTGTGATTCTGTGATCTTGGATGGTCACCTTGGACAAATGGTACATTTTAGATTTTGTAACTATGAAGTCCAAGAACACTATGACAGAAACAGAGTTAAACAGAACAAATCAAGCCAACATTGTTTCTCCACATATATCATGAGAGTCAGGATATTTAATACGTAGCAATAGCAATTACTGCTCTGTAGAAAAGGTGCATAATAATTTATTTTACAGTTTAAGAAGCTTGCAAACTAATGAAAGCAAAAGTGACATATCATATAGGCAGATATAGGAAAATGCTATGTAGTTGCGTTAATAAAATGGGAATTAAATATAATACCTGGACAGCAAAGATACTGTATTAATTTTTAAATTAAGTCAGTTGTATATAATGAAACTATCAGGAAAGATGTCAGAACTTCACTTGTCATCTTGGAAATAGATTCTCTAAAGCACTTGCAGGAAGTGCTGAAAAGAAAAAGAAATCTGAATAGAAATATTTGCAGTTTTAAGTGATAAAACTCCTTAGCAAATCCCAAAGGCAAGCAGAAAATAGCATTAGCTCTGACCAAGCTCAGCTGGAAAGTTTAGACTGCTTAAGCTCAGAATATCGTGCAGTGTTTTCTCCTGGTGTTTTTTTTCTGCTGAAGCCTCTGTGTGTGTTGAAAACAACAATCAAAGTTAGTTGATCCGACTTACCAAATACAATGGTTCAGCATATGCATGTTCAGATACGAGGCTTAAAGATTAATAAAGTAATTGCTTGGCAAATACTGTCCTACAATGATCTGAATTTGTTTAATTAAGGGAAAAAAAGGATGAGTTCTCCAGTGCTACACATGGCTCAGAGAGGGTATGGGCAGGGCAGGAACAGCTAGAGCTGCTGCTTGCTTTCTCTTACTTAGCTGGAAAAGCATCTCCAGAGCTCTGTCTTCTTCCAAAGGCACTTTTCCTATATTGAAGTGTAGGTGTTTGATCTTCTCTTCCTCTGGAATGCTTTTTCTTTCTGTTGACACAACACTAAAAATGAACAGCCACTTCTTTGCTGCCAGATATTTGTGCTTGGTTTGTTTTCTTTAATTTTATCTTTCGTTAGAACCTTTCTGTCAATAAATGCATTGGGAATACTCTGAGTTGGACACTAACATGAATAATTTGAGTTAATGATTCTGATATTCTAGAATCACAGAATGGTTTGGGCTCCCTTTTCCCTTTCAGAAAGGGACCTGAAAGCTCATGTCATTCCAACTCTTCTGCCACTGGCAGGGACACTATCCCAGATTGCTCCAAGCCCCATCCAACCTGGCCTGGAACACTTCCAGGGATGGGGCAGCCACAGCTTCTCTGGGCAACCTGTGCCAGGACCTCCCCACCCTCACAGCCAAGAATTCCTTCCCAATATCCCATCTCACCCTGCCCTCTGTCAGTTTGAAGCCATTCCCCCTTGTCCTGTCCCTCCAGGCCCTTGTCCAAAGTCCCTCTCCAGCTCTCTTGGAGCCCCTTTAGACACTGGGAGGGGCTCTCAGGTCTCCCTGGAGCCTTCTCTTCTCCAGGAGAACACCCCCAGCTCTCCCAGTCTGGCTCCAGAGCAGAGGGGCTCCAGCCCTCTGATGGGTATGGATATTTCTCCAGTGTTTGCACAGCATATCTGGGCACACCCATTGGAAAACAACCCATATGACCACACAAGGGGATAACAACAAGGTCAGCTTGTTGTTATCTGATGGCCCAGAAACCACCAAATGGCTCACAGTCTTTCCCCTTCAGAGCCTTCTTGGTCCCCTGGTGATGTGCTGAGATTTACCTTCCCATGTGCTGCTCCAGCGTCGGGGACCAGAGTGACTCAGGGATGGGCTGCACATCTAGGGACACACATGCCTCTATTTATTTTGTGTTGGGACTCCTACAGCTCTGTCTGGGCCCCTTTTCTACCTTGTGCATGCTACTGAGTGCAAAAGATTAAATAAATAATCGTATTATTTGAGGATACCACGCTGGGAACATGTCCACTGCATTATTGGCATTGCAGCTTGTTTTCTTCCAAAGTCAGGGTGGCAGAAGCTGGTATGAAGCTCTTAACTTGGTTCTAGCATGATGTTGGCAAAAGAAGAAACTTATATAACCATGTGGATGGCAAGTCCTTTGAAATTACACTTCCCTACATTTTCCAGGATAATTATTCTGCCTCTGCTAAATCTCCAGGCAGAACTATCCAGGAATTAGTATTCCTTTGCCTTTGCCTTTGTACTGTGAAAGACAATATTTAGGTCCTTCCTGAGGGAGGAAAAAAAGTTGTAATGGAGACCAGAGCAAAATAAAACCTCCCACAGATTCCGATGGAACAGCCTCCCAGAATCTCTCACATCATGTTAGCAGGTTTTCTTTAACTGTTTGTTTGAGCCCCTGGAGCCCAGGATGGATCTGTGATTCTGGGAAATGCCTTCCCCCCGTGTGGGAACATTCTTGTAGCACTGAGGGTTTGCAGAGCCAGCATGTCTTCAGCTTCTCCTTTCAAAGACAACAGTGAAAGCTTTGCATTTGGAGCCTCATTTGTGCCTTGCTCTCAGTACAAACTCAAAGTGGCTACAGGCTGAACATGAATAAATGATTTACCTCATCCAGCCCTGCCTGGCTTCCTGAGAGCAGGGTGTTAATCTGGAGAGACACATGTTAATTTGTGTGTGTGTGCCCAGCAAGGAGGGAGGGCGTGCACAGAGAAAGATGGGGAAAATAGATATATAGTTATACATATAACTATGCTGAGCTATTTAAAATAACAGGGGGAAATGAGAATAAAAAAATACAACACAAAGTAATTGTGTTGGCTAAATCAGAAATTATTTGATGTCTGAGAATTCTGAGCTCTTCTGGGATCTCTTCTGCTACAGTGGAGATTTAACACCTGTATGGGAAGCAGAAGAGCCCTTAAGAGGCCTCCTCTGTGCACTGGACTGGAATTTAATCTTCAACTCAAATCTCTATCTAGAGACCCCAGGGAGAACATTTGGAGATGTTGCTGTTGGTTTCAGTGAGTGCTTCCCCACACCTGAGAATGAAAGTTTTGATGGTTGTCAACGACAGGAAAAGAGGGAATGACTTCAAGCTAACAGAGGGCAGGGTTAGATGAGATATTGGGAAGGAATTCTTGGCTGTGAGGGTGGGGAGGCCCTGGCACAGGTTGCCCAGAGAAGCTGTGGCTGCCCCATCCCTGGAAGTGTTCCAGGCCAGGTTGGACAGGGCTTGGAGCAACCTGGGCTAGTGGAAGGTGTCCCTGCTCATGGCAGGGGGTGGGACAGGATGGGCTTTAAGGTCCCTTCCAGCCCAGACCATTCATTATTAATGATTCCAGTTCTAATGATTAAACCCTGTATTTCAGCAGAAAAACACATTTAGGGACCAAGAGTTTGGACTTTACATAGACAATTAAAAGATTTCTGCTCTGTGAGGACCAGGAGTTATTCCCTCTGCAGGATTTGCAGCTTGGGTGGAATTTAGAAACACTTCATTCAACCCAATACCTTCCTGTGAGAACTCTAAATAGGGAAGGATGGAGGAAGGAAGCAGGGAGTCCCCACCCCTCCCCTCCACTCTTGATTTCACACCAACTCCAAAATCCTGCTCAAGATGTTAAGGAACAACTAAGTAGCATCATGTGTACTAAGACTAAAGATATATATTACAACTAGACATATGCATCAGATATTCAGATTCTCCAACTATTTCACTTGTGTTGCTGATATTGCAATGAAATTATATTTTATTACAGTTGACTTTGTAGCTGTTTTCCAAAAAAGGGCAGGATTGTTCAGGTCACATCATTGCAATGACACACCAGGCTTGACTTTTGCAACAATGAACTGAAGCAGACTTTTTAAAACATTGATTTTATATGAAAAAATAGCTCACACCAATTCATTTATCATAATCACATTTCATTAACAGTAGAATTAACAAAATCACAATATACATTTATAGTATGTATTTATTTATATATGTCACTTTGTATGAACCATTAACTCTATGTAATAAAAATATATTACAACATTTGATATGTATTCACAAAGCACAAGCTGTTGTAAACAGAATAGACAGCACAGGCCCCTTTATTCAAAACTTGAACTTGGAAGTAATTTTTTTTTTTCATTCCTTTAAACTGTAGACACAGAGAATTTTATGTGTCTGCCTTTAAATGAATGAATCACTGAAGTATCTTTTAGGAGATTATTACAGTTTAGCTTATCTGGGACCCTAAAATCCATGGTAACTCATGAGACTCTTGAGCATGTTGTCATTACAAAGAGGTCTGTGCATCCCTTTATCCATGCAATTTAGAAAGGTTTAATTTATATTACCATTTCCCCCTAAATAAATATCCCCTGCAATTTCATCCCACTGTTATACAAAAAAAAGTCAAATGCAATAAATTATAATGGTATTTATAATAGTATAATCAAAACATGCCCTATCTACAGCAGGTATTATTAATGTTATTTCCTAACTATCTTCCTTCAGACTGGCTAGGTGCTTTTAGAAATAGGAAACAAACTGTTTTCAACATTTGCAAAATAAAATACTTTAAATACACAGACTGGACATTTTATACCTCTCATGGTATGAATGGTCCTTACTCGGCCAAGCAACCCCACTCTCCTTGCAGCAAGGAGTTGTAAAACCAGCTCCTAACATCTTGTTTTTAGAGCAAGTAATCATCTAATAATCTAACGTAGGGGCAAATGTTTAAGTCCAACTGCACCTGGAAAGACTGGTAATACATTACATTCCTGCAAGAATTCAGAAGGGAATGATTAGTGATTGCCAAATATATGAATTTTTATCCTAAAATAATCTTAAGAAAATAAAAACACTGCGAAAAAAATTCTGAGGTTTAGAAAAATGCCCTGTGTACAAATAAAGGTAAATCAAGGCACCTCTTAGTTATCTATTTCTATTTTCCAAGGCAATCTGTGATAATAGTTTTCAAATGTCTATCTGGGAAGCCCTGTGGTTTCTGCTATAAAAAGATCCATTCTTTATTCTGGCTGATGCAGGTGGCTTTGTTTTACTTGAATGAGGCTGGGCTGGATGACAGAGCACAGAGAACTCGTCCCCAGCCTTGTCACATGTTTACTGTGTGACCCTAAGGACAATGAGTATTTAACTGATTTTTTTTTCTAACAGAAGTCATTCAATTAATGAGGTTTCTTTATTTCTTTTTTAACTCTGTTGCTTATTGATCCCATTAGCAAAGAAGGAGGAGAATTTACCTGTCTTTACATAAGGGTTTCGTAGTCAGAAGGGAATGTAAAACCCTTTGATATTCAAGAGGGCTTTCTAAAATTTTTGTTCAAGAATTCAAAGCAGTGCAAGTGCAACAGGACTGAACAGAACCTCCTGAGACAGGCAGCAAGAGGAAATCTGCAGCCAGCTTTGCACCTGGCCCCTGCTGCATTCCCACTGATATCTGAGCAGGATGCTCTGGCATTTCATTCAAAAGCACTGCTTTTCTGTTTCCTTAGGGACTCTTGCTGGATCCAAAATCCAAGAGGATGGAGGTTTTTGACTTTTTGCTCTTTGTATGAGTTTTAAGAAAGGTTTGCTTTAAAGCTCTGATTGTACAGCTACAGTGACTGAAACAAGGAAGATGGACTTTTTAGAACAGCATGGAGGGACAGGACAAGGGGGAATGGCTTCCCACTGCCAGAGGGCAGGGTTAGATTGAATATTAGGAAATAAATTTTTCCCTGTGATGGTGGTGAGGCCCTGGCACAGGTTGCCCAGAGAAGCTGTGACTGCCCCATCCCTGGAAGTGTCCAAGACCAGGTTGGATGGGGCTTGGAGCAACCTGGGCTGGTGAAAGTTGTCCCTGCCCGTGGCAGGAGGTGGAATGAGATCGTCTTTAATGTCCCTTCCAACCCAAACCATTCTAGGATTCAGTAACAACTCCAAATAGAGATCCTTTTCCTAACATGTCTTTGTAGATTATTAATCAGCCATATGGACTTGTGCCTTTGGGTGCATTGAAACCATGTGCAATAGTATTTCTTGAACAAAAAAATAGTATTTTACTACACAATTGCCACCCATTCATGCTGTCACACACCTGATGCATCTTTTTCTTGGCACACACATTTCTGAAGTGCACTTACAGTCTCTAGGGCAAATCATACTTCTTATAAATATAGACATATGTGATAAACTATAGCAACCTCTCTAGTTCATTAGATCAGCATTATTTGCTTAGAAACCAACAATCCTAAATACATATTTACACAATACACATCAGAATTACAGGTAAGAAGAAGACATTTGACAAAGACTGCAGCAGCTCTTTTCTCCATGTAAACTTTTATGCCCCCCCAAGAAGGACAGCTGCCTTTTGGAGCAGGGTGGTTTTCCTTAAGGAGCTTCACCCATCAAAGATTTTTTTATATACTAAATGCTGAAAGAATAAAAAGAAAATTAAAAAAAAAAAACAACACTAGATTTAAGGCTACAATGTTATTGTTCTCATTTGTTCAGTTTTGGGAAGGTTACAAAGGTATAATCCCTGATTCTGCAAACACATAAACCTGTGCTCAGCCCTCACTATCCAACAGAGCAAACACAGAGTGAGCATGGGATCAGGATTTAACTGAGCTTTCTGTGCTGAAGTATTTTGTGATTTTAGGGTAAAGTAACAAGTCTCTGCTTTTGAGCTTTCTTTAGTGACAAGAACACTGAACGTGGGGAGAAGACAGCTCTAACAGCAGTGAAAAGCAACAATTTCCAAAGGGTTGCTCTAAAGGCTATTCACTATATGTGTAAAAATGCACAGGGCAAGATATGCAGAGCCTTCAGAACCTTCTTCATTTGGGATTAAGAGATGTGAGGGAACTGTGAAACCTTAGGCAGGTAGGTCCAGAAAAATTCACTTTCTGCAGTTGACCTCAACCCCCAGGGCTTCAGGAATTAGACTGTCTCTTGTCACTCAAACAGTGTGAGTAGTTTCCACAGAGCACATCTGAATACCAGCAGAGTCTTCCCAAGCCAACAAGGATCTTCCTGTGGAATCTGTGCTGCTCTTGCAGGCTCAGCCCATTCTATGGCAGCTACTGAGCTTTGACAGAATTTTCGCCTTTCTCTTTGGGATGAGTGAACATCTGAGAGACTCTGTGGAAAGAGGGCACTGGGAAAAGCCCACTGCAGCCAGGGCAACACATGTTATTTAAGCAGCAGCAGAACCAGTTTGTAGCTCCCAACCTACCTGGCCCTCAGCCTACCACTCACATCTATCTCTTCCTCACTTTTGTAAACTCTTAAAGGTGTTCTGATGCAGCTGTTTCTTGAAGCTAAGTCTGAAAGGTCTTCCAAAAATTATTTTTAAAAAATATCTTCCAGGAAGATTTTACTGTTGCCCTGCAGCTGATTTATATTCACCTAATGGGACCAAATCCTCAGGTGAAACCAGCTATTATGTTGATTTATGTCAGGAAAGAGTTTGGTACTTATTAATTATTCAATAATTATCAGTTTGTCATAGTTTTTTGCCAAATGTAGTTACCCAGATCTTCACATTCACACTGGCTCAAAACTATCACACAGACCATGATCCTAGTTCACAGTTAGGGCTCTGAAATTATATAAATTACTCTAAAATAAACAAAAGGAAAAGCTCAGAATCCACAAAATGACATAGTGGACTAAGTTCTCTTACTCATCTGCCAGTGTTCTGCCTGCCAAATTTACAAGATATGAAAAAATTGTTAATTGAACATGCACGTGAGGAATAGATATTGCATATGGGACACAGATACCAACAAACAGAAAACTGCATATTGCCTAAGCAGCTGCCCAGTTTTGCACATGCAGTTCCAGATTTTGGGCACACATTGCAGCCATACTTTACAAACATTTTCCAAAAATATTTAAATAACAAATGGAAATTCCCCTTCTCCCCCTCCCCCCGCACACACACGTGTGTTTGACAAGAGAACATCTCTGCCTCATGAGCAGAGGTAATAAATACTGTGCATTACATTTACCATCATTATTCTAACTGGCTCGAGTCAAAGTGTTGTATAGTACATATAATACTCAGCAGACAGTTACTCATATCTACATTCATCACTTAGACATACATTTTAGAAAATTCTGCCAGTTGCCTATAAGAATTCAGCTGAATATCTAGCACTTAACAAGCCACAGTATCATATTTCTAGTATCTTATAAAATGCCATCAGGAAATGTTAGGGCATTACTTTTATTTTGTGTACTGAGGCAGTTTGTCAAGCACCAGCATTTACAACTCTCGCTTGCTTCAGGTGGTGGAAATATGACAATGTGTCGGAGAGCTGATGCAAGGAAGGGGAAATTATATCTATTCTCTGGTATAAGATTAATTACAGAAGAAAGGCACCATGAAAGAAAGACAAATTTTTAAACACATACAAGTGGAGAGATTTATTGCTCATGGTGACACGTAAATCAACCGGTGACTGACTGTGATAAACAAGCATAATGAGACAAGTCCAATGCTGTATTTTTCTCTGTCTTTTAATAGATATCCTAAATGTAGAATAGTTGGGGTTTTTTTCCTAGGAAATTATCTTACTCTCTTTAAATTTGAAATTTTAAATCCTTCTGGAGTTAACCTTATCAACATACAAACCTCCCACTGACTTTGGCAACAGGCCCATGTATAAGTTAACAACAGTTGTGGACCTTGACAACCATCCTGGGGCAATTTAGTAAAAGTGATCTTAGTAAAACATATAATGAATTGATATAAAGCTTTTTATCTTTTTTAAACTCATGTGTTCTGATACACTTGTCATCAAAATGACTTGAATTTCTTAAGAAACAAGTATTTAGCTGGGTGTCTTTATCTATTGCACCTGAGAAAATTATGTTAAGCCTAAGAAAGAAAATAATTAAGATGAGGTAGACTATTTAATCTGGCTGAGGGCTAATTCGAATGCAGTGTTGTAAGAACTTAAAACCTGTGATTATAATAGTGTGTAGATTTTATTGTAATTGTGGTATTTTTATAGCTGAATAGTAATTAAGCTAAAAATTTTTATTTACGTGGCCGTTTATGATCTTCATCATATAAATTCTTCCATTTACAGAGCAGATGACTATGTAAATTCACAGATTAACATGGTTCCTTGCAGCTGTAGCCCATGCCAGGGCGAGGGCTAAGTCAAGGCTCTCCAGATTGATAAGAGAGCTGTTACCCCACATTCACCAGTTTTGGGGTGAAGCCCCTCACCGAGTTCCCTGTCTGGGCTTTGAGTCAGAGGCCAGAAAATTCAACAGTGGGTATCTTTTGCAACTTATCAAGCCCTTTTCTGGGATGACAGTAGGTGGTAACTAAAAAGTAATCTCTCATTTTTACAACTTGGGCTCTTGTTTTCTCAATATGATCCCGGCTGTGTTTTCTCAGTATGGGATTGACAGTAGGAATATGAGCAAGGGGAGGTGGTAACACAGCCAGCTGTGTCAGCTGTTATTTAAGCTGCCATTGCATGCATGAAGCCTAATTAACCAAGGCTATTCTAAATCTAGGCATGCATCTGAAGGCATGGGAAATGTTAATAATGTCCCTATGCATAACTGCAATCTAGAGCTGTAAAAATTTGGACTGAAACCTCCTGAGGTCCAGATTATTGACCCCACTTTCATGGTGGAGTGGAGGCCTATTATTTTTCCTCCACTTGCTTTGAAAATTATACTCTAAATTCAGATTTAGGCTCATCTTTCTTTGAAGTAGTAAAAAAACTATGATTAATAACTCCTCAGAAAAAGGAATTTTATTTTTTTTTCTCCTGGGCACAGGGCCCAGTTCTGCAGATTTGGGCAAAATTCAGTTCCTTATAGCTCAGATATATGGAATTAGGCAGGAGGCATCCTGACCTTTCCACTCTGCCTACCTTATGAATTTTTCTGAAATCCAACAGGGAGAAAATTAATGGGATTTTGTGTAAATTCCTTTAAAATCTAGAGTAGATATGGCTGAATCCACCCTGTAACATACTTCAAAAGTGGATTTTCCTTCAATTCTACCAGATTGTTCCAAAAAATATATACATATGAAAAGGCTGAAAGCTGTGTTGGGCACTGGACTAATATTTAGATAAAGATTTTTATTTTTTTTTTAAGCTTTTTCCATTAAGTTTTTTTTTCTATACACATCCTTCTCAAGCAACTAGGCTGGGGTGGGTTTTGTAAAGCCATGTTGGCAGCTACATCAGGGGGAGCTTTAACTGCAGCCAGTGAAAAACACAGCACAAACACCCCTGTGCAGCTCTTTAGAATAATCTCATGATGACACCAGTTTGCTCCCATTCCTTTCATGAGCCCTTCTGCTGAGGACTAGCTTTTTATCTATGGATGCAACTGCTGATGGAAATCAATGGGAGATTTGTATTTATGAAGCCTGCAGGACCACGGATCAATAGTGCTCTTCCAGTCAGAGGCAGGAGGTCCAAAGCAGCCTGACTCCCTAAGGTGTTAGCGTGGGCTGCTGGAGGGACATGGGCTGGCACTGACCCTGTCCATGACTGCCTCCCAAAACCTGGACAGCTGAGGAGAGCTACTAGGGATAGGCCATTGAGTTTTGTTCCACATATATCATGTTTTATGTCTTTTAGGTCCCATACCAGGCTCCTCACTCGTTCAGCTGCGATATATTCGGGTTGTGCGACTCGCTCGTGAGGGCGGAGGAGTTGATGGAGCTCCTCTTGAGGATCTTGTTTATGATGTCCTTCCACGTCTTCTTGTACTGATGCCGGAGCAAAGAGTACACAAAAGGGTCTGAAACAGCTTTGCTGTAAGCCAAGCACTTGGAAATGATTCCCCAGTGGGAACTGATGTGGACCACAGAGGATAATTCAACAAGTCTGTGGAAAGAGGGAGGTAGAAAGAATGAACATTCACATTAAGAACCCAGAGCAACAGCACAACTGAAAGACATTAACCCACCCCCAAACCCCTCAAGTTATTCCTGGGCAATCACAGCAAAACAAAAATGAAGCCATACTCATGAAAACGTGAATGTTGTCCTCCTCTTATGAATTTTTAAGACTGCAAATGTAAACTTGAGGTCTGTTGGCCAAAGTGCTACTGCTTGGTCTCATGGAAGTCTTCTTTCTCTACCATTATCAATCTAAAAATCCAGCATCTAGTCTGAATTTGTGGTTCTAGGTCCCCTTGAGGACATCTGGGAAGCCACTCACTAGTGCTATCCAGCTTTCTATCCAACTCCTAGAGAGAGTTCAATGCTTTTAAACAGTTTACCTGAGTTGCAGAAGCACACTAGGAAGGAAAATCCATCATCAAGAGATGGCATATTATATCTTGAATTTAAAAACTGAACAGCTTAAAGGCCAAGTATATACATTTGCAACAAATCTAGCAAGATAAAACTTTTAAATTATTAAGGGAGGGAAGAGTTTCATATACTCCTCATACCTAAACGAGCACAGAGAGTTCACTGTGTGCCCAGGGAGAGTATTTCTGACAGTGAAATATTGATAACTCCCCATGTCTTTGAGCAAGACCAAAGGGCAGTTTTATTCAATATGCCTCTGTAGCTGTTAGAAACTATTGATTTTCATAGAGGACAAACAGCCACGTGTGCTGCTAGAGAGCCCCACCAGGCCACGGCAAACAAGATCTTTGCTGAAACTCTCTTCAGCAGCAGATGTTCTTAAAACTGTCTGGAAAATACTTCAATTACTCATGTTTATTCAGACAAAGCACCAGTTCCAAGGAGCATTCTGAAGCATGGTTCCTGCAGCAGCAATGACAATAATGTTGGCACTTTTTAGAGATGAGAATTTTTTTTCCCCTCAGTCATTTTATTCTCATTCCATAAACTTTCGCTACATTGTGTTGTTTAAAATAATGCTGGCAGATGGCACAGTCCAGTCATTTGAGCATGAAAGTGGGACTAAGGAGCCTTAATTTGTTACAGCACTATGACCTTCTGTCTCTCTCTGTTTTCCCAAGCTGCAAAGCTCCATGGCAGAAGCTCTGTCTCTTCCTAGATGTGTGTGCTGGGCTCAGCAGCTCTGAGGTCCCAAAGAACCTCAGATCTCAGATTCTGTCCCATTTCTCTCTCCTTTCATCTCAGCTAAACAAATGTTGTTATTTCCACCTCCCCTTCTAACTCGTGGCCATTACTTTTCTTACAAAGTAGAACGAGGACTGAGACATAATTATCATCAAGTCCAGCTGCTGGGTGGTCTCATCTGGTGTATTCTCCCTTGTTTAATAAAATGGAGCTTATGACATCCAAATGAATGTGTTCTAAAATGAGAACTGACAATTTGGAAATTAGTCAGCTCCTGAGTCATATTTACATTGTAATCTACCATGATCCATCCTTCTTGTTGTTCTCCACTCCATTTATTTGATGCCTACTTCACATTTTGAATTTCATCATGTTGAATTTCATCTGGATGATTCATTTTTACTGAGTGCTTTACAGATGTGAATTTGATTATGTTTAATTAAATTCAGTGGATGCCTTGAATAACCAAAATGTGACAGATTTGTGTCTGAGGCTCTGTCAATCAGTTCTATGAAACATTAACAAGCTCCATTTAAAGCACATCAGATAGACACTTCAGGGTTGCAAGCCTAGACTTGCTAATTTTACCTTCATTGACTGATCAAATGAAAAGCCTACAGTTTTATTAAAAAGACTTTAAATATTTTCTTTGATTGACTTCTGTAAGTTTCCTTGACATTTACACATTTTTCAATTCTCATGTGTTATTTTTTATAGTAAATTACATTTGCAGTTATCAAGCAGCAAACATAGAAATGCAGCCAAACCCCAAGCTATGCATTTCCATTTCATGTACAATTAAATGTCAGCCTTTCAAGGCATATCAAATATTTTATTGCCTTTGAAAGGCTTTGTTTCTCATTTACGAGGGAAATTATATGCATAGCTTCAATTTTCGTGAAATGTTTCGGCCAAAAAGAAGACATTTTCAGTGAAGGAATATTAATATTTCAGTGCTACCTGTAAATTAAATTTTACAGCATCAGTTACATAATTCCCTATCTCGCTTTCATAAGCCACTCTTCTACTGTTGGATCTTCAAAACCTTTTTATTTCAAAGCTATGAGCTCTTTTGCTATGATACCCTGTTCACATTTTAGAAACTTCAGTTCTGCAGAGTGTGTCGTGTCACGTGGTTATCCAATTGTTTTATTTCACTTTCAGTAAACAAATGAGAATGGGATGTTGAAGAGTATGACCTTGATCTCTATGCACATAATACTGGAAATCCTTTATTTACACATGCAGTTAATCACTACACTAATATATATTTACTGAACATGTGTACACCCAGATGGAAGGCTGAATAAATGACAACATCTCTGTCGAGCGTTGCTTAAACCTGGGGCTTTAACTGAGTTATGGAAACAAGTTGAAATGTCTTGCTGTTCAGAAGTGAAAGAAAACTGGCACTGAAGGCTGGAGCTGGTAGATGATGCAGCTCTTACAAGAAGAAATTCAACGCCTTCCCCAAGAATTTGTATGAGCTCTTTGAGGTAACATTTCTGTTTGTGCCTAATTCTGATTTTTTTTTCCCCCCATACAATTCCCATGGTACCAGAATTATACATTGTTTTTAATTTTGGTGTTAATCATTTGAATAAGCTGATCATCCCTGGAAGTGTTCAAGGCCAGGTTGGACAGGGCTCGGAACAACCTGGGCTAGTGGAAGGTGTCCCTGCCCATGGTAGGGGGTGGAATGAGATGGTCTTTAAGGCCCCTTCCAACCCAAAACATTCTATTATTCTATGATCAGTTTTATCTTGATGTTCATCTGAACTTATTTTCACTTTATTGCCTGATGGACTGAATCCTTTCTGTGATGAGTTGCTGATGAAAAAGCCCTATTTTAATAACTTCTTCTCTGTACAAAAATGGCATCACAGCCATCCTTAGCAGATTTATCCTCAGCCAGTTTTGCCTCTTAAGTAGTGCATACATGGCAACCAGAGGGGTTCTGTAAGGAAGCAGAGTTTGGGACTTGTAGTTAGACCTGCAAATCTTGCAAACCATTGCTTTCAGTCATAGCTGTTCCCCAGAGCTGCAGGAATCATTTGCCAGCAGCACAGGGATATAAGGAGAGCAAACAGGATTGTCTGGCTCGTACCAAAAGCTCCCATTTTTCCACATGGAGACTAGAAGGCCACTTCAAATACATCAACCTATGATTGCCTAGGAAATTCATGCATTTATGTGCATAAATAGGCAAGAATACAAGTTGCAGAGGAATTCTGAACTTCTTGTCTCCCAGGCAGGATCTGCATATGCAGAGGGCAAGCAATCAGTTTAGAAACAGAGTTTATTTACCACTTGTCCCCCAGAGATGATACAAGAGAATTTTAATCTTCTTCTGCCTGTTCCATCATCCTCCTATTTAACCTGAGGGCTTGGGTCTATGAACTTCTGCCTGATATTACTTCAGGATTTTTAATTTAAGGCCAATTTCCTCACACACTGACAGCACTTATTAACTTACATGAACAAAGTTCTGTTTTTCAGTATAAAATGCCTGCAGTTGGAAATGAATATTAGAAACTGGTAAGACTTATCTTCATTTTTCTTATGAAAAAGATCCTTGGAGAAAAGAGGCTTGGAACAATGTTATTTAATTGCATAATGTTAAATATAGCAAAAGAAGAGATGTGTACTCATAGAAGAACCAAGAAACAAGCTATGCCTAGAAATATATAATATGGGGTAATACATCTGTCAAACTGATGGAGTGGAAACACTGAATCAAGAAGAATCAGATTCTACTGATACACTACTTAAGGTCATCTCTTGAACTAGTTAGGATGATGCCTACTTCATAAAAGAAGTGCCTAATCAGATTTTTACCTTAATGTGGTCTGAAAAACTCTGGTTTATCCAGAGAGGCATTTATCTGTCTGGGATTATAAGCACAACTCCGTCGCTGGTTCATGGAACTTCTAGTGACACCTATTTATTTTTAGTGTTGAAACAGAAAGATGTTATAGCAAAGCCTTGTGATTTGCTGCTTTCAGCCTCCAATTCAGGGAGTACTGAAGAGCATGTTTAATTTAAGTGTATTGCTGATTAGAGCTGACTGACCAAATGAGAGGCTGAGCAACACACTTGCTCCTCTGCCTGCTGTTCCCTGCCTTGAACTGGGATTGATTGCCTCTCTCCTGTAAATGCAAAGTGCTGGACACAGCCCAGAAAATACTACTTGCTTGCAAAATTAAACTCAAAAGTCTCCTTATCCCCTTGACTTCAAGACCCTCAGCCCCATGTGCGAGGCAGAGGGAAGCACAGTGATGTGTGTCCATGCAAGTGTCCAGCAAGGTCTCTCAAGCAGCTGAAGAGGGAATTCCCCTTGGCATGCTGTGCTCTGTTCCCCCTAGACATGTCAGAACTGAAAAGACCAGGAATGTGAGAGACTTCAACACCCCTGATACACCTGGCCAGCTCCCAGGGTGCATCTTCGTGCATTCAGGACACCGCATTTTGTCTCTTCTCATCATCACTGTCTTTTGTGGATCTTGTGTGGGCTAAAGAGAGGAGGCTCAGGATTTTTCTAACCCTTCTTCTGTATCTTAAGGCCCACTGGGACACAACCTGGGACACCACAGGGTGAGGAGGAGGCGGGGAGGTGGTACCTGAATGCTGAGCTGAGATGCACAAAAATACTTGTGACAGTTCAAGTTAGAGCTCTTGGGACTGAGCCACCAGCTATTGTGTGACTGTGGTGATTTTCATTAAGATCAGACACTCAACATAAAATAAAAAATAACCATTTGCAATGAGATAAATAGTTTAATGTATTATAGCTTGAGATCTAAGGCTAAATGTCCATAATTACAAATCCCTTTATACCATTGTGGCTTAGAATGGTGTCTTGTGACCACTAACTGAAAGGGAAGGTGATTCTAGTTACTTTTATTTTCTAATTCTAAAAAATCAGGACATTATACTGAAATGGAAAAACTCAGGGTTTGCTCCATGTCCACTTATATTGACTCTTAATCCAGATTTTTCAGCGATTTTTTTATGTTGGATCTGAGTTTGACTGAAGTCAGCCCCACTAATTTCTACTTAATAGTATTGGAATAGGAGACACTTTAAAAATATTTTTTTTCTTTCTCTGTTCTGCATAGCAGCATTTCAGTTTTTCCAGTCTTTTAATAAGGAATGCAAGCTATAAATTTCCTTCAAAAGCTAGATAACATTTTTCTGGATATACTCACTTTCTAATACTTTATATTTCATAGGAGTAATTTAGTGTTTCCCACAGGAGCCATTTCCAAAGATAAGCTAGTAGATAGATAGACATCTGATCATAAATCACAGGCAATTTTTTTGTTATGAGCCAGCACAGCTTTGATATTTGATGTTTATGACTAATAAACTCTATCCAGTCAGAAAAAACTATGGTTTAAGTCTTGGGACCCTATTCTCACCTCAGCTGGATCTTGTTGACCAAATTTTTACAGTCTGACTTATTCAGGCAAGTGTCTTCCCCTGAACCAGGGAGGCAGTCCAGGCAGTAGGTGACTACTTGACCCCCAAAAAAGTCTGCAAAATTGTTTGGGCTGACTTTCTAAATCACTCCCATGTGACCAGCACACTGGCTGGGCTGTCTGAGCAGAGTCTGATCAGAATCCTGCATCAGGATTGAACTGGATAAGCACTATGACATTTCACACCATTTGTTAGCTCAGCAAATGCAATCTCTGTTATAGGATTGGAAACAGTATATCAAATTTTACAGGAAACAGAATAATTTTGTGGCTCAGAGGGCCCTACTTCTCCGATTTACAGTTGCATCTCAGGAGTCTTTTCCAGGATGTAGGTTCACACTTACCTTGTAATTACATAAGGTGCAAAACAAAGTATGAAGGTACCAATAAAGGTACTTATTTTCTTTGTTGCTCGCTGCCTCCGCCTCTTTTGCTCTTCCAGACAACGCTCTCTCACGCTGTGTGACATTCAACACAGACAAGAACATGAATCATAGTATCAGGTAACAGGTTTTAATGGCTTTACTTATGGAATGATGGAAAACAATCTTTCCAGTATCTGTTATGATCACATAAGCCAATACCAGGTGCACTGTATTTCTCTGGGACAATATCAAGCATTAATGCATTGTCTGACCACCTTACCCTCCAAAAGCAGTTACTGAGAAATACAGGATTGTATATTTATGTGCACACACCCCCATTGTATCAATTGATCTATAGTCATATTGGTGGAATTCAGCCTTGAAGTCAGTTGGCAGGTCCTTTTTGAATTACTCTAAGCAGTATTTGCAGACCAGAGTTTGCCTCGTGATATTGAGAGATTTGGAAAATATCCATTTTGGGATGGGCAGCATGCTGCTTCTCTAGAAACAGCAATTCCAACACCACTACCTTAGGGAGGAGAAACTTCCCAGCAAGATAAGAAATAAACCACAAAAAAATCATAATGGGAAAACACATGCTCTGGACTTTCAGATTGCTCCAATACTGGAGCAATCACTGTATCCCATAGCCATGAACTGTGTGTCCATAAATATTCCATCAGCCTGTGCAGCTTCGTGCTGCTGCCATGCTGAATGTTTTGCAAAGCTGAGAATTGTATAATAAATCCACAACACTGTGATGTCCTTACTTCTCACCTCAAACCAGCCCTGTTTCCAGACACAAATTAGTCCCACCCCGTGTTTCTTCCTCGGACTAGAGCTTGTCCTTTGGGTTTCCTGTTGTTGGTCTCAGCAGGCCACCAGGGAGCTGCTAATTCCTTTGGTGTGCCAGCAAGGTGGTGGGACCACGGGGTTGAGGCCTTGCTATCACTGCAAAAAATCTCCTTTGAAACCAGCACATTTTCTTGTCAAGAGAGTTATTAATGTGAAATCTCATCCTCTTCCTTTACCTGGTTGAGTGACTCCTGTGCTCGCTGTGCTTTGTGAGGGAAGGGGATGAGTTACTGCCTGCCCCAGGCAGGTAGATTGGATTGGTTGTATGTCCCAGAGTGCCAGGATCATCTGTACCTGAATAAATCCCTTTGGAAAGGGCAAAATCAAAGCCAGACTGCCATCCTGAATGCTCTCTATGCACATTATGGTGCCATGTGTTGACTCACTGCACAGATCTCATGGTGACGCAATTCAGGCAAACTGAAGGGACTGGACCATGTCCCGTGTCTATACATATAATTTTTAAAAACTGCTTGGCTTTGGCCTCTCTTTTTTATTGTAACTTTGTAATTGATGACTCACTCTCAGGCTCCACACTCTCATGTGTTCGTAGCTGAGGCTTAGGGCCATACACTCACATTATTTGCTGTATCTGCAAATGTTTTATCATCATCTAAACACATCCTGAGGATCTCACTGTGCATTGGTGATCTCTGTGTTAATGAGTTCTTATGTTGCCTTTCCACTGTGTAAAAAAAAGAAAATGTGTTTCCTTTGTTCCATTCTATGTTTGGTCTTACATTGCCAGTCCCCAGAACAGCTATCATGACATGGTGAAATAAATACTGGAGGAAAAGTTTGTTCTCCTTGAAGTGGCAAATCATCTTTCTCTCAAAGAGCATGCCACATCTAAAAGCATTGCATGTTCTGTGCCTGAGTTATTTGCAGCTAGAAATGACAGCTGAGAAGAAAAAGAAAATCCACATTTTCAAGGGAACCTGTGGTCTTTCAATTCTGCAAGAGATGGAGAACTTGGAGTATTTTCAGGTGCAGGCAGATTATCTTAGAGGTTCAACAGCTTCATTTAAGACCTGTGTTATTTAATTCATAGTATCCCAAGGCCACAGAAATATGGGAAAGTGTATCTCCAAAGCAGGTTCAATTAGGGTGTTCTAAGGGTGGAGAGGGTGTGTGATTTTTGTCTCTAACAGTTTCCCCAGTTACATCTTTTCCTTACTGGCACATACCAAGCTGTCTCTGACTCCTGTAGCTCACACGCGACTGTCCTGATACACTTAATCCAATTTCTTTTGTTCAGCCTTTCCAGATGTAGCCAATAAATACCACAGCACAGATGAAGGTATTTTATCTCACTCCTTCATATAGACAATGTACAGACGAGTATTTTGCTCTTGCACACACTTCCATGCACTAAGATAAGAACACATATGCAAGTTCCAGTAGTGACACCAGTAACAGAATGGGATTATTGACTAAGCTTTCATTAAAGATTTTACTATCCTGGAAAATCTAAGCTATATCCCCTTGAAGGGATATATTTATTTTAAATAAAGTTTATGAGATACTGGACCTTAAGATGTGCAGAGCTGGATACACCAAAAAGATTGTGGAGATAATTTGAGCAAAGAAATACACGGGCTAAACACTTAAGTGTAGTTTTGCCCAAATCTCTCACAATTCCTAAGGTATTTTGGTCTTAAGAACAAAGTCAAGAAAAAGCAAGATCCACTAGAAATGCCTAAGCTAACTTGAAAGAACATGTGCCCTAAACATTCACATGAATTTGTATGGTATTTAGAGGTTTCCTTTGTACTCATCTTGAATGATCTTCAGGAGGTCACTCGTGTCTTTCTAAGTCACAGGTAATGAAGCCATCTGTCATAATGCCTGTCACTAGATCCCCTTGTGGGTGGATTCTGAATCATAGGAAGCAGAAAATTGTCTGTACACATTTCTCAGCGTTGAAACTAGACCCTGGGAAGAGCTGGAGGAGTCAGGGTAGTCTAAGCTGGGATTGCAAACTTTGTTCTCTCGTGTGAGTTCTCCCAGCATCCATGTCCATGGTGTCAGGTACACACAGAAATTGCCTGTATATACACACTAATATAAGGCAAACGATGCCTTTGTTGTGTCAGAGCTTCATGAGCATCACTGACTGCTCCAGGAGAGCTGCAGCATCTGTGCAGCTCTCACAGGAGGGGAGGTGACCTGAGAGCTGACCCTTTCAGCAGCAGGAGCTGTTGCCGGTAAGGCAGCACCTCCACGGGTCAAATCAGCCACCAATTCTGTAACCTAGAAAAGAAGCTCAAACTCTCCTTTCTTAGAGAGAAGCATTAGAATAACCTGATGTGAGAGGTAAGAGTTGTTGGTACAGGTTACTCACAGCAAAGTGCCTGTACAACTCTGTCTCCTCTGAAGAAAGGAAGCATCATTCCCACAGCCCCACTGAATCCATTCCTCAGTGAGATGATTAGAAAATGCACAAAGAGCCTCAAATTAACCTAGACCATACAAAATGCAGAGGAGGAGAAGTAACATTGAGACTTTTGTCCTTTTTCTAAACTTTGCTGTGCAGTCCAGACATACTTGAGGCATTAGGCAAAACAAATGCTGTTTCAAACAGCCCCAGAGGGTTTATGGCACTGTCCTGGGAGTAACCACCACGTCTTGGTGCAGGAACTAAGACAGTCGAGGCACAGTTTATCAAACAGACAGCACATAGGACAGAAGGGTGTTTTTTCCTCAATTTGACTTAGTGAATAAGGGAAGATTTATACCTGTATTTCTCAAGAACAGCAGCAAGCCTTGCCCAAAGTTCTGCTCTGCATTCTTGATCAAGAGACAGCTCAAAGAGCTTAAGTGGAGAATTTTGAGCAAATGCTTCTGTTCTTCTAACAGTGTGTTGTCCTGCCCTGATTCTTTCAGACTTATTTGCCTTAGCCTCAGGAATCCCCAAAACTTGACCTGTTTTTGACGACAGCCACATGTGCTCTGAGCCCTGCAGCTCTGCTCCTGGCTGGCTGCAAATGGAGAGAGCCGGTGTTCACCTCCAGCTTGTGGGGCACAGGGGAGCAAGGGAGGTCAGATGGGATGTCTGGCATTGGACTGCCCTCTCTGCTTTCCTGTCTTCCAGGCAGACTTCTCCCCTCATATCAGGCACCAAGCCTGCATCCCTTCCAGATCCATACATTGCCTATTCATGCAAGATTTATATCGTAATCCCTGATGTGACTTTTGCTCAGCATCCCAGCACGCATTCCTTCCTGTTCGGTGCTTGCCTTCAAGCCCACTATCCTTCCAGCCCCTGGAGGCTCTTCTCCTCCTGTGTCTATGCACGGGGGGCTTGCCTAAAGTCTCTCATTTTAAATGTACTTTATACATCCCTTTTTTGTCATATTAACACTGCTGCTGAATTCTCTCTTACTTAAATTTAAATATAGGCATTCAAGCGCACGCGTTTTGCAGATGTTATTCCCTTAGGATTCCGCCTTCAGGAATGATAAAGTTAGAGAGAGCACAGCAGTAGGGAAACTGCTGAGCAAAGGAGCTGCAGGCAGCGCCCAGCTTCCCTTCCAAACTCCAACTGAAGGGACAGGTGCAGCCTCCTCCCTCAGGAATCCAGCAACATTTTGGGCTGACAGTGCCAAAAATGCAAACCTATCAACCACTAAATCCACCTTCAGAGACAAAGGGCAGGGATGTGATCACTGTCTCAAAGGGAAGTGCATTCTCAGCTAAAACCTCCCCTTTCTTTGCCCTCCCTCCCAAAACAAGTCTTTAAGCCTAACAAACAGAAAATGAGTTCTATAATCAGAGAAATAAACCCAAGTAAAAAGAAACACGCAGAATAGAAACCATCAGGGAGGATGGTTGTTTTTTGCCCTCCCCATCCCTTGCTCTGATACAGATCAGACTGTTTTAACATAACACTGAACCCCCTCCTCACTTCTCCTGCCACGAATAGTCTCACTTGCTGAGCACGCAGGCACCTTACCTGGGATGGATGTCCACAAGCAGCACCAGGGTCTGCATAGTGATCACGTCAATCCGCTTACAGTGAAACCGTGCCACCTTCAGCACTTTTAGATATGTGAAACACAGGATTATAAGAGAGAGAAGGAAGCTGAGAGCGTGAAAGACCCCAGTGAAAATCATAAACTGTGTCCTGTCTTCTGGTCTCTTGTTGTACAGGGTGCAGGAGGCATAGAGATGATGGAAACCCACCCAGGAGAGAGAAGCTGCCACTATCGGGAACGACACCGAGTGCAACCACGTGTAGCTCAGTATGAGAGCAGCATCTCTGTACCTCATTTTGGAGTGATAACTTAGAGGGAAGACCACAGCGATCCACCTGTCAATGCTCAAAGCTGCCATGCTCAACATGGAATTCGTGGTGAGAAAAGTCTCCAGGAAGCCCACAGCTTGGCAGATCGGATCTCCTCCTGGTTGACTCTTGTAAATGATCCCGGCCAAGGTCAGGGGCATGCTGGAAACAGCCATCAACAGGTTGCAGAAGGTGAGGTTGAGGATGAACAATCCCGGGACCTGCTTGCGGATGTCGGCGCTGTACAGGAAGCACAGCAGCACCAGCACGTTGGCCAGCAGGGCCACGAGCATCAGCACCACCACCACGAAAGCCAGGATCAGCTCCCAGATGCTCATGGTGCGTCCAGTCACAGGAGAGACATCTCCGAAACTGCGCCGCGCCGGCACCGGGGGAACATGGTGCGAGGTGCGCCCGCCTCGCCCTCCTCCCCAGCCTGCTCGCTCCCTCGCATGCCCTCCGTGTTTTTAGAGGAGCTGCAGTTTTTTCCTCCAACCTCCCCCTCCTCGCTGCTCCCTTCCACGTCAACGCTTTCCGAGACGTGCACAAAAGCACTGGGAATGCCCATCAAACTGCGAGGAGGGCTTAAAAAATATCAGCAGGACTGAACCACTGTCTCCATTCGGTCCATTTGAAGGAGAGCACGTTATTCTGAGAAACTGCTCTCCTGAGATCCCTAATTATCAGCCCCAAGCTTGCAAGCAATTCACCGAGTGAATTGTTCTCTCTTTCTGCCTTGCTTTCTGTCTCTCTCTCTCTCTCTCTCTTCCTCTCCCCTCCCCGTCTCCTCCAACCCTCACTCCCTCCCAGGCTGAATGTAACCTGCTTTTTATGATCACAGATAAAAACCCCATTAATGGATTAAAGCATGCACACTGCTGGTGATTCGCAAACGTGATTATGTCATCCCTGCTCCACAACCCCTCCCCTTCTCCTTGCGACTGTGCCCAGACTTTCCTCAAGAGAAATCCCATGCTTTCATTTAATTGATTTAGCCATTAATTTGCAAACAGCCCTGTAACCGAATTCCTGCACTCCAGTGTGTTTCCTACATTTCTGTGCATCACTTGCAGTGTTGCTGCTTGCTCTCAGCCAGAGCAGGGACTTTCTTTTCTCTTCACTAGCTGTGCTTAAAGAGATGTGGAAAAAATGGATATATTCTGCTACTTCTCTGGAGCTGTCATTAGGCAACCGGAATAGTTTTCCTGCTCTACTTTAGCACTTTGCAGTCCTATGTCTCCAAGCCTGATGCGTAGGAGGAAAATGATTGCCTTCCCATCTCCTTTAAAAGGAAGGAAATCAAAGCCCAGATGCCTCTGCCACATGCCCAAGGTGACAGAGCAGGTGAGTGCCAGAGGCAGCATCGTGCTGCAGGTACCACACTATTCAGTTGGGCTTTTCTCCTCTTCAACAGTTTTTGCTTTCTCCTAATCAAAGCCTCCCTCCCTGTGAGGGTGAGCACCACTTCTTCAAAACCAAGAAGCAACTTGGCAAAAGAAATAGGAATGAGTCTGTATTGTACATAATTAGGTGTTAAAATTAAGTTTTTTTAAAGGATGGAGAGGGAGCTGTTTCCTGATTGCCTTTCCTGTCTCTTTAAATCAGTTTTAACTGGGAATGCTGAGAGTTTGCAAGCAATCAGGACAGCTTTCTCATCAAGGCAGCCAAGCCTTAACCCCTGCACAATAAGAAAGCAAAAGATACCCTGCAGCACAGTAACTGGGGCTTGGTAAGTGCTTGTGCACGTGTGTGAGAGCTCTCTGCTCGGGCGGATTTTCCCTCTGTGCCCGAAGCCCTTCCAGAGCCGTGTGTCTCCACGTACAGCAGCTGTTCCCTGCAGCCACTAGGGATCATGGCTCAGGAGCTGTCACCCTGCACTCTGTCAGGGCTTTGCATGCTGTAGGAAAGCCCCTTTTCTTTCACTTCAGATTTGTCCTGTTTTCTTAAACCAGGCTTTAAAGGGCTAATGGAGTCATCAAAGACAGCTGAGACTCCCCAGGACAGTGTGTGTTCACAGGTCCTACACACACACACACTCAGCAGGGAAGGAGCAACTCAGGGTGCGGAGCCCAGGTCTGTTTGTGAGCCCTGTGAGCTCCCTGTCTCCAGAACACAAGCACATGTCCTCATGCCATGTGGATGATGTGCAGGACTACAGTGTCAGCCTCTTCTCCTGAACCAGTGATCCAAAGCCACTTGAAGTTGTGGAGTCACCATCCCTGGAAGTGTTCAAAAATGTGTGGATGAAGCACTTGAGGACATAGTTTAGTGGTGAACATGGTGATGGTGCTGGTTTGATGGCTGGACTTGATGGTCTTAGAGGTCTTTTCCTACCTTTGTGGTTCTATGAGAAAAGCCTAAATGAGACTCCTTCTTTAAATAAGGTGGGTCTTTACCCTCTTAGAAGAGGTAGGCTAAGGAGATGAGAGAGAAGATGAAGGCTTTGCTTCAGGACAAAGATTATTGGTGGACATACCTTGAAGGGCAAGAGAGGCTGGCAGAACTGTGAACTGTCTCTGCTGGGTCTCTTTACCAGGGAGTGAGAAAGCATGAGTGGACAGCTGCAAGACAGGCAAGAGGAGACTCAGAATAAGCTTTGGTGTTGTCTCTGAACTCCTTTTTCCAAGACCTAATATCTCCCCTCTCTCCACCCGCCCCCTTTTCCTCCAGACTTTATTAGGGTGTTACTACTTTTCACATTGGCATGGAAAAGCCAAATTAAAGCAGCAAGTTCGATGTATACTTCAGTAATTGGCCTAAATGAATGATGTGTGTGTCCTGTGCCCCACAGTTCAACAACTGATTTTCTACATTCTATGGTATTTTATTCCATTCCATTCCATTCCATTCTTGTATCAAGCTCTTCTGTGTTGTACAAGTTTCTCGGGTAAAGAAAACATTGTTATCAATAAGGTTAAACTCCCAGTGTTTACGGGGAAAATGTAAAAACTGATAAGAACTTAAATCTACAATCAACCTGGAGGTCTTTTCCAAATTGTATTTCTATGATTTAATGAAATAATCATCATCATAATCATTAAGCTTTCTAGATTTCAGGAGAAAGCTGAAGTTTTCTTTTGGTGACTGATTTGAGTTTCTGTATGTATTTCCAACTCTTGAAGGCCCAATTAATTTACATAAGTGATTCCCCTCTTGGTAATCCCTGCAGCAAAGGATGTTTACTAAATGCCTCTGGGTTTTTTTTATGATGAATACCCAAGGGAGCAGGATGGACCCATCAAATATCTTCATTTTATACAGATCAGGAGGAAAGAATGTGCTGTGCATATGCTGAGCGTTAACCCCAGCTGGCAACTAAGCACTACACAGGCACTCACCCTCCCCTGGGGGATAGAGTCATGGGATAGAATCATAGGATAAAACCACAGAATTGTTTAAGTTGGAAAAGACCTTTTAGACCACCGAGTCCAAGGGTGCTCTTTGAGCACTCATGTGAGTCAACTTTGGTCTGTCTTCAGCCCAGAACCGTGCAAAACCTTGGTGGAGAGAGAAGCCACAGCTCTGTCCCTCTCAGGGCCTGACAAGTCTGGTGTCATGGTGCAGATGTAACCTTTACACCTTCTCTGTCACCTTCACTGACTGAAGATCATTTTTCTTCAGCCCCTCCTCTTCCTAGCCCCGAATAACCAGCGTCACCCAGGGGCAGTGTTCAGAGCCGAGCTGGACGAGGTCTTGAGCAACCTGGTCTAGTGCGAGGTGTTCCTGCCCACAGCAGGGGAGTTGGGACTGGATGATCTTTAAAGTCCCTTCCAAACCCCTTAAAATTCTATGATTCCGTGATTCTTGCCTGGCTCCTTACTCTCCAACAGGTGTTCCACACGGGGAATGCTGCAGGTACACTTTGGTTAACTGGGGCCAGCCAGATGGTTTCTCATAGGCCACCACTTTGGGGAAGCAGGGAGAGAAACCCTCCAGTGCTTCACCACACAGCCCTTGTGCTGTGAGCACCACAGCAGCTCCAGCAGCTGCTCACCAGAGCCCTCCTGGTGAATTATTCACACTCGGGCTGTCACTGCTACTTTGCTTCATGGAATTAAAGAAACATCAGGTCCGGAGGCACATGGCTGATGCTTCTGGCACTTCTGCCTAATGGATGGATATTTAAGGACTCTTAGGGCAGCTAAGGAAATCAAATCAAGCCAGGAGCAGCAGAAAGCCATGGGAACCTTTGAGACAGGGAGCTTTGTGGGTGGATGTGTGCGTAGGTGGAAGGCTCAGCTCTCCCTTTCCTTGGGCTGCTTCGGAGCCAGGTGAAAGCTTCCTTCTTGGATTAGTGGATGAGCAAGCTCAGTCACTTGGTGCCAACAGGAGAGTATCTTGGTCTCTCTGTGTTATTCCTGCAAATGAAGGAAGTTAAGTGACATGTTCCAGCACGGGGTTTGGTTCACAATTTATATTTTAGAATCACTCCATATCAGCACCTTCAGTGATGCAGATATTGAGTCACACTTCATCTGCCTATGGAACTGTGTTAGAACAGCATCCTTTTAAAGGAGAGTGCGTGGATGTACCTGCTTTATTTGGTTTACCTAAAAAGACAAAAAGGAGGGCTCAAAATAGAGTTTGGTCAATAGATTTTAAGTTCACTTCCATTTCTCACAAAAAACATGTTTATTAACAAAGAAAACTTATTTACATTTCAATTTGTAAAGATCTAGGAGACTTATAGTTTGGTTTTCTGCTTTTTTTTTTTGTTCTCAACCTATTTTTAATCCTCGTCTCTTTCTTAAAGCTAATGAATAAAAGAGTAACTGATCTGAAAATCAACACTGAAGGATCTTGAAGAGCTCAAATCAAACAAACAAAAATTCATCATATTTAAATTAGAATTAAATTAATATATCCATAATATTGAAGCCTGTGGAATAATATCATTACTTTCAGAGAGGGAAATTAAATTTTTCCATCAGCACTTTCGCCATCCATCTTCTTGCAGACATGTCTGCAGAGGTTAGAAATATTCAACACTCTCCAACACCCTTTATGACCCAAACCCCAGAAGGTATTTCTAGAAAGGATGATTTCCAGCCTCCAGGAACTGTTGAAATACTATCCTAGGATCAGAGATGGTTTGGGTTGGAAGGGACTTTAAGGAACATTGTTCCACCCCCCTGCAATGGGCAGGGACACCTTCTACTAGACCAGATTGCTCCAAGCCCCGTCCAACCTGGCCTTGAACACTTCCAGGGATGAGAGACCCTCAAATTCTCTGGGCAACCTGTGCCAGTATCTCATCACTTTGACTATCTAGTGTGCCTCTTGCACCAGCTGAAAGAGAATCACCTTTGCAAAATTGGGAAAGATTAATTCATGCATTTTAAATCTACCCAGAGCATGTCATCAATGATGTGGTAACCTGAGCTTTGCTTTGCCATGGGAAGGTTGTACTTGAGCAGGTTGGATGGGGCTTGGAGCAACCTGGGCTAGTGGAAGGTGTCCCTGCCCATGGCAGGGAGCTGGAACGAAATGGTCTTTAAGGTCCTTTTCAATCCAAAACATTCTATTATTCCATTCTGTGATACTTGTTCAGGGAACTTCAAAAGTGCCTGAAGATATTTAAAGACCTGTATCCAAGGGAGAAGGTGATGGGTCTGGAAAGCCTCCTCATTCAGGGAAAGTAATTAAGCTTTGGGGTGACCTCTGGTGCACTGCTTACAATTCCATCTATAGTGTGACAGTCACTCTGGGATTTAAACTGTCATGGGAAAGGCACTGGATATTTGAAATGCAGGGGAAGAAGGAAGAGTCACTAATCAAAAGACCCCAAATATTCTTGAGTGTCTGAAGACAGGTAAAACAAATTAATTCCCAATTTTTGTGGATGAAAGGCGGGACTGACTTTGCTATATATCACATTTTTATATTGGTCCTGCAAGTGATATAAGTGACACCTGTCACATCTACACTGCTCTAGATAGAATTTGTTCACTTTACCCTGTAGCTCTTCGAAATGTCAGAGCAGAAATCACTTTTTGTCACATTTGCTCTTTTTAGATGTGTGGTATTTCAATTTCCTCTTGTTTTAAACTGGGCTGGCTCCTTCTCACTCAGCAAAGACAAAAATAGAGGCTTGAACAGAAGGCTTTTAAAATGATACGTAGATGTCAGTGCCTGTTTCTATATTAAAAGTCATGCAAGAGCATGAACTCTTGTAAACTTCCCCTCAGCAATTAGTTAGCTATTTTATTTTTTATAATTTCTTCTTCTATAGCAAATTTATGTGGACATTCATATCTATTTTTTTCCTTGCATCAAATGTCCATTATTAAAATAATTATCTAGTGGTTGCAACAAATGACTTTTGCACTTTGGTTGGTTTTGCTGTATTTGGTTTTATGTAATTGAGCAGAGTATCATTTCTGCTCTTTCTAATAAGTTCTGCAGGGGAGGAGGTTATTATACATATGGGGATGATCTAACCAAATATGTCTGCTTTATTAAGGAAGGATATTTGGATCTTTGCTGCAGGCTGGGCAGCAGAGTTTTGGTTCAAAAATATATTTAATTGCCATGATCATATATATTTTTGCACAGCTTGGTTTTGTTTTACCTCCCTTACTGTGCTGGAATTGTGGATTTCAGGGCTCAATTCATTGTGTGTCACCTGCAAATTCTCCACCTGATGGCTTAACTAATTTAAATACACTGGGAAGCTTATTAATGCCATTCCAGCTCAGGGAAGGGAGCATCCTATTCACAGGTCTCTAAGAAACTAAAAGACTCATTGCAAAGCAGTCTATTAAAGGCTTAAGTTATGTCCCTGTAACAGCTCTTTCTGGGTTTGTGATTCCTTTGGATTTGTGGGATATTGACAAGGTTTTATAAGGCTTCTTTTCACTGCAATCTTTTCTACAGGTCCACTAGCTTTAAGGACTTTGAAATTCTAATTTTAATTATTGATTTAACTGGCTTACCATGGTAATGAGGGAATTATGCAATCCCTTCAATACAACCAGCAGCCTTGTTAAAATACATAGGTTATTTCCAGGCCTCTAGTTTGGGAAGCACTGTTTATGAGGTATGGCATGCTCTTGCCATCAGTTTAGCTTTTTTTGTTTTAAAATGTTATTAGTGTAAAGGTTTTTAGTTAGACACTGGAAACCCAAGTCAACATTTTACAAGCAAAATAGAATCAAAGAATGGTTTGGGTTGGAAGATACTCTAAAGTTCATCTCCTTCCACTAGGCCAGGTTGATCCAACCCCATCCAACCTTGGACACTTCCAGGGATGGGGCAGCCACAGCTTCTCTGAGCAAATGGAGGGCAAAATGTAGGGCAAAAGGAGGTGAATACTAAACATACTTGGTTTCTGTGTTAATTTAAAACAGTTATCCAGCCATCAGCCACAACCAGCAGGTTCTTAGGTTGGCACTGGAAGTCACCACAAATGTAACCATAGTGGAACTGTCTTTTCAATCAAGGAAGATGGATCCCTGGCTTCTCTTTGAAAAAATGTCTTGCCTTCTTGTACCAAATTTTCTAAGATCACACTAAACTGGAAGAGCTGATCCTGTGATCCTTTATTGACACCAAGATGGACTTTATCTCTGAAATATCCAATCTGTAGCTCCACCAATTGTTTTCTACAGCTGGGAGCAAACACACCATTCATTTTATTGCAAATCATGTGTGATGTCTCTCCTTGGGTCTGGAGCAGAGCATGTTCCATAAAATATACAAGTGCAAAGCTAATTGGATGAGTGAGTTGCTGTAGCTGATGTATGCAGGTGCTGGAGCTGCCTGGAGCAGTAGGAGATGTATCCCATCTACCAGAGCTCACAGAGGCTCCTGAGTCAAGAAGTCAGAACACTCTGTAAATTATTTCAGCAAAACGAAAATTCCAGGAAATAAACATGCTGGCAGCATGCCAAGCTGGACATGCATAGCACTGAAGAATTAAACAAAATCCTTTTGCATTTCTGCTGGGCAAACACACACTGTAATATGTGTGGGTTCATGGATCAGAAAGCTGTGGGTCAAGCATTAGTCTGCATTGCCTGGGGATTAATGTCTACTAAAAAATAGGGTGACTGTATCAGACTGATTAATTTCATCTTGCCTAATTTCATTTAGCTTAGATATCATTTATGTCCAAAGTCAATAAAACATATTGACTAATAATATTGATTAATAACATCTTGGACTTTAAAAAACCTTTTTGAAACTGCCTAATGATGAAGGAAGCTTCTAATGTATTAGTGTTTTTTGGAAGGGCTACTCTGTTCCTCTGGAAAAAAATGAATCATTTAATGAAGAGATTTAAGCCTTTTTTTTCTTTTTATCTAGTTCTAATCATGACCCAAGACAGGATGGAGCCATCCACACTGCCTCTGTAGGTGTATCTTAGCCTTGGAAATGAAAGATGGTCTGAGTCCTCTCGTGGTTACACCCATGAAAAAACATTCATATAGTTATAAGATCTTGTTTTCCTGCTCATCTTGAAGTAAAGTAGGAAGCCTGCAGAAGGGAGGAATGAAAACAAAACAATAAGATAAATAAAAAACAACCCTGGCTTCCTTCACTTTAAGTTAACATTACCAGACATGGTGGAACAGGTGTTAAATTTCCAAGAGAGAACTTGTTAAGTGGCTGATTTCACATCAACAACCATTTTGAAAGCTCTCGCCAGAACACAGGGCATTGTGTTCATCTACCTGGACCTTCTAGTAGTGTGAGTCTCATGTTAAAAAGGATCAGTTCTGTAGCAGAGCATACACAGCCAAAATCGCACACTGCCACTCTGCTTCCGTGAACATGGGAAAAATCCACCAGGGTTGGTGTTCCTTTCATTAAGCAGCTCAAACCAAAGAGTTCTGAGGTCTGGTTTTGATGCAGTTTGATATTTTGCCAGGTTTTAGCTGCCACAGCAGTCTGTGTTCAATAGCTCAGCAACATCCCTCATCTCTCCCCTAGCACAGAACATGTGGATAAAACTCTTCCAAAAAAGTCCCAGCCTATAACTCTGCCTTGTCATCCCCTTTAATTTCTTTTTTCCAATGCAGTAAATGTGTAAAATAACCCCAGACAATGAAATAGCAAGTAATGGCTGCTTTCTCCTGTGTTCTCAGTCAGAGCTCTCACTGTGAGTTACCTGTGATGAAAGAGGACTTATGTGAAACTCATACAGAGAGACAGAGCCAAACTGGTGTCCAAGACCAGCCAGCTCCTGATGGAACAATCTGGAAAACTATCCAGCTAATAGCAATTATTAGCTGGAACAACAGGGATACCTTCACTTTATTTTTACCAATTTTACCAAGGACTTCTGATCTGTCTCAAGGGAGTTTTTTCCATGGAAAAAGTGAATTTAATTCACATTCATATAGACTATTTCCATGTCTACTGGCTAATCCATTTGTCTTTTTAAAACACTTTTCTGATAAGTGTTCTGAGAAATCATTAGAAAGGAAAAAAGACAACCACACAAGAAGATATGAGATTTGTGAAAGGAGCAAGTGAGGACAGAGAGCCTGAAGTGATCTGTTATATCCTTTATACCATAATATTCTGGAACATTTTTGACTTTTCTTATAATAAATTTCACCTGATAGCTGAGAGTCTAGCTAAAAATCTAATTATAAAGCAGAAAAAAAAGAAAGTGATGATTTTTTTTTTCTATGTCCTTAATCACTATTTGATTTTTATCAACCCAAGGCATAATAAACATCACCTGCAATTATCTCCCACGCAGAGAGATTACTTCCTTTTGTCAGGAATACCTGTCATCCAGACCCAGGAGCCCTGGGTTGTTATTACTCAGGGCTCCAGGAACACCTGCATTTTCTTGGCAAGCTCTGGAAATGATAATGCTTTAACAGTGTTCATGTAAGAATTTCCTCTGCCTTCATGAGTACGTCATTGATCAGGTAGCTATAAAGAAAGAAAAATTAAAGGAGTTGCTGACTGATTTCTTTTCACTGTGTTGAGGATCTTCTCCTCTTCATCACAAGTTTTAGATGGATTCAGTTATCACAGAAAGCCCCCACTTTTGTTATTTGTGGGAAAGCTGAACTCCTTGAGGATCTGGACAGGAAATTCCAAATGGGTTTTTACTTTCCTGACAAAACGCTTGTATTTTCTCTTATGTGAAAGAAAAAATGTTAATTATTGCTAACAAAAGGTTTATTAATTCAATTAGCTCCAAGGAATTGTTCCTCCTCTCCCTGTGGGCCTGGGAGGTGGGGAAGCACTGCAGGTAGGAGGAGCATCTCCATCCACAGTGTCCCTGCAGCCCCACAATGCTGAAGCTTCTTTTCTCTTCTAGGTACATTTTTTTAAATGGAAATAATGTCTTAAAAAATGGGTCTAAGTGCAGAGAAATTGAGGTTGTCTTAACACATATCCTCTGCAACATCTCCTCATTTGCAAACAGTTTTGGCTCTTTGGATTTCCAGCTATCCTGGTTTCTCCCCTCTGTACATTGGCTTCTCCCCCTTTTTGATACCAGCTTCTTCTAATCTTTCTTGCAAACTTTCTAACCTTTCTTCCTCGTTAGTGGAGGGAAACAACCCAAACTCTGCAGCTTTCCTTCTGTTTTCTCAGCAAATCTTTTTAACATCTGACAGTCTGTCTTTTCCTTGGTGTTATCTTAAGGGAAGGAAAGAGGATTGCAGTGAGTTCTGTAGGAGAGCACACACACAGAATAAGAAGTTCAATCCAATTAGTGTAAACTGTGTGCCTGCTCCTCAGGAAAACCTCTAACACACACTGGCAGGGCAGAGATCCAAGTGCCAGTGGCACCTTTCATATCATAGAATCACAGAACGGTTTGGGTTGGAAGGGACCTTCAAAGGTCATCTAATCCAACTCCCACTGCCATGGTCACCTTCCACTAGAGGTGACAGATGTCCCACCCAACCTGACCTTGAATGTTTCCAGGGATGGAGCACCTACCACCTCTCTGGGCAACCTTCATGTGCAACGAAGGATATTATTTCTCTAATGAATTATATAATTTCTCCTTGCCCACAGGCACTTACAGAAAAAACTGAGGGGTTTCCAAAAATTTTTCTCCACCCTCCATCCCTGGGTTGCTCATGGTATTGAGTATATTTTATAGAACACCCTCTCCTTTGTGAGAGCTTCACTCAACACCGTGCAGGAGGGACTCCAGGTGCCAGCTGAACTGCTGCCTTTGGCCTGGGGAGAACTTGCCATGGCCCAGGGCACCTTGGCCATGCTCTGGGTGCAACTCCCATGCCCACACTACCTTAGTGGGACATTCCAAGAGCAAAGAAGGTGCTTGAAGCCATCCTAGATGTCACAGCTTGCAGTCTGCTGCCACATTGCAGGCACTCAACCTGCCTCCTTAGTTGCATCTACCATAACTCAGCTGGATGGTGTGGTACTACCCTCACTTACAACCCTGTGAGTTATTTTCCTGTACATAACTCAGAGATGGCAAGGTGACTGAAAGGGCAGAAAATTCAAATCTGTGATTACAAAAGGCTGGAAAATTTCTGCTCATGAATTCAATGTGGTCTCTGGCACGATTTCCAGAAGGAAATAAGAATTTGTCCATCTTATGGAGAAGTAAAAAACTGCCTTAAAAAGACTTGATGGGTTGTTGCAACTGGAGGAGATGATAAAGCAATGCTGAAGCAAACTCGGGGGCATTATCAACAAACAGCTTGCTTGGTCTAATAAACTGAAACTGTAATTCAAGAGACAGCCCATCTCCCTTAGCAGCAGGGACATCCAAGCCCTGTATTCCCAAGGATCCCAAAGTAAGATAAAAACCTCATATTTATCCACCAAGTCATGAATCAGCTAAAATCAATATTTTTATTTTAAAGTATGGTTTGGGATTTTTTTTTTTCTTTATAAGCCTCACAGGGTGAGGACTGCACTGCCAAAGCTCAGCTTTTAAAATGATTTTTTCTGACAAGACATGCATCACTGAAAATATTTGTCTGTAATGAAAGTGATGGCACAGGTTTATAGCGCTGCAAACACAAACATGCATTGACAGTGTCTCGGAGAAATGCTCTGTGTTTTACATGTGTGTTCTTCAAAGGCTGCTTTGCCTCAGTGGGATCCCAGGAGGGTTTAACCCATGACAAATTTGAGCAAAGGGTTTGTGTGATTTTCCAGCATTTAATAAAATGGTCTGATTTGCGGTGGCAGAGGGGCTGTAGCAGTGTGCAAACCATCTCCCTGGTGGGGATGGTGCCCTGCCTGTAGCAGCAAGGATTTACTACCTGTTCTTTAGTCAGGTCATACAGGTGTAGGGGCTGCAGTTGGTGAAGTCCTGTCACCATCCCAGAAAAGACTGGAGGCTCAGCCTCAGCTGGCTCCCCGTTATCCACAGAGATCCCACAACAAGGAAGCAGAAAAATAACCTCTCTCTTCCATTCCTGAGCTGATAACAGAAAAACTGGATTTGTAATCTTATTCCTTCTTCTTATACTTCTCTCTTTCCTGAACATGAGAATAACCCTTGCTGCTGCAATATTCCTTGGTATATTACTTCAGATCCACAGGTAGACAGAGATACAGATAGAGATACAGAAAAGATCCATGAATATTCCAGGATATTACCCTTGTCCATCAAAGGACAGGATTGTTTGCTGTGCAACTTTATTAGGCACTGTGCTGGATGAATTTCACCAGAGAGCTGTATTATAGTGTGGGTGAAAAAAGCACAGGACCTGCAATAAAAATTCTAAGAGGCAATACATTATCCAAACAGAGCTGTAAATCTTCTAATGGATTCTGGTAACACAGTGTTATGTCTCATTTCCTTAACTTTTTTATTGCCTCGTTACAGGATGCTACACTTTGCATGTAGAGACCTAAGGAGGCATTTTCTGATAATCTGATTTGCAGAATCACGTGGAATACATAATTTCAGTAACTAACTCCTGAATCAGGTATATCATATTAGCTCCAAGACAAATTAAGAGAAGGATTTTGCTCATATGGGTATGAAAGGAGCATGAATTCTGAGAAGGACTGGGTTTGTGTGAGCTGCTGAAAGTATAGATGTATATAGACTTTGAAAAGCTGGAAGTGAGAACAGGGACGTACCTTACAAAAACAATGACCTGCTCAGACTTCCAGCCATCCTGGTAAAATATGTTCTAACTGTGTACTTGGATCACTTGGGATCTCTCCTGACTTGCAACTAGGCTCTGCAGCAGCAGAAACTACCCTATTTATCTGCTGCTGTCCCTACCAGAAGAAGCTGCTTTAAAGGATTATTAATTTCTCCTTCAGTGATTTACTGAATATATATCGAAAAGGGTTGGTTGGATTTTTTTTTTTTTTAGCAAGAACATTGTTCTGTTTTCTCTGAAACTGCTGCTCCCAGGTTTGCTGATCGTGTTAGCCCCGAGCATTTAGTTCCCAGGTGAGTGTGACAGCATTGCTTCTTCCCTCAATATAACATGATAAAAGGCACAAGCAGAACGTGGTGTTTTCTAATAGGATCTGAAAAGCTACAGTTTCTGGGTTAAGGTTTTGCTTTTTGTCTAAAGAAAAATCTCATAGGTAAGAAAAACACGACAAGGAAAAAGGCCTTCTGAGCTGATACACTGAAGCAACTGTTCAGGAACAGTTAATCCCCCAAAAGATATTTCTTGAGCAATTCTGGCAAGATTAGATAGAAAAGGCTATTACTTATGTGTCTTCCTGTTATTTGCAGCATGGACAGGAGGTGTCAAGGCACAATTCTACTGGTTTCAAATATTTTAGGTCATTCTTTATGCTGCAATCAGGATTATTTCTCATTCGTGTCACTTCTATCCTCTGTTAGTAGAAAGAGTTATGTAAAGTCTAGTGGAAAGACTAGGAGAGCTTTTAATTAACCCTAATTAAGCCTTTCAACAAACAGGGAAAAACTTCCCAAATAGGTAGAAATAATTGGCTTTAGTTGCCTTCTTGCATTATTTGGGAAAGACCACTTGTGAGTACTTCCCAAACTGGCAGATCATGAATCAAGAAGTGAAACTCTAATATTTGGTATATTTATACCAAATAAAATGAAAAAGTAAACCCAACAGTTAGTTCACAGCCAGTTACTCAGGACACCAAGGAATACATGACCTCAGTCACCCTAAAGTAGATAAACCAGCACTTGGAGTCACCAGCTCTGCAGGGAACTGCAATGATGTTTTGTTACTGAGCAGTCTATAATGTGATTGACCAGGAAACAGTTAACTATAGCTTATAAAGCCATAAAGCATATAAACTAATCTGCTTTAAAGGGAAATGAGGTAGAAGCCATACAAAACATCTGCTGATGTGTGTAGAGGCAGGTCCCCACTGAGTTGTCAAAGCCCAAAACACGAATAAGTTATCACACTTTCCCCAGTCATGGAGACCTTTCTCTGCACCACTATTGCCTCTTGATGGGATTAAAGGATGAGTGACAACAAAGCCCTGTAAATGCCTCATTTAAAGCCTTCACCATCTCCCAACACATCTTTCTCAGGAAAGTATCTGCTAGCCTGAAGGGTTTTCCTCAATCAATTTTTAATTTAGTTGTTGATAATTGAAAAGCTTCAACACTTGTCTGTGAAGATCCCTCCATCTTTTCATTTTTCAAGGGAAAATTATGAGTCTGTGTCTCATATCACACCTTTTGGGTACTATTGTATGTTGTATCTGCTCAGAAGAACATCCTGTTATTATGGTCAACCCTGTACAAGGTGTAATTAAAGCACCCTGACCACTGGATCACCACAACCTCTGAGATCAATCTTAATCTTTCCAGCCTATTTTAAAGCACTTTAACCACGAGTCAAGACTAGCCTGATTGCAGAAGTCCCAGTGAGCTCACATATTAATACAGGATGGTTTCTTTCAGGTAGATTTTGCTGCCCAAATAAACAAACATCTCAGTGAGGTTGTTCAGCTGGAGGTGATCTTTCTTTTGAGTCTGGAGCTGGGACAACCAGCCAGTCATCAGCCATGTCCCTCAAAAAGAGAGCAAAAATAGAACTCATTAAGATGGGCTGTGCCTTAGCTGAGTAAATCCATTCAGGGATATGAAAGTAAAACCAATTCAAATTTGAAGGTTGGACTGAGACCCCTTTTGATAGTTTGATCTCTCACTCCTAAGAAATGCCCAAAGTAAAGTATATTGTTCTTATCTTCTGTCTGATATGGCTTACCACATTTCAGAAAGGCTTACCACCTTCAGAAAGGTGCTCTCCTGCTTTCAGTTTATTTATTTTCCCAGCAGCCTGAAGTATATACAGTCATGGATTTCTGTGGCATTCTAGTTCTCAAAAAATTGGTTTCTGTTCATAAACATGAACAAGCTTCCTAAACAGCAATTATTTCTTCAACAGAAAGAGTTCTACCTTTGTGTGGCCCTTGTTGTTCTAAATGCAATAAGAAGACTGCAGTAGATAAGATATGTTACAAGCTTTAGAGTTAATTTAGTTAGTTTAATTATAAATACGTATTTTATTCAGCTTCTTATCAGAAAATCATCAGCCTGGAGATACTCTGTAGCCAAAGTAATAATTCAATATTTAATAAACTGTGTAGGCATGATCTTCCACTAGAATGCAATGAGAGTTATATTTCAAAGAGCATTTTGGATAAGGCCTGATACACACTCAAGTGGTTTGTGCAAAACAGACATGCAAGGAGAGTTTTCTAGTTCTGTAGAATAAAACCGACTTAGAAATCCATGACAAATGACTCAAAATCAGGTAGAAGTCCTAAACATCCTCTGTAATATGGACTTTGTGAAAAGAGTGGTTTAAAAACCCCTATCTCTTCTAACATCAACAGTGCAAAGAAACTCATCTCCTTTCTGCAGCTCCATCTTTTCCTTGTGGCCACCATAATAAGATTCTTGGAAGAGTAAAATATGATTTATCACCTTGACTTGAAGAGCAGTAACCACATTGAAATCATCTTGGTGTCCCTAAACCATCATGAGTCTGGGGAAACACCACGCAGATGTTGTGGGCATCTCGTGTTAAGCCAGACTGCAATCCAGGGCTTTGACTTAGCTTAATGAATCCAAATGAAACACTTTGACCTGGGCCCATCCAAACCTTTTACTTCCATCTGAAAGGTTAAAAACAAACTTTTTGCCATATCCATGCTGGTTTTCAACTTTCCATTCTGCAAATCACTCAGCTTGCTCTGACTTCTCAGCTGGACTTAGGGAGAAAAACATCAGGCTTTTCCACCGAGTGGAAAGAGAGCTGAGAAAAAAAATGCTTATGCTAAACCTAATTGGCAGGGGAGAATAATATCAGATTTCTGAAAAAATGTTTCTGTATGACAACCCTTGCTGCTTAACTGGCAGGCAGGCTGAAAAAGGCAGCTAGATGAACCGTGGCAGACTTTTTAGTTTGACAAATTGGGGACAAACATTTTAGCAGGGCCTGCTGAGGCAGGACAAGGGGGGGTGGTTTTAAACTGAAGGAGAGTAGATTTAGATTTGATATTAGGATGAAGTCTTTTGCAATGAGGGTGGTGAGGCCCTGGCACAGGTTGCCCAGAGCAGCTGTGGCTGCCCCATCCCTGGAAGTGTCCAAGGCCAGATTGGACGGGGCTTGGAGCAACCTGGGATAGTGGAAGGTGTCCCTGCCCATGGCAGGGGATGGAACAAGATGTTCTTTAAGGCCCCTTTTGACTGAAACCATTCTATAATTTTTTAATTCTCTGTGTCCCAAACTCCTGGTTTTCCTGAAGAAAGTGGCACTGATTGACACAGATGCCAGATCAGCAGTGGGGAGGCGACTGCAGAGCCTGAGAATGAGCCCCTGCAGGGGATCCAGGTCCTTCCCAGTTTTGCTACCATTCTGCTGAACAACCAGAACTAGAAGCTTTCAGTGCCCTCAGATGCAGCTTCTCCCTCCCCAGCTGATGAGAATACACAACCTTATGTAAAGGGTTCTGCTATTTATTGAGTGTTCAAATGTACACATAAGAATTCCTCAGTGCCATTGCATCACCCTACCTCTTTAATTAAAGAGAGAATTTCAAATGGCAGCACCTCTGTGGTCTGTCAAGCCTCACTGTGGTCTTATTCCATATGGAAGCAGTCAAATGTGTTAAATCTAATTAATATCACATTTAAAATTCAAATGAGAAGTAATTGACAGAGAAATTCTGGGAAAATTTTCAGGCAGAAAAGTGGTGGGTTTTGCCTTCCCATAAACTTCCTAAGAGCTTAAATATCACTGTGCTTTAGGAGACTTTGGGTAAAATGTTATGTTTGTTTCTCAAAAACCAGCATGAAAGTGGTATTTGGAAATGGGAATGTTTTTATTTACACAACAAAACCCTCAGCAAACATTATCCTCTCTTTTTCTCAGATTTCTGTGACAAGTTTCACTGGCTCTAATCAAATGTATTTATTTCCAGAGAACCCTTTCAAGAACATTCTTTTGAAATGAGTTAACTTTGGTTGTTATCCTACACTTTTTCATATTTCATTGACTTGACTCTTAACAGATGGCTTTTAATGAATAATTACACAGCAATGAAAAATATATTTTGCATTTTAAGAAAGCTTTATGAAGATTTACTAATCATTTTAGACACTGTATCTCATTTGTTTACAGTACATGTCCCAACTGGAGTGCAATTATCAAACTTTGTATCCATATTTTACTGTCTAAATTGAAGGAAATAAACCAGAGTTGAAGTAACTAATTGTCAGTGTTACCCAACAATTTGTGTTGAAGGATTAATCAGTGTGAAGAGTAAGTGTGCTTAAAATATTCTCAGCTTTTATAGATACTGAGGAACAATATTTGTGAGTGCTTCCCTCTTATGTGGATGCTCCACTACAGAGCACTACAATCTACACCATCCACTAAGTACCTGGCGAAATGTGCCAGTATATCTGAAGTGTCACAGTCATTTTCCACTGCAATAAAAGAGTGGATGGAAGAAAAATAAGAGACTTTTAGGATGCTGTAAGGCATGATGCCCCTCATTGTGCAGCACCGTGGGTTTATTGACAGGATGAGCTTTGTCCCTTTCCCTCGAGTTTGTGGAAAACATTCCACTGGTTGCTTTGGTCATAAAATCACAGAATAGTTGGAGTTGCAAGGAACCTTAAAGACTATCTAGTTCCACCCCCTGCCATGAGCAGGGACACCTTCCACTAACCCAGGTTGCTCCAAGCCCTGTCCAACCTGGCCTTGGACACTCCCAGGGATGGGGCAGCCACAGCTTCTCTGGGCAACCTGTGCCAGGGCCTCCCCACCCTCACAGTAACAAATTTCTTATCAATATCTAATCTGAACCTACTCTCTGTCAGTGTGAAGCCATTCCCCCTTGTCCTGGCACTCCAGGTCCTTGGAAACAGTCTCTTTCCATCTTTCTTATGGGCTCCCTTGAAGAACTGGAAGGCTGCAATTGGATCACCCTGAAGTCCTCTCTTTTCCAGGACAAACAATCCCAGTTGTCCCAGCCTTTCCTCTTAGGAGAGGTGCTCCATCCCTGACCTGTATGGTTTGTTTAAACCTGATGGTCAGTACCCGAATTTTTCCCAAATTTGGGAACAATGTTTTCCCACACCTGAAGGATGTCTTTGCACTCACACAAACACCAACTCCTTATCCCTCAAGAGACACTCAGTCCTTCCTTTCCCTTGTTTGGGTCTCCCATCACACTTTCTCCCATATGAATTGCTATTCATGTTGAACTTTCAACCGGTGAAGCAGAGCCAGCAAATCCTGGCAATATTGTGATTGTCACAGAGCTCAACACTGAGCAGAGTCACAAATTAGTGTCCTTGCTCTGTCATCCCATGATGCAGTGGCCCCAGCAGGAATCAGCAGTGGTATGAGGAGCTGCAGGAGATGCTGATTTTGTGGGGCTGTGAGGCAGGATCAGATTTCAGAGTCCTTGCCTGGTCTCGTGTCTCAGCTTCTGTCACTCAGGATTTTCCATTCTTCTCATCTTTCCCCCTTTCCTTAAAATGAGTTCTTATAAAGAACAGTATTCTGTTTGGATTTAAAGAAAATATTTTTAAAAATAGCTTTTACTTAAAAAAGGAAAAAAAAATCAAAAGGCATGCAAAAACCTCAACTGACACCCTGGGGCACTGCCTGGTGTAATTTACTTTTTGCTTTATTTTGTCTATCTATCCCCTATGTCTTTCTTTGCTTCCATGTTCTGAAACATTATTATGTTAAAGCTTTTCCATCCAGTGTAACTTATCTTAAACACCCCTGGGGTTTGGTGTTCTGTCTATACTCTCCAGGTATTTTTCAGCTCTAGAAGCCAATTGTGGAAGAAAAGGACTAATATCTGGGTCACTTCAGCTATGGACAGGAACATTTTAGGCAAATAAGTGAAATTACAGGTTAACCCCCAGCTAGTCCTTTATTTCTGCTAACACCTGAGGTGGGTTGGAAGGACTGAAGGTTGTTATATCCTCTTTTTTAAAAAACAGATATTGTATCTGATCAAAGAGCTGTTAGAATAAATACTACAAGCATGTTATTTTAGCAAAAGTACCAAAGAAAAAGAACTTGCATTGTTGCTGTTCTAAAATGTGTTGCTGATATTCTACATGACATCCAAAAGCACTTTTAAAAGGTCATTTAGCACATTAAATAAATGTAACTGGATGAATGTCTGTACCAAGAAATCTGAACAGACCCAGCATCATGTTCTAAATAGCAGTAACCTCTCGCTCCCTGGTTATAAAATGAATTTAAATAGAATGCAGGGACAGATTGAATTTGCTTCCTGTGGTCTGCTATACCCCTATTTATTGGTTTTAAAGTCCCCTAAAATGTGCTGAGGAATAAATAAAAATCTTAAAGATAAGAAAGGTTAAGATCTTGGTGTAACATCAGATGAGATGTAGCAACTGGGCACAGATACAAAAATACAATGTATATCTGGAATGACAATAACAGTCTACCTAATATAATATTACTCCAAATACAGAAATGCAGATTAAATGAGCCACAAATGTGACATTTCTCAAAGGCTCCAGGAATGCACTGTTTCCCAGTAAAACCATAATTTTCTCAGAATATGAATTCAGGAGAATTCAAAAATTCCAGAATTCCCTGAAAAATTACCAAGAGATGTGCTCAAACTGTGCCCCAGCCACCAGCCATGGACGTCACTGGTTCATCACAGGCTCGAGGAAGCTGCCACCAGCAAAGTGATGCCCAGGAGGGAGTGTCCCCAAAGGAAGGCATCAGACTGCCCAAAGTGCAGAAGTTAGTGCTGCTGGGCTCTTCTTCACTCATTCTCTTCTTTCCCATGGCAGGGTGGGATTCTTGGGGTGTCCCGTGCAGGGACTTGATGATCTTTGTTTGTCCTTCTCAGCTCAGGATATTCTGTGATTCCCACAGAAGGATACTTTTACATCCTTCCACTCTCAGAAGAGCAAAGTCCTATTTTTGACCTCAGTTACCACAGTGTAAAACATGGAAAACTGATGAATTGCCTTTTAAAGGACGTGTCTGAAACACTCTTGAGGTCAGTGTCCTTGTAACTGCCTGCAGGTTATTCCCAAGAAGTGGGAAGGTGTTAGGAAAACACTGTGCTCCACTCAGCTCCTATAACACAAAAAAGGACAAGTATTATGTGACATCAAGTAAGAATCACTCAATACAAGCAAAATAAGTCCTGTGTTTGTAGTAAAAGTTTATGATGTACTGGGTAAAAAATACTTTTTTTATTTATTTATTAGCTGCTGCTTGTGGCTGAAAACATGCAATAGAAATGGTGTCATAGGACAACTAGGGATAGAGCAAGCCAGAGAGATCTAGATTGATTCAGATGGCTTTGGATATGGAAATAAGAGGGGAGATGTGGTAATTGTAAGTGGTAAAAAACTGTCTGTTGCCCCAGTTGCTCTTTCAGTGACAAGTCACTTGAGGGAGGAAATCTAACAGTTCGTGGCATTCTGCCCACAGGGAGCAACTTCTGGAGACTGGAAAATGTCAGACCCTACAAAGGAATCGTTAACTCTTCTCCAGGAGGGAGGAGTGTTAACTGCTAATGGAGAGCAGGGCTGTGAGCACACCTCTGAGTTAACAGTCCATTTGCTAAGGGCTCTTCTGCCAGCCCTGCAAACCCGGAGCATTTTCCCAGTGGTGGGTGGGAAGCAGTGCTGGATGTCACCCTGTCTGGCCCTGGGTAGAGCCAAACCCAGTCCCCAGCACCCTCCCAGAGGCAGACCCGACCTCCAGCCCTGCCACAGAGGGGCAAGCTCTGCATTTTGGTTAGGAGACTGAGGGGAGATGTGTCAGTGCCACCAGCTGAAATGAGATGCCCACAGAGGTATTGGATGGGTACTGTTGGCTTTAGCCAGGCACAGGCATTTATACCCTTCCAGATTCATCCCACTTGGTGTTCATTAGCTCCATATTCTTGTGTGACAGGCTAGGTTATGGAGAGAGAGCACAAAAATGGAGAAATCTAGAGGAAAGTGTCCCCGCCCATGGCAAGGGGAGTGGAAGAAGATGGTCCTTAAAGTCCCTTCAAACCCAAACCATTCTGTGATGCTGTGATGTGATATGATTCCATGAAACTGTATTCCAGGCTGATCTAACTCACACAAAGGATGGAAAAGCTCTTTTTGGCCTCAGACCACAGAGGTAGCTTACAAAGCCCTTGCTTGCTGTCCTGGTTCTTCAAGAATACATGGAGAAAAAATGTAGAAAAAGGCCATGATTTGCTGCTCATACTTGTGGCAAGCCACAGACTTCAGTGTGCAAGATCAACTACGTCAGGCTTGTGTGGTTTTGAAATCCAGATAATATCCCAACAAAAGCCATGAAAGCAACTCTGAAAGTGATGTGATTTCATTGTCTCATGATGACTTTGTGAGAGTACAACCCTTACATACAGGTGAACAAAAAAATTGGTCATCCTTTGTGAGGAGAACTCTGGCAAAACCACCCTGCAGCCAGGCAGCTGAGGGGATGTGGGAGAGGTTCTGGAGAGATGTGTTAGTAACCTCCAAGTGATGTTGCTTTAAATCTTCCAGGCTAGAAATTTCTGCACAAAGCTTCTTTTGTTTATATGTTCTCCTTCTTTACAAACACATTTTAAACAGAGGCACTCCAATTTTAAAGCCTTCTATAATAACTTTATTATATGTGCTACAGAAGGGTGAGATTGCTCAAAATGAGCTGTGAATGATTTTATCTTGGCTGCAAGTGTCATAAGGTACATACAAAGTTATGAAGTATTGTATTACTGTTATCTGTCAGGAGCTTGATGCAGGATGAGATTTTATGGAAAATGGTGCTAACAGTGTGGTAATTGCCAAGTTAGATGAAAGGCTTATTGCTGCTGAGAGCTGGCTCCAGTAGGAATAGAGGGGAAGACTGTCAGAGGAGCTGACAGGAATCAGACACACAAATCCCACCAAAATGTAGTGGATTTAGGCTGTCTGATTCTACCAAAGCTCCCATAAAAATCCCAACCTAAGCAAAGAGAGTGATGACGGAATTTTTACACTTGCAAGGTGCTTGTGACTTGGGGTTGGCCCAATTGTGGCAGTGCTGAGCTGTGCAGGTGCTGCTCCTGAGCTCCCAGATGCTGATGGAGAAGTGGGCACTGCTGCTGTGAAAATGCCACAGGCAACAACCATTTCATTTCCTGCAGAGGGACCACTTTGGGGCAGGAAAGGATGATGTGTTATCTGAGCACAGGTATTATAATCCAGTCCCTGAAAGTGGCAGCAAGTGCTATGGTTCAGAGAAAGCAAAGATCTTTAATGCTGAAGGCAGCATCTTCATCCCTTGATTCTCCCTTACCTCTGCTTAAAGTGGGGAAATTACTATTATCACTGAGATTACTAAGGAAAAATACTCAGAGGGCTGAGCTGTCATACAAAGACAGCACAGGAAAAAGGCCATAAGCATCAGGAAATCCCCCAAACCAGAGGACCTCTCAACTGCCTGCCAGAGCTTCAGAGTAAGGGGAAAAGCCCCCTAATTGCAGGGGACAGCCCAGTAAATCGGTCCTTACCCCAGATAGCTAAAGCTGTTGACTTCCATGCCTGTCCTAAGAAAGGCTCAGTGGTGTTTACCTTATTTTCTCACACTTTTACTCTGTTCCAGTTGTTCTTGTGTGCAAACAAGGCTGCCAGATAATATTTAACTACTCAAATATAGTCATCTAGTGCTATTCTCACCCTTCAGGGTGACTGAGACCTTCTCTGGGGCTGTGGTGGGGTTGGGTGACAGCTCGGGCGAGAGTCCAGAGGGGGAGTCCAGAAGGGCTGAAATAGCACAAGCACTTAGTTTGGGCACCCAAATTGCTCCCATAGTTTGAAATTGTGCTGACAAAAAATAGGCCTGGTAATTTTTGCAAGAAGAAGCCTCTTGCTCAGTTACCAAGGCAATGCCAACCCCCCTGATAATTGTGGAAGCAAAGCAGTGTGAGAGTGGTGAAGCTGCATGAGTCCATTAGTCAGGGAAGGGACAGATCTCTGTGCTCTTGAACGCTTCTCATGCAGCACACAACTTGTCTTCCCCTCACACATGAGCCCTTATATCTCCTTCCACCTTCTTTTTGTTGTCTGGGGAGTCCACAGAAATCCAATATTAGTTTCTTTGTGCAGCAGTTAAATAAGACAGCTCTACTGTGGTGAGCAAGATCATAAGCAAATTTATGAAGAACAAAGTGAAACCCACCAAACTGGGAATAAATCCCATCTAAAAGCACACATGGTGATGTTTTTTAAATCCATTAGATTGTTGAGTATACGGCAGTGTGGTGATGATGACAGGTTTTTAAGAACACACTCTGCCAGCTGTTTCAGGATTGTATCCCAGCATTATTATTTAATAAGCTCCTTCAGCCAGAGTGTTCTCAAATAAATAAACCAACAGATTAAGGGCAAAAACAATTCCACTAAAAGGATGTGCTCTACTTGCTCTGGTCAGGTATTGCTAATAATAGAAGTATCATGGAGTGATTCAAACTGTAGCAGAAATGTTGGATGCTCGAGTGCACACTGCAGAGGATACCCAGCCCTACCAACACTGGAATCACGTCCTCTCAAATTAGAGGACTTGATTTAGTGGGGAAGGAAGGAAAAGCTGCCCAGCCCTGGGACACCCTCCCCAAGCAGCAGGGCTTTAACGGCACCGCAGTCCTTGTGCTGGGGGGAGAGAGCATTCCCTTGGAAAAATTGCCTCTTCAAATGACAGGCACGATATTTATTCATCAGAAAATGTGCATTTAACAAGCTCAGCTGGCTGCCCTCTGCTCTGGCAGCTTCAGGAAAGCCTTTCTTGCCTCGCACTCTGCTTTCTGGGGATGCCAGCCCCTCTCTCGCCACTGCTGGCTGTTTTCCACTTATTTGCTTACTCTTTTCCATCCCAGTTAGCTCTGCATAGCCTGGAGGGAGTGAACTAGATTTTCTTTCTGGGGCATCGTCAAAAGAAATGTTTACAGGATTGCAGACAATCACATCTGTGTAAATCTGGTGGCAGCACATGTGACCTGCTGGGGCCTCCAGAGCTTCCATTTTCCCTGACAGCATGGGAAGAAAAGCATCCAGTGCCCCCCACCCCAAGTCTGGGTCCAGCACACAGGCCTGGCCAGTCATCCACACTTTCTCTCTGCTTGGAAACAAAAACACTTGAACTGAGAGTATTTGGGGTTTTTAAATCCCAGGGTACTATTTAAATCATGTTTCAAAACAATCTTCCTCTGAAACAATCTTCATCATTAGTCCCTCTCCATCAGCTGCCAGATTATCAACTACCATATTAAAGAGAAGTTTGTAGTTACTTGGAGCAGATGTGTCAGCCAGAATATTAAAATATTCAAAGCAATATCCAGTTAACATGCATATTTCTTGAGGCAGAAATGATTTTTCCTATTTCATGAGGCATCAAATCCACTCTCAGCAATCAAACCGCACTGACAGAAATAAGACTTCCTTTTACATTGAACTCCTTGATTTCCAAATAAAGTTTACCAAACAAAATCTCCCTTTGAACAGATATGGTGCCTAAAAACAACTCAGTCAAATGCCATAATGAGTAGTGCCAGGTTGTCTCTGTACTGGAGCATCCACATGGAATTAACTCCTCTTTTCTGGAATTCCCACCTGAATTGGCCAAAGAAATGGGAATATGCAAAAGTAGAAACATTCACTCACATTTTTAGGTTTGAATCACATCAAAGCCTTTTTTTTTTATATGTGCACCTCCGAGGTTCAATCAGAATTTTAATGAATTTGTCTTTCACAATGTTTTACTTTTTTTCAATAATAAGATAATACCCACTTTATAACCATATTCCCAGTTCAAGTCCCATTCCTAGATCAACCCTTTCACTCCTGATCTACAAATGAAATCTCAGATATGGTCTCAAATACCCTCAAAAAATTATTCCTCATGCAACATAAAGTTATAGTTCTAGAAGGGATCTCAGGGACCCACACAGCTCATCCCCCTGCCCTGCAGCCCCAGGAGCCCTTCTGACCAAACCCCCTGGCCAGTGAGACTCCACATGTGCACTAACCAACCTGCACCAGTACATCATCAGTCTGCCCCCCAGCAATATTTGGTCTATTCTTTAAAGATCTCTGGCTAGTAAGCCATCAAGAGCTGATAACTGGAAAACATTTTTATTTAAAGTTTCTTTGAGTTTATTTAAACCTTGCTGGTTTTTGGTTTTTTTGTTGGGTTTTTTTTGGGGAGGGGGAGAGGTGTATTTTTTTGTTTGTTGGGGGTTTTTTGTTTGGTTGGTTGGGGGTTTTTTGTTGTTGCTGTTGTTGGTTTGTGTTTTGGGTTTTTTGGGGTTTTTTACCTTTTTTTTTTTTCTTATTCACTGATATGTTGCTCTTTTGTTACTGGAATTCATTGTGCCAGCCAAAGTGGAGATAGTGAAGGGTTGGGAGCACAAGTCTGATGAGGAGCAGCTGAGGGAGCTGGGGGGGCTCAGCCTGGAGAAAAGGAGGTTCAGGGGGGACCTTCTGGCTCTGCAACTCCCTGACAGGAGGGGGGAGCTGGGAGGGGTTGGGCTCTGCTCCCAGGGAACAAGGGACAAGATGGGAGGGAACTTGAGGGAACGGCCTCAAGTTGTACCAGGGAAAATTGAAGTTGGATACCGGGAAAAATTTCTTCAAGGAAAGGGTTGTCAGGTACTGGAACAGGCTGCCCAGGGCAGTGCTGGAGTCCCCATCCCTGGAGGAATTTAAAAGATGTGTGGATGTGGCACTTGGGGACATGGGTTAGGGTTGGCTTGGCAGTGCTGGGGGAATGGGAGGCTTTTCTAACCAAAATGTTTCTGTGATTACAGCTGACCTTCACTTATAGGGATTATTATAGGGATTGATGCAAAAAGGCACTAAACATTGTTTTTATAGCATAATTTATAGATTGTAGCAAAGACTCTGGTTGGTGCTGGGGGACTTGCTCGGCTTCCAGGTGGTGCCAGCAAACTGCTTTCTCTTGTGGAATAAAGCAAGTGGTTAGGGATTCACACACACATCCCAGATTGGTTAGATGTGCATTGACCCATCACATTGAGGAAGTGAATCACTAATCAACATCAAAGGCAATAAGGTTCTGAGCCCTGGAGAGATCTCCACCAAAGGCTGGTGAAGCAGACGCACCCACGGAGGGGAAGGGCAAGTCACAGGGCACCCCACCAGCACAGCCTTTGCATGTGGGATGTGTGAGACACCTGAGAACTGAACAACCAGATCATCCCATAATGGGGGGAAACTGGAAGAGATATGGGAGCGAATCTGGCAGAAAATGAGACAAGTAAATATGTCATATATGATGGGAAGTGAAATTATTATGTAGGAAAAGTAACTTTAGCGGACAAACTTTAGGCTTTACTAGGATTTGTGGCTCCACAGCATTCCCACCTTCCCCTTTTCTGCTGGTAATACTCAACTAGTTTACTTTCTTCCCACCAAGATTTATTTTACTTCTAACTCAGATAGAGAGAAAGCATTTAGAAAGGGTTTCTTTCCATGTGCTCAGCTTTAGAATGCAATTCCTCTTGCCCATAGTCTTACAGCTATGTTTTCTTTGTGTTTTGTTTTATTTACTGAAATTATGCAGGATTTTTTCCACCTATGCTTTATTGGAAGAGCAGCACTGCTCACTGAAAGGCTGTTTCCAATTTTACTGGAAAGGCTTTTCTGACTATTAGCTTTGGATTGGCAAATTTCAGTAATTCGCACTCTCAGCAGCACATTGGTATGAAAATTGGATTTGGGCAATGGGCACTCCCTGAGCTACTTTACTTTCAGTGTAATGACTTTAGCTAGAAGTTGAGCATACATCATGCTTCCATCCACTGCTTTTCTGCTCAGCATCAGCTCCACATTTGGGGTCTCATCTTTTAACCCTTATTCACGGGGAAATATCAGCACTTCGATGATTTGCAGAGCTTGACAGTTTAAGCCTCCGTTGAGAGACTCCTGTGAAAATTACAAAATAATTTAATTGAGCTTAGACAACACCATGACTGCATTTTTTTTCAAAGCATCCTGATTTCATTGGCATTCTTCTTTGATTTCTAGCCTGGTATTTTAATAATCTTAACATTTAAGTAGCTCCTGTTAAGACCTGAAGTAGCACTTAATGAAAAATCACAGAATGGTTTGGGTTGGAAGGGACTTTAAAGATCATCTTGTTCCACTCCCTGCCATGAACAGAGACACCTTCCACTAGCCCAGGTTGCTCCAAGCCCCGTCCAACCTGGCCTTGGACACTTCCAGGGATGGGGCAGCCACAGCTTCTCTGGGCAACCTGTGCCAGGGCCTCACCACCCAAAGAAAAAGGAGGAAGAGGAAGGATTACATTCCATGCATCAGCTCTCCTGGCTGGAATTGATAATGGACATCAAGACCAAAGCTGATCCCTATATTTTCTTGTACTGACAAAGCTGCTCTCTTCCTAAGAAGGATTAAAAGTTTTATATTAAAAATAAAAATATTAGATGCTACCCAAATGTCCCTGGCTGTGAGCTTAAATGTGATGCAACTCTTTTAAGACAGAGAGTCTTAAAAATTGGGATTTAAATTGTTGTGCTTATCCAAAGAGGGAAAAGAAAGCGGGAAAATAAAAAGGTTCTTCTTTTTCATCAAGCCTTGTGGTTTTGCTGTGGGAAATCTGGTTTTATTGACAGTTAGGAAGTTCCTCTAAATGGTGGCAATTCTTGTCTGCCTGGGGCCAGTCTCTTGATGCAACACCAGGCACATTGAGGTAGGAACTGCAGTTTCCAGATTCTTTCTTTCACCTCTTTCCTCTTCTCTAAGCCTGATCTGTCAAATCACTCTGTCTCATTTCCTGCTTTTGTAGTTATATGGGGGTATAGCTCCAGAACATAAACCATGGAAGGTTTTTGAGGCTTTCTTTCTGTCCTCAAGCCCCAGATTTGTACCTCTTAAAAGTATCAATATATATGTGAAGGATGGTTTTGGATTAAAATGAAAAAAAAGGTAGAAAAGGAATGGTGGATATCAATTTCAAAGTCTGAAAAGAGGGATAAATGTATAACACTTTTTCCATACCACCAAAGACCCCAGAATAAAACTCATCATGCATACCATGTCAGAACTAAAGGAAAGATCAGAGAGGTGTCTATCTGTCTTAGCTGAAGTCATTTAAAAGTGGAATTTACCTCCATAGCCAGCTAAAAGAAAGAAATTGTTGTAAATAACAATTTTTTCAGCTATCTCCTGCCTTCAGATGGGGTGACACTATTGATGCTGAAACCACAGAGCCTGAGGATCCAAGACAATTAGTTCAGATTTTCAAGTCTCTTATGGTAGTGAGATGTTTTCTTCCTTAGGATTAATTAGATTAATTAATCTTTCTAGTCATCCCTCAGGAAATATTTGTTAGAAAAACAAAGAAAAGTAACTGTGTCCATTTCTGCAGCGAAGTTCTTCCTGTAAACAAATACACTTGCAAGTAACAGAACTTAATTACTTCTCCCAAATCCTCTGAAATCCTTGCTTTATCCTTCTGTGTAAAGACTCACAGCTTGCAATAATTTGCAAGAGCTCTGAAGACCTAATTTTGCACACCCCAATTAATAATATTCTAGAGAGACAGCAGATATAAACAGTTTTTCTAAATTAATACTTATGCTTCTGTTCAAGCTTTTAATCAAAGGAGACAGCATGACACCTCCAGAGGCTTGTATACCATTGTGTTGTCAGTAACTTTATATTGTTCCAGTCAAAACGTATTTTATTCCCTTATTCTCATGATGTTTTCAGTTCCTTATAAATTGCTTCTAGTTATTAGTTTTGCCTGTGGTTGGTCTTCAGTTTGGGAGAATGATTTGGATTCGGAATGGGGTTTTATCTTATATACATTTTTTCATCACTGCTGTAAATTATTTTTATTAAGTATCTATTTTGTGTGGATTTCTGGGATAAAATGCCTTCCTTATTTATATCCCTGTAGATACTATTACACCCACCAGGGTCCCAGGAAGCTGTGGGTCCTCCAGGACTTTTGATACATGTGTATGAGTAGAGAAGACACATTTTCTCAGAAGTCTTCCCCAGATTTTCATGGTATTCGTGGGACAGCTCACACATCCCGGGGGTGCATGTGCTGGTAGGTGGTGGCTGCAATCAAGTAATTTTGTTTCTCGTTAGGACAACACTTTGTCATCAACATACCCGTGACAGCAGAAGCCATACTGCTGGATACACCATTCCTCACAGCTTCGGGCCAACAGCCTTTCCAAAGGAAGAAATGTCTCCCCAGTTTAGATTCCCAGAAACCTGAGGAATGGTATTTCAGAAGGTACTGATTTTTGCAGGGGAATGGCTGAAATCATGGTAAGCACTGCCAATTTTGAAAGATTCCTGGCTCAGAAGAGTTTGCAATCTATTCAGGGGCAGAGATGAAGATGTTTGAGGAAACCCTGGCCAAAAAAATAAAAATGCTTTGCTGTATCAGTGATCAGAAATAGGAACCCTTGGTACTGTACTCAGGAACTTCACCAAGATCTGATGATCTTGCTTCTCACCAGCCTTGCTTTCCATTTCATGAGGACATTTTGGACACACTGGTCCTCAGTGTGTTTGAGGGTTGTCATTAGAACATCTTATTTTGCTTCTCTTTATGTATACATGGGCATTTATATACATAAATATCCACAGAAGCACAATGCCAGCTGTGTGCAGCTTGTAAAACCATCTGTAGCTGCTTACCTGAATAAAGCCAACATTTTCCTCCAAGCTACCTTTTTCCTCCCAGCTAAGTAATTCCTCCTACAGAGCCCGTATCTGAATATCTGTGCCAATGACTTTTTTTGTTTGTGTGACCATTTTTAGAAAACAGAAACTCTGATAAACTCTTGTATCACTATGTAATTTCCTGACTATTTTCCCAGAAAAGGTTTCTGAAGGCTCCCTGGGAGCAAAGGTGGCAGGGAAATAAAAACAATGTGTACAACTGGGCTTCTCAGTAAGGAATTATTGTTGGGAGTCCCCAGAAGATGCTGAAGTTTTAGGCACTCACTGCTCTGTCCCACTTGTGTGCTGGAGACTCTGCCTTGTGTTTCCAGTTCCCAACTGGGCCAGCGCAGCTCAGTGGGAGACAGGAGGCAATAACCACCCTGACTGTGGTCCAGGAATGTACCTGGGAGCCCAGGAATGTGGGGTCACAGGCACTGACATCCTCAGAGCAGCAGTGAATGGTTTGTGAGTTGTTTCACGTCACCAAATGGGGTCTGAGCCATGTGTTTGTGCAGTGTCTTTATTAAATTAGAGGAGCCACTGCCCTCCAGCCCTCTTTTGGCTGGAGATTCCCACTTCAAACTCTCTGGACAAGAGCCCAGCTCATCCATATGTCATGCAGACTTCTGGGGAACAAGTGATATTCTCCCTGTCTTCCTAGTTCCAAGCCTGGAAGAGCAGCAAGCTGCGATCTGCACAACTCACTGCAGCTCTGGTCCTTTGCGTTCGACTCCAGAGGAGTTGTGGTACGTACAGACCAGCATTCCAGGGACCTGGCATGGTCTGGAGTGCTGACTTTGACACATGCTCCTTCATGGATATTGCAGAATATCACATCTCTGCTCTCCCCTTCCGTGGAACGACCACAACCTCATTCCTAGGAGTAAAGACCCTGCAAGGGTGGTTCATGGAAACCCACATAGATCCAGGCTGCAAATACTCCTAGTACTCAAATTTCTGGTTTATCTGTACAGCACAGTGTGGTCATCTGATTCCAGCAAGTTTGAAGCCAGCCAAAAATTGTCAAAGGTAAAAAAGATGGTTGTCTGCGTTTGGCTTACTTTTTCTTCCTTGCCTACAGCATTGAGATGTGCTGTGCAAGTGGATGGATTCCTCATATCTTTGAATATCCAAAGTGCAAAGCAGGAAAAATATCTTGATAGTAGGGGAATTTTTAGACTTGAAAGCAGAAAAACAACTGCCCTTAAAAAAAAATACCAACTATACATAAAGGGTGGGCCAAAAAGACTGTCCTGGTTCTTCTGCTTCATCTCACAGAGTCAAACACACAATGAGTCTGTCAAAGAAATATGTAGATCCTACAGCCATGATATTTGTGCTGTGAAGCTTAAATATCTTTCTTACCCAAGAAAAATGTCAGAGGCATATAGAAATAAATTATTTTCTTCATGTTTTAGGCAGCTGCAGCTATGAATTGCTCTTCTGGAATTCTCCCCTCTTGAGAAGTTACTAAAAGCTTTGAGAAAAAAAAAATTAGTAAGATGGTGATTTTTATTTTTTGGAGGTAGATTAATTAATTCTGTTTAAATTAGCCTGAGCTGTTTGCGTATGGCTGGTTGTTCTTGTCTCCTAAATACATAATATAAAATTAATTTTGACAAGTTCTAATGGGTGATGCACAAAAAGACTGCTTTTTTTCTGGGGAGGTGCTGCTTTTTTGGACTAAGCAGAAGAATATTTGGCCCAGAGGGATGGAAACCTACTCCCAGCCCCACCACTTGCTTGCTCTCTGAATGAATGGGTCTATTTTCATGCCCATTTATGCAACTTGGTGTATAGCAACCCCTCCTTATGTGTTGGAAATATTTTGGATTGCCATTGATAAAACAGCAACGTGAATTAAAAAAGGGTCTCAACACTGTCCTCAGCAAAGGGAATAAATATTTCCAGTAGAACTCCATCAGTTGTTCCAAAAAAAAGAAAGAAACTGGATTAATCTGAATGAATATAATTATTCTAAAGACACTGAAAATTCATTTCAAAAGATTCTTGCAATTTTAAGAATACGACCTGGTTTTATTCCCAGTTTTAAGAAGACAGATGATAAGCAAGATTAACTCAGGTTCGAAAAACAGATGTCTGCTCTTATCGGAAAGATAACTGGAAATATATACTGTCAAATGGTTAATGAAATGTTAAAATGGGTAATAACATTTTAGTCCAAACTGTTACTTGTTGAGCGATGCTCATTGTACTCTTACCCCACTTGGTTTGCACTCACTCTCTGCACTGTTGCCTCCATTTTTAGCAGTAACATCCTCATGTGTTTCTCAGTCTTACACAACCAGTGCAGGTTGAAATGCTTTGCTTCTAGAAGGTAAACCTGCTTTTGTCACCAACAAAAGAAAGAAAACTCTTCCCTATTCAGTTATTGATTTTCATAAGCTAAATGCAAAGCTATTTTGTCATTCAAGTGGACTTTTTGAGGATTTGAAAACTTTTCTCCAAGGAGCAATTAAAAATGTAAAACCACTATGATGCTCCCCAACAAAACTCAGGTCAAAAGCTGTGATGGAAATAAGAATTACATATTCTTCACTGGGCTTTTTACTCTTCCAGATTTCCCTGTAAGAAAGACACACATAAAGGTTATGGTTTGATGGCTGGAATTCATTTTCTCCCAATTTTGTAATCACCGCAGCTCACCCTAATATTGATACCACGAGGAGAGTTTCATTTCATGTTGCTGTAGAAGAGGGTGAAGGGCACAGAGATCCACAAGAAAACACCTGGTGGCACAATCTGCACTATTCTTGCCATCATTTTGTTGAAGGACCTTTCCTTTCCAGCACAAAGAGAAATGAAAGAACTTAAAAACTTTGCTTTCCAACTTCCAAGAGAATTTTCTGCTCACTCTCTCAGCAGCATCTGTAACAATACAAGGTTGTCTTCTTGCTGCCCTTGAATTTGAAGTGTGAGGGGAGTTCAAATGCACACAGGCACTTACTTTGGATTTTATCCTGCTATTGCCTTTCCCAACAGCAAGATAAAAATCAAAACAGGAAATAGATGAAAAGATTAAAAATTAAAAGCAAAAAGAAAACACTAAATAAGTTGTGCAGCCTTCCAGTACCTAAAGGTGCTACAAAAAGCTGGAGAGAGACTTTTTACAAGAGCATGGAGTGTCAGGACAAGGGGGAATTGGCTTCAAACTGAAAGAGAATAGGATTAGATTAGATGTTAGGAAACAAATTCTTCCCTGTGAGGGTGGGGAGGCCCTGGCACAGGTTGCTCAGAGAAGCTGTGGTTGCCCCATCCCTGGAAGTGTCCAAGGCCAGGTTGGACGGGGCTTGGAGCAACCTGGGCTGGTGGAAGGTGTCCCTGCCCATGGCAGGGGCATTGGAACGAGGTGGTCTTTAAGGTCCTATCCCATCCAACCCATTTTATAATTCTATGATTCCATAATTCCTGTTATTTTAAAATAATACAGCGATCCATAAATGTGGACCTGGTTCTTGAGGAAACTACATATTTTCACTGATGTATACTAATAAAATTTAAAAAAAAAAATTGAATGAAAGTCATTTGAGAGCTAAAAAAGTGAGATTTTTTGGGGGGGAACACGAGAATAATTTGTCTTCAATTTATAATAACGATGGATACATGTTTTCCCGGAAGAAAAGTAAATTGTGGAGACAAAATAGAAGCTAACAGCCTGCTTGAATGCAGTATAACACAGAGGGAAGCTAAATCATTGCTGATAATACCTCACTTTTCCACAACAATTAAGCCATCATAAGGAATATATTACTATTGAGCACAGGGATGAGTAAGCAATAAGAAATGTCTGGAAAGATCAGTATCTTAAAGGTTGCTTGCCTTGTCCCTTCCCTGCTGATCCCAACATCTACAGGTTCCCATGCACAAGGAAATTATTCCATGGGCACAGTTACATGAGTCGAGATTATGGCTGAACCTTCAAAGAAAACAGAAATTGCTACTTTGTTTTTTCCATGTTTTTAATTTCTTGAAAATTTTGGACTATAAACATTTAAGGTAAAAAACTGATATTCTTCTGTTTAAAAAAACAGCTGCCTCTGGGAGTGGTTAAACCTTCTTTTCACTGATTTATTTTTGAATGTAATATATGAAGAATGACAAACCAGCCATGGGCTTCCTTCCTAAACGTTTGTTTGTTAAAAAAAAATATATATATATACAAAAAAGAGAGCAATTAATCAAAGACAAACTGTCCACTCCAAAAGGGAAAGATGAGAGTGTTGATGCTGTTGGGACATGTTGCTCTCCTGGGATGGGTGATTTTCCTCCAGGGATGGCAGGAGCTGCAGAGGAGCCATCCCAGGGACTGTCACAGCCTCTCTGGGTCTTCACCACCAAGGCAAACCCTGGCACCTCACTGCAAATATTTCCAGACAAGAAACCCAGCACAGCAGAGAGTGAACTGAAACACCTGAAATGTCATCGACTTGGATTGTTTTATTTCAGTTTTACAGCACAAAGCTGCCTCTGCAAGGCATAAATACAGTGTATTTATGTGTATTAAACCAACCAACATCTCTGCTGCAGCTGGAATGGTTCATTCTGGCTAATTACCCAGCTGATGGGATCAACTGGTCGATGGAACTGAGATATCACAACCTAGTTTAATTATTTTGATTGTAGTGCTTTAATAGAACTCAATAGCATTTCAATTCATGTGTGGAAAAGTCTCCATGCAGAAGTTTATAATTAAGCAGCCATTATTCTCTATTGCCTGAGAACTGCCATATGTTTCTTTCTCTAACTATTGCAAATCTGGCTGTGTTGGATTTTTCCACATAGGCTCAAGTCCCCTGGGATTAGTCCACTTCTCTCTACAACTAATTTTTAAGCCACTGAGGGACTCCAAACGCCTGAGGGAAACGAGCTATCCTCAGTAAGGTTTAATTTTATTTAATTTCATATTTAAAGCATCTCTGACCTTTTTCAACATACACATGATAAAAATACTTTCACACATGGATATATCAAATGACTTGTCCACCTAGGTTTGCTAATAAAGCTGCACTGCTCTGTTCCTGCTGGCCCCTGGCTGTATTAGCTGTCTGCTTGCCTTATTTGCAAGTTATAAATAGCCAAGGACTGCATACTCACTGTCTGGTTACATTGAACAAACTGTGATTTTAATTCTCTCCAACAAGGCTGTCTCCTGACACAGGTCTGTCCTGAATGCTCAGTCTCACCTGTTTTCCTTTATTTTTTTGTGGTTCTTACATGGCTGGGAGACTCTTAAGCCAAATTCCCCAGCTGTAAAATATTCCAGCAATTAGCAGAGCCACTTAATGGGACTTTTATACTGCTAACAAGCTGTTTGTTGCAAAGAAATCCTCCACATCTTTTGTCATGTTCTGATTTGATGACATTTTATGCTCATATTGCACAAATAAAAGGCATCAGAGTTTCTGAGCTGGTCTTCCTGGCTTAGCAACTACCAAGAAGTCATGAAATCCTCTCAAGGCCCTGCTGTACTAATTTCCTGCAAACCAAAGGAACAGGCACTTGTTTCCAAAAGCTTTCCAGCTTCAGGACAGAAATGTTTTACAGGTGAACTAAGGCAGAGAGAGCCCAAGGCTGGACTCAATACAGGGTTAAATTACCTAGAGAAGGATTTAGGTGGAATTCGGCACCTAAATCTAAAACTGCAAGCTGAAAACCCTCTGCTCCCAGAGCTCATGTGGTACCTGGGCATCTCCCTGTGGGATCAGGAATATCTCTGGGGTGGTGGGTGCAGAGAGCTGCATCTGTCCCTGGTTTCTCAGCATCCCTGTTTCTGCTGAAGCTCAGTGAGTGCTGCTGTGCTGTAAGGCATGGCTGGAGCTCACCTGACACTGTGACACCGTCAGGTCAGTGAGTCTGAGGAAAAGATCACTCCACTGTTTTAACAGCAGTAAAGTCCAGGGATCCCAGTGGGCAGCAGTAATTGCCAAAGTAACATGCAAGGAAGCCCAAAAGGCTGCCTCTCCTGCACCCTCATTTCAGGAAATTATGTTTAAATGACTCAATGCTGGCATCCTCTTAAAAAAAGAGAATGAGTTCCCTAAACTCTTATTCCGTTTACCTGGTTCCCAGGTGAGTCGCCTGGTCCCCATCAGCTTCCTGAAAAATGTGCAAGAGGTACTCGAGGATTTTTCTTGCAAAAAAGAAATTGCAATTTTTATTGCTTGTGAAAGCTGATCCTTGGATGCTAAATCCAAAATCGAGACTGGAATGCCTTCTATCCCTCAGAGGATTGCCCTCTTAAAGAAGTTCATAGGATCATGGAATACCCTGGGTTGGAAGGGATCCACAAGGATCATCCAGTCCAACACTTGGCCCTGCACAGGACACTCCAACAATCCCACCATGTGCCTGAGAGTGTTGTCCAAACTATTCTGTCATCTCTGTCAGCCTTGGGGCCATGACCCCCTTCCCTGGGGAGCCTGTTCAGTGCCCAACCACCCTCTGGGGGAAGAACCTTTCCCTAATATCCAGCAAAAACCTCCCCCAACAAAGCTTCATGCTATTCCTTCGGGTCCTGTCACTGATCACAAGAGAGAAGTAGATACCCCCAAGCTCCATCCTGCAAATCCTGAGCTGCTCGAGTTCAACAGGACCTGGGCAGGCTCAGGGTTCTCCACTGAGTGGGATATTCCACCCCAGAGGACTAATAGGACAGAAAGCAAACCACAGAAGTGCAGATATCTCCAGAGTAAATTATTGGCATGATTAGTGTGTGACATGAGATAGAATGAGCACTTTCCTCAAAGAAATTACAGCCTCTGGGGAAATAATTTACAATGGCCACGATGAGTAATATCTCACCCTATGATTTCCTGACTTCCATCTTCCCTTCCCCTGCAGTTACAGTGAGGGTGAGAGAGATCAGCTGACAATTGCCATGTGTTTATACTGGTAGGAACTGCTGCTTTATCTTTTTTATTAAGGCTTGTGTGGCATCTGTATCTTGTTCATCCATGCTGCCAGCAACTTCACTCAGAGCATCTCCATGAAAGCTTTTCCATGTATTTGTGCACTTGGCTGCAATCATAACTCATGAATATTTCCAAGACAGGACACATGCTGAGTGCAAGAGATCTGTTGCACTCCAAAACTGCTTCATACATGGACATCAATAAAAATCGTGAATAATTGAGACTTTTGGCTGTGTAAAGAAAGTATCCCCTGATTTTTGGGGTGAAAATTTATAGGAATGGTGCCATCTGCAAAGGTCTTTTCATGTCCTCATGTACTGCAACATCCAGCCCATCCAATGACACAGCAGATTATAGTTCTTCCTAATGTGTTTTGCTTCTTCATTTCAAGCATTATGCCCTCATGTCGTTGTGTTAACATGAAAATAGACTTTGTTTTTCTCAGAGGTATTAATGGAAAAGTAAAGTTCTCTGCTTCTTCCCCTTCCATTGAATCATAGAGTCACAGAATGGTTTGGGTTGGAAGGAACCTTAAAGACCATTTCATTTCACCCCTGCCACGGGCAGGGACACCTTCCACTAGACCAGGTTGCTCCAGACCCCATCCAACCATTTCTTATTTTATGCTATTTGCTATTTCCTTCTGCAGTTGTCAGTCTGTAATTTGATACATTCCTCAGAAATAATGGTGTCAGATGTCATTTCTTGTGGCCAGGTGCTTTCATTTTCCTTGATGCAAATTGTTTCAGACAATTTACATTTATGCAGCAGTTTGAAGAAGTAATTTCCATTTTCATACCCTTGTTCACTTTATTATTTTTTTTTTCTGCTGTGCTTGTTGTCTTCATCTTTGAAAAAATAGGGCAGAACTTCCATTAAGTTTGGGTCTCATATGGATTACCCCCGAGTTCTAAAATAACCTTTCTGCACAATAATCCAGCTCCTTTCTTTTTCATAGTTACCTACCATAACAAGCTTTTCCTATTTGTATTAAAATCCCTCCTAAAGCCTTTGAAAAAAATTTACTTTTGTCACTTCTCATTTTATGCCCTTCCTTAATGACATGTAGCATGCAGACATTTTTCTGATTATTCTTTTGTTTTTCCATTCCTTATGATCTATGGGGTTTTTTCCCCAATATTGCTTTCTAACACATTTAATCCTCTGGTTAGATCTTGTGCCTCATCCAGCATGTTCTGCCACTTTTTTTTTTTTTTTAATATTAATTCAGCTGCAGGAAACTTGTGCACCTTTGATTTAAAAACTCGTTAAAATCATGAGATTATTGTGTTTATTTTCAGCAACTTGCTTATTGCAGCTTCCCCTCCAGAAAATAAAAACATTCAGACTTTCAGCTCAACTTTTTAACATTTGCTTAGAGGCGGCTTTGATCAAAACATATTGTGTTTTACGTATTTAATATTTTTTTAACCATCTATTCCAGGTTTGCCTAAGGAATTCTGAGCCTTGCACACCTCAGCACACATCAACAAGATGCCTATAGCACAGAAAACTCCCCCTTACTACCATGCTGAAATACTGATCTGAATTTCCTTTGAGACACACCCAGAGAAACCTCCTTGCTTTTAACCTCCCCAAGCATCTATATTATTGTTATTATTATTGTTGTTGTTGTTTTATTATGATCATAATAATAATTCCCCTTAATTTTCAGCTTTTCAGTTTGTTGATCAATGCCCATAAAAGCAGCACCTATGCTGCTTCTGGAAATGCAGTTTATCATCATTCAGCTCCATATGTTGCTGCTTCCTAAGCTACAAAACCAGGATGCTGGGCCATATAAATGAGCACTGGCCTGCACACAGTTTGCATTTCATCTTTGATAATCAAAGGCTTGATTTCTCACCCACATTTTTCACAGGATGCATCATCACTGTGTAACTTCTTTTTTCACGTGATTTACGATGTTCTCTAGATTTCGGTAACTTAGTAGGCTTCACAAGAAGCTCGGCTTACACAGTCAATATGATCAGACTAAATGGTTGTGTACACTTTATAATACCTTTTATGTAAGGAGTACCAGTAATTTACCTGCTGGCCTACCCAGGAGCCTCTGGAATGGATAGGGACAATCAGGAAGACAAGTAGGGACACGCTGTTTAATAACCTTGGAGTGGAACTCACACAGGGATCTATCTCCTCTGGAGCTTATCAGACACTAATATTTAATACTATATTTATTTTCTGGCTCAGGTCTCCACTGGTGTGAGGTTCCTCATCCACAGTTGTTCACACAAGCAAGTTTTCTGCCTCAAGGCTCCATTCCTGTCTCTCCAGCTGTTTTTCTGGGAAGATCTGGGCAAATCATGTTTTCTTTTCCTTTTTCCACCATTCGTCTGTACAGTTTTGGAAACGAAGCTGGGACAGTCTCAGGGCAGGGTATTTGAACAGGGTGATCTCTGAGGTCCCTTCCAACCCAGGCCATTCCATGGTTCTGTGATTAAGGGAGATCCTCTGTTATTCTCACACATTGGAAGCTGCTTGCTACCCACCTTTTACCTGCAGAGAAAAGCAAAATAAAAGTCCACATGACACATTTGGACAGCTGGATTCAGGGAGAGCTTCCCAGGGCTGGAAACTGGTCAACACAAGCATGAGATGGGATCACAATCCATGAGTGTGTTGAAGCCCCACAGCCCTTGTGACAGCCCTCAAAGAGCCCACAGCAGGGGCTGCAACTCAGAGACTGCCAAGGCCAGAGAGGACCTTGCACCATCCCCAGCAACATCAGTCCTGATGCTGATTAACACCCAAAATAGCAGAGTGTACTTGCAAATGTCCGAGTAGATTTGGAAAAGATGCAGAGTAATAATTAATAACAGAGATAATAATCAGCCTATGACTGTCTGGATTAATTGACATTCCTTTAAATAACAGAGATGCCAGAACTCATTGCTCCGATCACTTTTCTTTCAGCAGACGTGAAATCAGGGAGGATATATCTGAGAAAACAAATATTGCTACCAGAGATAAAACCTATAAGTTACAGTGATGGGCAAGACTCACCTCTCAGCACATCAGATTTGGGGCTGCAAAGCTGCTCTGACCATTACCTGTTGTGTTTGAGTGGAGAAAAACACAAGAGATTAATACATGAAGGCATCTGTCCTGTTTGATGTGGTTTTCATGTGCCCGTGGCAAACAACACAATGGACAAGGGAATGGACACCCCAGATTAAAGGCAAAATCTGAGCATTCCTATGGAAAAGAGCCATCACTCTTGCCTGTTGTTTTTGTTTTGTAGCAGTTTCTCTTCTTAGCTCATCCTTTGTTGGATCTCAAAATCCTGGTTTTTGTAGAAACAGTCTTTTTTTTTTCATATGTTACCAGCAAAAAGAGACTTTATTGATGTTTCAGGCTTTGTTCTGGGTATTCCTTATTTTTAGCCCTGTAGAAACCCACTGCAGACATTTCACCTGCTGAGGTGGGGACACATTTGTGCAGCCAGAGGACAAGGTATATCTAAAACATGCCTCAAATCTTCCAACTGATCTTGACAGCACATTGTTAGCCCTAACAACTGATCTAATTAAGAAAACTGTAAATGGTAAATTATTTTATCAGTCTACCACTAAATATGGGATCTGGATAATTTTAGCTGTACATTCCTGGTAGTTCCCAGCTCTCTGACTTTTTACATGGGTGTGTATTTATGGTCTCAGCCACTCAGTTCTAAAATATTTAAATTCTCTGCTCTTCGTTTCTGCTGGAATTTGCTGGAGAATTTCCTAATGCTGAGAAATCCCCCTCAGCATATTTTAGGCATCACAAGTAATCACAGGAACATTCATATGGTTATATCTCTTTCAATTAACCTCCTCTACCAAAGAAATAACTGCACAGAAGCAATAAAGAGCAAAAAAAACCCTAAGAGGCTGTAACCCCAGAAACACAGCACTTGCTGTAGGGTGAATTGCTGTAAATCATCTACAAAATGAGAGCAGTTGTCATGATTTTTTATGAGTTCATGGTGAAGTACAAAATACATTAAAAATAGGTATAACTAGGATAATTTTTGAATCCCATTTTATTTAAAATGAATTCTTAAAGTACCTGCAAGTCTAAGAGTTCTGCAAATACATTATACAGTGGGTACCTGTGTCCTGCATGAAACTTGGGAATGAAGAGTGACATTTTGGGAAAACAGTGTTAGTAGCTCAACTGGGGATCCCAGGAGTTCAGAGCAGGAGTTTGACTGAGACACAGCATTTCAGAACAGAGGAAGAATGTCATTTATTGGCTCATCAGCCAGGTATTGATGAAGCCTGACCCTACTTAGCTCCTGCAGACTGAAGCAGCCACAAACCTCGTGACAGGCCTCCCCTGCCATGACTGTGCTGACCTGCTCTTAAATCCACGTCAAGGAAGGGTGAAAGGCAGATCCAGCATTTTGGGAATACCCCTACCAGCCCTTAGAGACAGTTCACCAGCTCCAAAGCCAGGGCGCAAACCTGTGCTGGTGACTTTGACGTCCTTCAAGGAATCTTCTTTGACATTCTTCCTCTCTCCCTGGGTGACACATTTTTTCCACACCTGTCCCAGCTGTTCTGTTTGATCTCAGGACATATTTTTACCAAGGTGTGGGTGGTGTGGAGGCTGTGCTACCACATGACACCTCCTGTGCCCACAGGCAGGTAGAGTCCTGGATGTGACTTAGTGGGTCCTCACTCCCCTACTCTTTCAAAGGAAGCACTAGTTATTCCCAAACTCTCAAAAGCATTTATCATGGAAACATAGGATCGTTTATGATGGAAAAGACCTCTAAGATCATCAAGTCCAACATTAATCCAGCACTACCAAGCCCATTTATGCACTTAACCATGATTTAACCACTCCAGTGCCACCTCTTCACCTGCAGTATGCCCTGGGAGCTTGGAACAGCTTGGAACAGAACACTCTTTTTTTTAAATTTTAATCTACTCTGCAGCATCTTTCCTCAGCAGTGCACACAGCTCATAAAAGCAGCAGCCTGTAACAGCAGTGTGAAGTAGCCTTTGGGCTTATACAGCAGGATAAAGTCTTTCAGCAGAAAAAGAAAGTTTTCCCTGAAGTGTGTTTACGCCTCTGGATTGCTCTGGGCAGAGCTGGGGCCCGATTAGGCTGAAAGCAATATGTTGACACTCAGCAGGACCTCCTGGGCACGGGGTTTTGGCCAGTGCCAAGACATACGGCAAAGAATCATGAGGAGAGGATGCCAGCATCGTTCAATCACATTTTAGAGCCATCACATTTGAGGGCATCCTCCTTCAAGTTAACGCGCCCCAAAACGAAACTGTTCCGACGAGCAGCCGCAAAACGCCCCGGCGGTTGTTCCCTGGTGTGGGAAAGCACTAGCGACCTTGTCCCTGGCAGGCTAGGTGGGTCTGGGAGGTGATTTCATCCCGATTTTCCCGGGATGCGGAGCCGGGATGCGGAGCCGGGGGGAGCGCGGCTGGTCCGCGGCACGAGAGCGCCCTCGCGTGGCGGCGGCGGGGGGGACACGGGGGGGACACGGGGGGGACACGGGGGGGACACGGGGGGGACAAGGAAGGGACACGGGACACGGGGGGAGCTGGGCCGGCCCAGCAGAGGTGGGAGTGGTGGAAAATGTGGGAATGGAGAAGGCTGCAACTGGCAAACTGGGGTGGAACGTAAAGCAACACCTTAAAAAATACTTGTCAACTTGGGATCTTTTTGAGAGGAGCTGCCCAGAGGTTGGACAAGCAAACTGTGATGGGGTCTAGCAGGGAAAGTAAATTTCCAGGGATGCCCCGGCAAGTCCTTTGGGCAAACACCCGTCCTGTATCTCTCATAAATCGTCAGCCACCCCTGAGGGGCTCTACCTGTGTGTGTGCATGCAGAACAGTGTGGTGGCAGGACCAGGGCAGTGATTGTCCCCCTGTGCTGGCACTGCTGAGGTCAAGTCTCAAATCCTGGGGTCAGTTTTGGGCCCTTTATGTCAAGAAGGACACTGAGGGGCTGGAGCATGTCCAGGGAAGGGAACAGAGCTGGGGAAGTGTCTGGAGCAGCAGGAGCTAGTGAGAGAGCTGGGGGGGCTCAGCCTGGAGAAAATGAGGCTCAGCGGGGACCTTCTGGCTCTGCAACTCCCTGACAGGAGGGGGGAGCCGGGGGGGGGGTCAGGCTCTGCTCCCAGGGAACAAGCAGTAGGACAATGGCCTTAAAATGTGACAGGAGAGATTTCGTTTGGATATTAGGGAAAATTTCTTCACTGAAGGAAGCAGTTGTCCAGCCCTGGCAGAGCTGCCCAGGGCAGTGGTGAAGTCCCCATCCCTGGAGGAATTTACCAGATTTGTAAATGTAGCACTTGGAGATGTGGTTTAGTGGTGGTCTTGACAGTGCTGGGAACAGCCGGACTCAATGACTTTTTTTTTTCCCTTGGTCTTTTCCTTCATAAATGACTCTATAATTCCATAATTCCACATTTAACAGTGCAGCACAGGATCTTCAAAGCCTGTTTTCAAAAGTCTAAAGAGACACCCTCCTTGCAAACATAACTAATTAACCATTACCAATTGCTAAGTAAACATTCCAAATTACCCAGTAAACACTGCTGACATATTTCACACAATTAAAGCTATCAAAAGCCTGAAAGCATATTTCTGCTCTTACAGATGCCTGTGGGGTCTCCAAGCACCCTCTGTGAAGCCTGGTGCACCTGCTTTCACCCCTGGAAAACCATCTGATAAAATGGATCACCAGCTCTCCTGCAAACCTGGCAGCTGCCAGCACAGCAGAAAACATGCTCAAATTAGTGTCAGGGCTACAGGAAATTCATCTTCAAGTCTTCCAAAGCAGTGAATCAATCCAGGGCTATGCAAGATGTCATTAGTAGTTCAGACAGGAGCTTCCACATTCAGCTTAAATCATTGGAATGAAATCTACTGTATCTATTGAGTCAATATCTATTTATACTGAACCTTGGGCGCAGCTCAAACACTTTGGGCTTTGAAGATATATCAGTTCTGAACTTTCTTAAAAGTTTTTGTAGCTAGAATTGTATTTGCTTGCACATGTATTTTACCTAAGAGTGTATCTGTTCCCTCTGTGAGTTTTATCCAGGTAGCAATAACTTATAAAATAATTGCCTTTAGCTGAGACAATATGTTTACATTTTTCAAATAATTTATTCTGCTGATTATAAGTAACACCCTGGCCTCACTGAAGTCAGCACGAATTTTGCTAATGACTTTCAGCAGGGTGAGATTTCAGTCTGTCTTCTAAGGCAGATCAAATGCATCTTTCAGTAACTACGCTGTCATTAAATCCCATTACTTGTGTGCAGAGAAGGTTATTCTCATCTTATATCATATGTACCAGAGATTCATGTAATTGGCCTTTATCCTGGAAGTGTCCAAGGCCAGGTTTGACAGGACTTGGAGCAACCTGGGACAGTGGAAGGTGTCCCTGCCCATGGCAGGGGGTGGAATGAAATGGTCTTTAAGGTCCCTTCCAACCAAAACCATTCTCTGATTCTGTGAATTTGGATGAATCTTGAAAAAAGTGTTTGCACTGGAAGAAAACGATGTTGTCTCCCTGTAAACAGGAAAGAACTCGTTGATATAGGAAGTTTTGCAGTGGGATTTCAGAAAAAGCTGGAGGTTCAAATCCCTTCTTTTACTTGTGTAGGTTACCTTGTTACCTCCCTGACTCAGACTCCTCCATCCTCCTGTTTGAACTCTCCAAATAAACACTTTGAAAACTTTAGGAACACTCTTATTAATAAATACAGCTCAGCCCAAAAGGGAGTTGCTCTCTCATGCCTGCACAAACAGGGGAAGACTCATCCCTAAAGCAGCAGCAATGAAGACAGAAAACCCCATACAGCAGAAGCAGGGATTGCATCCAACTAAGAAGGCTCTTCCACCACAAAGACAATCTCAATTTTTTTCTCAGCCACTGCACCCTGTCTCATTAGAGACAGGAATATTCCCCTATTAGTTTTACACTTACACTTTATTTCATTTTGTTATGACAATCTCTTCAATTTTAACATTTGCTTTTCAAAATGTTTCATATCTTGAATAAAAAAAAAAAGAAGCAATAGTATAAATCAAACTAAAAATGCCCTGCACTTTCCCTTTTCAGATGCATCTGTCTGTTGTAAGTTTAGTGTTACTGATCTAGTAGTTATTTTAACTGCTGCTTGGCTTCAGCCCTGTTGATATATTGGTTATTTTTATATATGGGAGGCCATTTGTGTGACTGATTTTGCAATTCATGCTGCCTGCTGAAGGACATCCCTTGAAACAGACCTCATAGCTGTATTCTCAAGATGAAAGCAATTGGACAGAAGTACCTTTCTCAAAAGAGGGACCTCTATTACATTTATTTTTTTTTTCCTGAATTGCTTGCTCAAGCCAATTGGTTGGGTTATTGGAAGAAATGAAACAGGCAAAAATTGATGGGATTCACATGTCGGTGTGAGGCATTAAAGCCATTTCTTATCCTTAGCAAATGGTGACTATTGGATCAAACTCCAGTATATGGCCCAAATATAGTACAAGGGAGAAAATGATTATGCTCATCATGCTAGCACAGGGTTAGGGAGGTGAAAACAAGTGCATCAAAAAGGCACAACCAAATTACACCAGGTTGTTATTTCAGGTTGCCAGTTGCTCAGTCTCCCTGCCCATGGAAGAAAGATGCTGCAATAACTGTAATTTCACAGGTAACTTGTATTTTAGGTGTCAATATGAAAAATCAGGAGGCAGGTAGGAAAATATGAAAGGCTGGCAGCAGAAAGAGACTTTGGTAGGGAGGTTTGTGCAGCTTTTATGTTAATACTCTTATGAGGTGTAAAGGTGTGACCAAAAGACCTCCTAACCTCAGTGAAATCATTGATTTAAATACATTTAACCTGCATGTTAAGGATCTACAGTGAGAATTCCTCAAGGTGCAATAACAGGTGTACAAGTGCTTGCCAAAAATCGTGCCATGAACACCACTGGGGCTTGTACACCTTACTGAACTTGCTCTGTATGAAGTGTTGGGGTGACAGGATCTGTTTCTATGTGATGCTGAATATTTCTGGCCTTCCACATTGAATGTGAACAAACAAATGAACAGCTGTGCTCCGTCAGGCTGAAGTTTATTGATATTATTACCCCTTCCATAGTAGAGACTTACAGCAGATGCTTAAGGGAGATTAGGACATCTTACATTGGAAGGTTTCAGAGTCATCACTCATCTGGTGACTTAGAGATTTCTTGAGTCAGTTATAGAGATTATATATTTAAATGACCAAATTTTTTTTTCTTACATGAATTTGCCCAAATGCTTTGGGGACCTGGCCCAGGCATGACCACCCACATAAAAAAATATCCCTTTTTCCTTGGTTTAAACCTGCCTCTTGGTTTCATCAGATGCTCCTTAGAGAAGTCAGAGATCACAGATTGCTCTGCTATGCCAGGTGACATATAAATACTTCTTAGTAATTTCTATTCACTTCAGTGACTACTATTGTTTCTGTCAGAGGTGGACCAAAGTAAACAATCCTGTAACAAATATACATTTAGAAATTACAGGTATTTTTTTCAAATAATAAAAAAAAAGGAGCCTTGTTTATGAAACCTCCCTTTGAAATATCCATCCACTGGATGCACATGGCACAACATATTCGTGCTCCAAGAGAAGTGCATGGATTCTGAAAGGCACACAGAAAACTGCAACCCAAGCAGACTGTTTTTTGTTGTTTTCTTAATTTTCAAACAGAGCTGAGTCCATAAAACAAGAGTGGGTATGGAGTTACTCACATTTAAGGTTTTGCACTGGGCCTATCTCTGTCTCCAGTGTGCTTGGAGACATTTCTTGTGGTCAAACCAAGTGTGAAAGTCTATCAGATTTCACCCTATCAGGACCTGCTTCCCACCATGAGCACAGATAAGACACCAAGCTGCCAGACACATTCCTAGAGCACCATTCCAGTCACTCAAGCACTCTGAGAACTTCCCCAGCCAGCTGAACCTTTTTCAGGATACTTCACTTCAGTCATTCTGTGGCTGCTGCTGTTATATTCCACTGTCAGGCTGCCTGAGGGATTGGGTTTGTGTCACCAAACTAAGTGTGGCAGAAGAGATTTTCATGGGTCAAACATAAAGGAAGATATTAATCTTGAAGGTTGTGAAACACCAACTGCCCAGTACTAACTCTGTCTGAAGACTCCCTAAATTCACAGGAGTCCCCATCCATGGAGGTGTTCAGGAAATTACTGTATATGGCACTCAGTGCTCTGGTCTAGTTGAACTCAATTATCTCAGAGGTCTTTTCCAACTTTAATGATTTTATGATTCTGTAAAAATGCCAGCTAATGTCCATCACAGTGGAGTAGACCCAATGATTTGATACTCAGCAGTATGTTGAACTTTGTTTTAGAAGTTTAATGCTTTGGGACTGTTAGACAGGAAGAAAAATACACAAAGAAAATTACATGAAGAAACAACACACAAACTCTGCAACTGATTATAGAATCATTTTTCTCCATCCCAGAAAAAAAAGAAAAGGCTCTGTGGGGTGAATACTCAGCATCAGTTCACACTAAAATGAAGATTAATGTGATTCTCCCAGTAAACTGGTTGGTTTATCAAATACCTGGTTTGAGCAAGAGGTATTATATGGGAGTCACTGTGTATTTTTGACACTGTGCCATTTTTATTCAATAATCTACAATTTCTAAACAGAAGAGGGCATTTTCCTTCAAAACACACCTTGAAGACAACATGTAAACATACAAGATCAAGTGGCTTTGCATTTTATTGTGAAATCAAAAAAAAGAAATGAATTCTTCTGCTTTGGGCAGGGAAGAGAAGCCGGGATGGGTCGATTCTTACATATCACAAATGACATTTTGCTTGAAAACTGCTGAAATAGAAAGCTAAATCTAAGTTCCAGATATGACATTTGCATGTTTTCTCGATGCCAACTTGCCTTCTCAGGGTCACACATCACCAGCCCACAGGGCAGGGAGCCCACCTGAAGTAGCTGAACCAGATGGGGAAATCTCCCACAGCAGCTGTGGCAGATGGGAACTCGAGAGAGAGATCCCACAGAGACTCTCTATCTCAAACTTCCCTTCCTTGCCAGAATAGCTGGATTTTTCAGGGCTGACCAGATGGTTTGTAAAGCTCTTGGGTACAGAAGCTATAAGGGTTTGAGAAAAGATGGGCAGGTTGCAGCTGGTGTGAGGAGGATGTGTCCATTGCTGGAATACATTCCAGCCCTAAGAGCTTGTCAGATGCCAATATCCCACAGGAATCTCTTCAAGTGCAAATTTGAATCCAGGTGCAGATATAAAGTGGTGTGTACTTTAAACATCTAACCCAGAGTTCACTGAAATAATTTGCCATTCCTGTGTGTTTCCATGTGCTCTGCAGAATTCAGTCCCAGCATTACCCCGGGTATCCTGTTCTCAGGATCCTGTATCTCACTTCCTCCTGGATAAAGCATTGCTGTGCTGAAACTCCGTTTCTCTTGCTGTTACTATGTGTTTACCACATATTCGAAGTGTTGGGAGTGCTGTAAAAGGCAACAATTGTGAAATAAAGATTTCAGCGAATCTTAGAATGGTTGGGGTTGGAAGGGATATTAAAGATCATCCCATTCCACCCCCCTGCCATGGGCAGGGACACCTTCCCCTATCCCAGGTTGCTCCAAGCCCCGTCCAACCTGGCCTTGGACACTTCCAGGGATGGGGCAGCCACAGCTTCTCTGGGCAACCTGTACCAGGGCCTCACTACCCACCAACCACACACACACACACACAAACAGAAGAGCACAAAAAACAAAACAAAACAAAAACAAACAAAAACCCAAACAAACAAACAAAAACCCCCAAACCCAAAAACAAACAAACAAAAAACCAACCAAACAAACAAAAAACCCTCACAAATAAACGAAAAAAAAATCCTGAAAATACTGTTTATTCTCCCCGAGTTCCGCCCTCCCCCGCAGCCCTGCGCTGGTGCCTCTCCGTGCTGTCGCATCCCCCCGCAGTGCTCTCTCCTGTCTCTAGAGGGCTGCCTTAAACCATGGAAGAGTGTCCGGACAGTCAGTTTTCAGCACTTTCCTTTTACCTCAGATCCCAATTTCTGCATCGTCATCAGCCGGTGACCATCTCTGTGTGAGCTGGCTGCTCTCACCAGCCAGGGGCAAACGTCCTTTGGAAGGAGACTGTCGTCTGCAGCTCTAATCTTTGGTTTGTACAAAGCCACGCGAGTGAACCGGCCGCCGAAGGTTAATATTAAATCTTCTTGACATTGTGCATTTCGGCTAAAACTACTGCAAAAGTGCAGGTTTATTATCTGGCTGGTTTTCGTTCCACAGCCACCTCTCTGAGAAGGGTTAAACCAGGATTCCTGAGCAGTTTCAGCAACTTAAACGCGGCTCTGAATGTGTTTTACAGTATTTAGAAATCAAGAAATGAACGCTCAGGAAGAGGCAAAATTACTGTAGGTGTGTCCTTGTCCAAAATGATGCAACATTATACTCCACCGTGTGCCACTGCGTAGTAAAAGACAAAACAAATGGATTGCATAATAGTGCACACTCCATTTTCAAATATCACATTTTAAAACTTAAAATAACAACTTTTATTTTTAATTGCTCAATTTTTTTGAGAATAAAACTACCGAGGAATATAAGTTTTAAGAGTTCAGCATTTAAAGAAATGCAGTATAAATTAAGAAGAAAACACGAAACAATGTCATCCAGTAAGAACCTTTACTCCTGAAGTAGTTTATGTTGAAAACAGTCTTGTTTTATAAATCCGATGATCACAAAGAACCAGCTCAGTTTTAAAATAAAACAAAATCAGCACTTTTTGAATTATGGGAAAAGCATAGAAGAAGCATGCCAGCTTTTTAATAATGTGCAGCAAACTCCAGTCTCTGTAGCTCTCAGATTAGCACCTGAACTGATTTGCAGGGAAAGCAAAATAAAATGGTGTGCTTGCATGGAAAAAAAAAAATAATTAATCCAAACTTTGAAGATACTTGGAGTGCTCTTTTGAAATCTGCCAAGGAAACCACGTAGAGAAAAATCCCTTCATGATTGTTTGATTGAAAACCAGATTTTATGTCATTATTTCTAATAAGAGTGTATAGTAGTGGGGACAGGGGCAAGAGCCCTTGATCCCCTCAGCTTTGGCTTGTTGCACTCAGGTAAGGTCACATCTGTGTGCACCCTCCAGCATCCAGACCCATCCCCATTTAAACTTTAGGAGGGCAGGACTTCAGGAGGATATAACTGCATTTCCAGTGTGAAGTCTTCCCCTGCTGAAGCCCATCCATGTGATCCCAAAACACCAACTTGGCTACCTGAGCCCACAGAGCCAGGGTGGGCTCAAACTCAAGCAGCCTGGTCACAGCACAAAGTCACTCTAAAGGATGGTGAGTAAGAGGAATGCCCTTGGAAGTCTGTGGCTCATGTCTGCACTCAAATTCCATAAGAATAAAACCCCTATTCCTCTTCCTTCCCCTGTTTCTTTTGAGCATACAGCATTTTTGTTTCTCCTTTTTCAAGCATCACCTCTTAAAGCCCAGTGATTTAAGGCATTTTCTTCCCATGAGTGCTCAACCAGCTCACTGTGCTCCCCAGTCCCACCTGAGCCAAGCCCCTGAGATGGGATTATCCTCAATTCCCGAATGTCCCCTTGTCCCTGTGGGCCATGCTCCGAGGATGGGGGTGAATCTCACCTGTGCTCCCTCCCAGGGGTCAGGTTTAATCTCAGTCATGAGACACAAACAGCAGTGTGGAAACCCTTTAAGGACCTCAACATCCCTGTAAAAAAGGCAATGCTTGAATGAGAAATTCATACATGCAAGGAAAATACATTAAACAATAGAGATGCAAACAGATTAATTTACAGCTATTCCATTTATCACTTAGCATTCCACCAAGTACCATCTATGGGATGGTTTACATGGGGTAAAGAGGTTGCATTTCCTAAGCTGCTGTGAAAATTGTAGTAGGAGAATCAAGTGCATTTCCTGGCTTAACAGAACATAGGATATGACTTCTCTAAGTACTGTCACCAGTGTTAAAAATATGTGATGGGATATATCAGTAAGAAGCATCTTCAAAGAGGATTAAAGGTTCAGATTTTTTTTCTTTTGTTTGAGGCAATAATACATTGAATTCTTTTGGACTAATTAAACTTGAAACTGATCCAGCTTGCTGGTTTTTTTTTTTTTCTTTTTGGATACAATACTTCTTACAGTTTATAGCTAATTGGCAGGTGAGCAAGATAAGTAGCACTGAACACCACTTAATGCTGTTACTGCCTAAGGGAGAGATGGGCAGCCTGTTGTACAGGAAGAGGCTGTTCAACACACATAGAAGATGAACATAATGAATTTTCACCTGAGGAGATAATGCAATGACTTAACCTCCCACAAGAAATAAGACCTTGGTGTTCCAGGAAATTTCTTACTGAGAAAGTGTTTCAGAGATGACAGCAAAGCTTTTTTGTGGCCACCTAAACGCTAAAAAGCCTGTAGGTTGCTTTGCTACTTGGTTGAAATTACAGAATCAGACCACTTGACTTGCATTCAGGCTTTGCTAATCCCCGTGGAGCTTTATCCCCTGTTTGTCATTAGCTGACTGCATTGACAGACTCCCCTGCTTGCCCTCCCCAACCAAAACAGCAACAAAAACTCCTTTGCATCAAAGAGAAGGTTCTTTCAACCTTGATCACATTTCTGGTGGTGCTCAGGCCTGTTGCTAAGAGAAGCTACGGTGGTGAGGAACGGGAGAATCATTATTATAATTACTCTTGTTACACCCCAGTGAGAACAAGCATCTCCCAGCACTCAGCAGAATTATCCAGCAGCGTAGGCTTTAATTGATAGAGTCAGTGACAGCCCTGCTGGGTTGGAGCTACAGGAGAAGTCATGCAATGGAGAAAGTAGGACCCAAGTCTTCTGATTGTCACCTGGTCTACTGACCCAGCCACATTCCCTGAGTGACATTACTTATTACCTGAAATCTTTTGTAAAAACTGAAATAAGTAATAAAAGCACTAGTAAAAACTAAGCAGAAACATACAGTTCTTCCAACACTATAAAGAGACCAGGTAGAGCCACATTTAGAGCTACCAAGCACTAGACCAGGCTGTTATTGGATTTAATATGAGATGAGGGGATTTGGAGCACCTTCACTGTAGTTCTGCACATCACTTCTGCCAGTTCAGAAATTTTAGTTAGTAGCTTTATTGAGTTTAGTTCTTAGGGTGGGATCATTTTTTAAAATCTTACTTCTAATGTAGGTTAAATTCCATTTCCAAGGAAAGGACTAGCAGATGGAATTCACAGAGTTTTATTTAATTTACTTTATTTATTTATTTATTTATTTATTTTTATTTATTATATTTATTTAAATATAAATAAATTTATATTTATGTATTTATTTTATTATTATTCACAGAAACTGATAGAAGTGAAAGTCGTTACTCAAAGACCTACAGAAAATCTCTGAGCAGATTAGGATTAAAGTTTCATTTATTATGGCTTTATCCTATACAGAACAATCCCACTTGCAGCTTCCACTGTTCACTGATAACAGCAGTAAGCTAAGTGCAATTTGTCTTTAAAGGTCTAATAACAGGAACTTTGCAAGAAAATGCTCTAGAGCCTGGAAAGGTAAATTGTGAAAGTCTGAAGACTGAGTTATATGGGAACTGAAAATGTTATTGTCTTTATATGTGTGTAAATCAGAAAGAGCTTTTATTAATTTCTATAGATCTATGTTAGCAAAAAACAGAATTAATATCTACAAACCCACAGTAGTCTGAGACAGAAATGGTTGCAAGGGGCTTGACTCCAGGTTTTACTGTATCATGGTCAGCCCGTATCCTACTGCAAACTGTGCAGCACCACCTCTAAATCACACACAAATCCACAGAAATATACCTTTGACAAGTGATGAAGGGTAAAGAGAGGTTTTAAAATAGCTGTATTGCAATAATTCAAGTTTCAGAGGCTGGAGCTCAGCAGCAGAAGGAGGTGTATGGGATCAGCTGCATTTCAGTCTCTCGATCAGCAGCAGCCAAGAAGTGGAAATTTGGGTAATTCTTCACATCTGAACACCCTAAAGCAGTGTGTTACCCAGGCAGGCTCCAAACCTTCACATGCACACGGAAAAGGTAGAAGTGGTATGGCCAAAATCACGCCCCATTTTTCAGGAGTGGGTAAGGAGTAGATGGAATTGGGACCACAAGCATCATCAAAAGTTCTTAGATGTTCAGGTTTTCTTTTCTTTCTCTTCTGCATGGGTTCCATCGCTGTGAGTGCGTGGTATTCAGCTCTGAGCTTGGTTACACTCTGAGGAACACCTGCACGAGCTTTGAAAAGCAGGGAGGGAACTTGATCTACTGCCACTTTCACCTGGAAAAAGAACGACAAGATATATACATGTTAAATAAAAGGCCTTTTTCTTACATTCCCAAGTATTAAGGAAAACTGCAGGTTATACCCTATCACCTGCTGGAGACATCATGAAAAATATAAATACATCAGCTTTGAAACTGCAATGCAAGAGCTATAATAAATACAAAAAGTGGTGTTGAGAATATCTGCACTCATCTGAACATATGCTTCTGCCATTCCGAAGTGCCTCTGTATTTCATAAAGGTGCTTGCTTTGAAATAGCTGTGCTAAATAAAAGCTTTTTAATTTTCCAGACAGCACAAATAGAGTGATTTATCTTTCAGGTGAAAGAAAGAAAGAAGGGAAAGGATTATCTTTTTCACCTCCTGTGTAAAAGGTAACCCAGCAGACTCCAGATGACATGGTGTTTACATGGATCACTGCTTAGTCATTCAGGATCCAGCACAGCTGAAAGATGTCAAGTGAAGGGCAAACACCTGCATATGTTGAGACAGAAGAAGTTGCACATTGTATTTCAGACCTTCAAAGAGCAGAAGGAAAGGCTGAAACTCAAATTAATGTGATGAATTCAGCGGATCTGCAACATAACAAGGAAAAGGGAATGTTGAGGAAAAGTCCTCAAGTTGTTCCAGGAGAGGTTTAGATTAAATATGAGGTAAGATTTCTTCGCAAAAAGGGTTGTCAAGCATTAGAACACACTGTGGAAGTGGTGGAGTCATCTTCCCTGTGAGTGTTCAAAAAACATGTAGGTTTGGCACTCGGGCACAAGGTTTAGTGGTGAACATGGTGGTGCTGGGTGGATGGTTAGACTTGGTCTCAGAGGTCTTTTTCAGCCTTAAAGTTCTATGATTCTACAATTTATTAATGTGGAATTAGAGCCTCAAATATTCAGGGATGGCAGAGAAGCATTGCAGGTGGCAGCCTTGAAGCAATGTCTGCAGTACCTACAATCCTTGGTTTGGGTTGGAGGAACAGCAGGAAGGAAAAGGAACAACATCCTGCCCTGTGGGACAAAAATGAGTTGATGTGTGGGATGTTTTTGATGCTGTGATTTTTTTTTTCTTGAATATGCAGAGAAACTTTAGTGCTTTACTGCATTGGGTCTCTCAAACCTTTCAGAAATGCTGCTTGAGGGCTTCCTTTCAGGTCAGGGAGGCTGCTGTGGTGATGCAAGTAAGGAAATTACAGCTAAGCAGAGTGTAGCCACACAGACAGGATGGTCTGTATCCATTTCTCTCTATCAGTCATAGCCTGAGACATTAAACTCTATCCCAGGCTAAAAGAGCCTTCCTTTGCTTTTAAAGATGAGTCTTGACAGCTTTGTAGAAATGTAATGCTTGGAGATCCTTCACAATGTAGTTTACAGAAATGTTTCTTTGGCTTTACAGCACTTCTGAAGTCAATCAAAGAACAAGACAGAGAAGACTGAAAGTCTGCATCCAGCTATTTTCTTGGAGTTACAGCTATTGATTACAATTGCTTTGACTACCAGACCATTTAATCTAATGAAATTGTTCTTAAATGACACTGCTGCAATTGAGATGGAAGTGTGTCCAACTTGGAAGGAAAATTTTAAAGTGTTGGAAGAGGTAATAGTTAGATTTCAGGGTACAAATGTGTTTGTTAGCACATATTCTGCACTGATTCTGTTGTGTTTAGCTGTATTCCTGTAGAAATTCTTTTATTTTACCAGGAGTAATGCAGAAAGAGTATAATAGTTTTCCTACTATTTCTATGAGTGTTCTCCCATACAATAAATTTGTACAACCATTATGTCCTAATGCTGAGTCAATAACAAATTATTTATTGGGAGGCAAATTTAGCTCTCAAAGGCTCTTAGATAATTCTGTTACTTGTGGCTTAATATGAAGAAGGAGAGTTAATTATTTATACCGTGCATGGGGTTCACTAAATGAGAGCTGTGATTTGCAAGATGAGATGGAGTCATAAATTAATGCTTTGTAAAAACTGTTCTTTACTCAAAGCCAAAAGGAAATGTGCTTGTGGGATGGAGCAGTGACAGACATCACAGAAACCCAGCGGGTCAAACTGCTCCTGGAGAGCCTTCCATCACCCAGAGCTACTTAAGCAAAGGGGCTGCACTTTATTCTGAGTTTCCTCAAGCCTTTGTCCCACCCTAAATATAACACTGTGTCTGTTTTTTGTCTCGTCTCCAATCAAAAATTATCAGAGTTTTAGTTTAGCTGCTGAAAGAACACTGCACATGTGAAGACATTGATGTGTCATGCCTGAACCTGAAATGAAACCCAGAATCACTTCATTAGTTCTGACATTTTGTTCTTAGTATTGTTGTTTCTTGACTCATATTTGTCTGTCATTAGACAACAAAATCGTGTTGTTGCTGTTTCTTAACTGATTTTTATCTGTCATTAGATCCCAAAAAGAGAGAGACTACTTGTTTCAACAAATTTTTATTTTGGCCAGCATTTCAAATTGGATAATTTTGATTAATTTTTTCAGCTAGCAAGTGTCTTCAGAGCTAGCTTTGGAGAAGGAACTTTCTAATCAGGGCAGAGATGCAAGTGAGAACACAGAACCACAGAATGATTTGGGTAGGAAGGGACCATAAAGTCCATCTAGTTCCAACCACTGCCATGGGCAGGAACACTTTCCACTAGACCAGGTTGTTCATGATTGCACTCAGATATCCTTTCATCAGTATTGAATTACACTGTGATATTCCACTGCATTTTACCAGTAAAGGATCTCTTTAGAAGTGGCTGAAGGCGACTCTGCTGTTGCCCATACCATGCTTCCTCTGAGCCCTGGGAAACACCTGGGAAACTCCTTCCCTGCAGCTGTAGCAGCTTCAACTTCTAGTTATTTCTCTGTTACTTCTCAAATTTATTTCATCTTCTTCCCTATCTACACCCTGAAATTCTGTCCCAGCCATCCTTTGTAGCTGCAGCCACCACGTCTCCCTTCGAAGCTCTTGGGTTACCTGTTGCCTCTTGTTGCTCAGACCTTCAACCACTTCACACTTTTGTTGCAGCACTTAACTCTAAGTGTTAATTGATGGACTACAATCGATGTGAGTGTTGGGCCTCATGGCTCGTGACAGGGAGAGGTTTGCTATTGTGCCACACAAAAGAATTCAGGTGACTGCTGGCTCCTCTCACTTTACACACGAACAGCACCCGAGCTCTGGGAGACCTGCAGGTGAATTATTGATGGGGAGAGAGCCTGCTGGGGCACCTGGGCAGCTCTTGGCATCCAAGCTCTGGGAAGCAATTCAGGAATGAGCAACCCTTTTAATAAATTGCAGACAGAAACCTCTTTGGCCAACAAAAGGTTAAGTGACAGGGCTGAGCGAGTCACTCCATCTCCCTTCCTTCCCTCCCTCCCTCCCCGCACTGCAAGTTTAATAAGCCCAAATCAAAACCATCTAGGCCTGGAGCTTTCTAAGATTTAAGACTTTAAAATGTGAAGCACCTCATTATATCTGCCTATTTTCAATAAAAAGGGGAGATAACTGGTGTCACGTCAATGTCTTATCAGTGGTATTTGTTTGACTTCCATTTCAAAAGTGCACTGCTTGCTTTTTCTGGTGCTGGAATCAAACTCTTCTGAATTGTACAGTATGAGAAGATATATCAGTTTTCAGCTAAGAACTCTAAAAAGGAGACCAGTCTGTGCTTCACTCTGCAGAAATAAAGAACTATTGTACAGTAGAGCATATAACACTTGCAACATGGCCAATTGACTTCCTTCCTATTAATCAACTACTCTGTTTACCTTCTTATACAAACCATTTCAAAACCATTAAAACTAAGAGGATTAGCATCACATTTCTGGCAAAATGTACCTTAATTTCAGCAAATGCTACTTTCACTCTTTGAGGAGATTTTAAAAAAAAAAAAAACCTTGAAAGAAATGGATTCTTTATTGTGGCAAATTCACTGAAACAGGTATAAATTATATCTCCCATGTAAAAAAGGTGGAGGGAGGGGAGTAGAAAGAGGGGTAGAGGAATACAATTCTCTCAATCCAATGAGAGGGAACTGCAAAAGAATTAAATTACCAAGAATGAGAAAATATCAAAGCAATCCTGAAACATGAGTTAAGTCCTGACAATTTGAATCAATTGTTCTGTCCTGGCCATGTACAGGTAGTTCCTACTTTTGTAGCCTTGATTTCGGAAACAGTTGGGAACGGTTCACTTGGTCTGAAAATAATACTGCAGCCAAAAGTTCAAGGCCCAAAGTTCCCCTTTTCATGGGAATTTCTCTGGCACAGCCAAGTGGAGGCCCTCCTGTCATTTATGCTGACTTAATTATATTTAGCTTCCAGTCTTGATCACAAAAGCTTTGCACAGAATTAAAAGGGGGGGGGAAATAATTGTTCCCAATAAATTCCCATCTCCTGTAAGCATGAACACCATGTAGCATCAGTTTAAATGTTTGCATTGTGCCACTGCAGCCATGCATTGTGCTTTGTCAAGTGGGAGGTTTAAGAGATGCAACAACTAATCACACACCTGAGAAACAAAATTAATCATAAAAGCACAGCAAGTAGATATAGTAGAGACTTAACACCTAAAGGGCACTTACCCCAACACAGAGGCACAAGAAAATTATATATAAGTGAATATAACAGAAAAATTTACCCCTGGGTGCTGTTAAGAGAAATTCTCCATGAAGGGAGATAATTAGGAGAGAATTTAAGTATTTCCAGGAACTTGTCACAGAGCATTCCATGGAAAGAGAGAACATGGTGAAGTCTTAATCCAGACAACCAATAAATCATATTAAACACCAATAATTCAGCACATAGTAGCTAATGTTGCCAAGGTTGCTGCAGACACCTCCAGGTAGGGCTGGAATACAGGGTACAGGACAAGTAGAAATGCCACTCCCTGAAGAAACATCATCCAAGAGACACTTTGGGATGTCCCAGAATGGTAAAACAGACAAACAAAGGTAGATTCAGGGGTCTAAACTGTGTGTAAAGGTACCAGAATTTTTAAGTATATTAGATTATTTCAGTGTTCCTTCCCTAATATTTTTTAGCTACAAATTTGCTGAAGTGTGTTCAGAGAAACAACTAAAATCCCTCTTGTAAGTAAAAAAAATGCTAATTTAGAGCCCTTTAGCCAGTCCATGCCACTAAATTCTACATTTTTGTCATTTGCCCATAATAATGAAAAATAGCTTTTTCCCCCATTTTCCTTTTATAGTTTGAGCCTGCTGAGAAGGGCAGAGAGTGAGAGACACTATTCTGCCTTCTTCATGCCATCCCTGAAAAAAAGATTGACCAGTTGAAGGGAAGAATCCACAGAAAATATCTTTTTTTTTACTATTGAAGAAAATTAGAAGTATTTTAAAGCAACACATTTTCAGGAGAGGAAATGTGCTGAAAACAAAATTTTTAAATAACTGTTTTTATTTTATCTTTTTTTTTTCTATCTCTCTTAACTCTCTCTCCTTAAATCATGCTCAGAAATAGGACAACAGTGACTCCAAAGGAAAGTTGCAGCTTGATGGTAGAAGATACCCTTCTGGTTATCATCCCAGTTTTTCATCCAGTGCAGCTCAGATAACTAATATATGGGTATTGCTCTATGATTGCTGGTTTGGGATCAGGCTTTTTAAGGCACATAATTTTTCAGACAGGCCTTGAAGATCAGTCTCTGGGGTCTGGTGCTGATGGTTCCTTCTCCCTGACAAGATAAATGATCCTTTATAACTCTTGTCATATCGTGGAGCTGGCGCCAGGAAATTAAGATAAAACTTTTTTGCTGGCATTGCAATGTTATAGGTCTGCATGACTAAATTCCTCATTGCTGGAAAAAGCTTGGCTATGCCAGGGATTTTTTGATGAGCAAAGGACACAATCTCACCAAATAATAGCTTGGAGGAGCCATCCTGTTGCATCTGTATTTATGGCAAGGCATTAAAAATGAACAGCTCATCAGCTAAAAAAAAATTAAAAAATCAATCTACTGAGTTTGATGATCAAAAATAAAAATTGTACCTAAACACAGAGTCTTAATTCTAACTTACTCTGAAGAATTTGAATAAAAGGAATAATTCCTATGCTGGAAGTTCTTCATGAAAAACAAAAAGTTTTAGAAAATAAAATGCCTACATCTGCTGGGGAAAAAGCTTCTGATAACACATAGTTTTGGCTCACAGAATCATAGAATGGCTTGGAAGAACCTTTAAAGGTCACCTAGTCCAACCCTAATTATCAGAAAGCTTCCTAATCAGTGGTGCACAAAATACTTGCACAGAGGGCATGGAAATAGTGTTTTTGCACTGAGTAGGTTTCTTCTCATCACTGGGTTGTGACAAACAGTTCTTGAATATTGTTTTTCCATTGCAACAAGAGCTATAGAAATGCTAGAAATACAATTGGGAAAAATAATTGTACACTCAGGAGGATAATAAGCAAAAAACCAAGCAGTGCAATGGTCTAAGCAGTGGTCCATGCCCAAATCCATGGCTCCAATCCATCCTGTAGCTCTGCTACGAAAATACTGAGGGTTTTACAAGCACTGTCTTTCCAAAGCATCTACTTTCCAAGTCCTAAACTTCTTGCCACACTTTTTAGTGTCTTAGAGCTAGAGCTTCTCTTTTTGCAAAACCACAAAGAAAAAAAAAATAAAAAGGTCCTCTGATAAATGTAACTGTGTTTCTTCTATAATAAAAGATAAAGTTCAGTAACCCAGTGCTGGATTACATCAGATGACATAACACAGATAATACTGCCAAAACTAGAGGGTTTGCCCTGGTACATAGAATCATATAAAGGTCTGGGTTTGAAAGGACATTAAGGTCATCTAGTTCCAACCCCCTGCCATGGGCAGGGACACCTTCCACTAGCCCAGGTTGCTTGGAGCTCCGTTCAACCTGGCCTTGGACACTTCCAGGGATGGGGCAGCCACAGCTTCTCTGGGCAGCCTGTGCCAGGGCCTCCCCACCCTCACAGGGAAGAATTTTATCCCAGTATCCCATCTAACCTTGCCCTCTGGCAGTGGGAAGCCATTCCCACTCCAGACCCTTGTAAATAGTCTCTCTCCATCTTTCTTGTTGGCTCCCTTCAGGCCCTGGAAGGCCACAATTAGATCACCCCAAAGCCTTCTCTTCTCCAGGCTGAACAATCCCAATTCTCTCAGCCTTTTCTCACAGCAGAGCTGCTCCATCCCTCTGATCATCTTGGTGGCCTCCTCTGGACTCATTCCTGCAGCTCCACGTCCTTCCTGAGGTGCTGGGGACCCCAGAGCTGGAGGCAGCTCTGCAGAAGGGGTCTCACCTGAGCGGAGCAGAGGGGCAAAATCACCTCCCTCGAGGTGCTGGCCACACTGTTTTTGATGCCATGCTGGAGCTGGCTTGGCTGCTGTGAGAACCCACCTGATCTCAGCCTGAGCTGTGACAGCAGGAGCTGCTTCAGAGACTCTGCGTTTGGCATTGCGAGGTGTTTACAGCACAGCTGCAAGATGGATATGAAGAAAGGGATAAACAAGCCCAGCCTAAAGCCTTGTTTTTGTCAGAAGAGTTAAAGGCCATTAAGCTCAGTCTTTTAAGCTGGCTAAGAGAAAGCCATGGTAGATTCTGCAAGATATACTGTATATTAAAAGGTTCCTGATTTTTTCGAAATGATAACCTGCTGAAGGAAATGATGTCCTCTGCCACAGTACCTGCTTGTCTAATTGCAAACCATGCAACCTTATCCCCCCAGAGATTTACAGATAAAAAACCCCACTGTCATCACCTCCACCCTCCCTGTCTCCACTCTCTCTGTGCAGCAGGTAAGACAAGAAACAGGGACTGGGAGGTTTAAATGGACGGAGTACATTTGAGACACGGGACAATTACAAACACCAGCACGGACACGCGTGCAACAGGAATGTAACAACTTAGTGACAGGAGGCTTTTCAACCCAATACCAGTAAAATAAATAACAATTGTGACTTTGGAGGAACATGGGAGCCCTGAGTACTTCAATTAACGCAATCGATGAAAGTACCCATCTGGATAAAGTTTTAAAAGTTATTTGTTTACAAAAAATAGTAATAAACAAGGTCCAAAATTCAGTGTTTCCCCTGTTTTGGATGACAGTGCTTAACAGTGTGAAGAGGACCAGCATAACCATGAGCGAGGGCTTGGTTTATACATTTCTCCTAACACTGCAAGAGGTTATTTTGATCTCTAAGAAGGCTGAGTCAAACCCTGTCCTAGAGCTGATGCTTCTTTGTCCAAAGCAGGTGCAGGGAGTTAAACTAAGCTAAGCTGTGCAGCATTCCTGTAGGGAATGCAAACCCCAGAAATGGAACTGAAAATGATGTCTACTAATGGTAGAACAGCTGCACTGTTACTGTCACCTTTGCTGGTCATAGTCACTGCAGGTCACAGTTCCTTGATGCAGTCTTCCTATAATTAGGACTGGATAGAAGGGGGCTGTTATTTCTCTTGAACTGATCTTTTAGCATTTTTTAGTCCTCTCACTTCAACTCTGACAACACTAAATCCTCATGGTCTTTTCCAGTTTGACTTAGCTGTTGTTTAAGCTTTCTTACTCAAGAGCATTCATGGTAAGGCAGAGTGGTCGGCAGGGTAGATGGCCACAGGACATGTCCTCTCTAGTCTTGAGCCTTGGTAAAACCAGACTGGGTTTGAGCTGTGTTGCAGCCCCAGGCAACCAAAAACTGCAAACTGTAGGGGAAAAAACTTAGGCCTTTTCTAAATGCTGCAAATTGAAACTTGCACAAGCACAGAGTCCCCCTTCTCATTTTCCTTTTTGTATCTGCCCTCCTGCCCTCCAGGATTCCTGTCCTGGTTTATCTCCATTTGAGCCATTTCCAAAACCTAAGAGAGAGAAAATCCTACACTGATTCAGTAGTCTCCTACCTGGTTAATCCTGTTGATGTTGACGCTGGAGTTTGTCTGTGGGATTTTGGTGATGCTGCAGCCCAGACACCGACACGGGGAGGTTACTGCCCCTTCAGAAACAATGAGTGATGAACTGCCCACAGGCCCGATTCCTCATCCCCCTGAGACACTGAGAGTGAGGAGAGAGAGAAATCAGGAGTGAAGGTGAGTCCAGGAAGAAGCAAAGGGTGAGGGGAAGGCATTTTTAAGACTTAGTTTTACTTCTCATTACCCTACTCTGATAGGATTGGTAATAAATTTAATTAATTTCTCCACTTGGAGTCTTAGGGAGTGTTTTGCCCATGACAGTAATTGGTGAGTGATCTCTCTCTGTCCTTATCTCAACCCATGAGCCTTTCTTTATGTTTCCTCTCCCCTGATCAGCTGAGGAGGGCAGTGATGGAGTGGCTTTGGGGGGAATCTGGTGTCCAGCATGAGCACAGATGGCTCTGCCTCCCATCCCTCCTGGCCCTGGATGCCCTCCCTTGGCTGCACCATCAAGGAAGTTTTACATTTATCCCCTGCTACCAGAGGAAGAATAAAGGAGCTGTAAAAGGGGGCAAAGATCCAGCAGTCTCATGAAAGAGTGTATTAATTGAGCAAATTTTTATGGATGTGGAAGTTTAAATGACTTTTCTGCCTCTAGGCTTTCTGTGCAGGATTGTATATTCAGGTGAATGAAATATATGAGTTAGGCTGGGTGAACATTTAGCAAAACTAAAATCTTTAGCTAAATTTGCCACCCCTGACCTCTACACACATTTATTTGGTCTCATTTTAGAAAACCGTCATTTTGCTGGGCCTAGAACCAGGTTAGGATGAGAGAGGGCAGAGAAAACTGGACAAGAGAAAAATGCCAATTTTTTTTTCTGATGCCTCTTCCTCTCCTCCCCCATCCTGTAAAACACTTTTTCAAGGGCAATGGGCAAGGCAATCAAGGACTTGGCAGGGCTGGATAACTACATTTCCCCAAGCATCAGCTATGCAGACACGAAACCTTTCTTCCAAACACAGACCTTGAGGAAGGTATTTACAGACACAGGCAGGGGGAAGGTGTCTAACAGGATCAGGGTTCAGTGGTGGACCTGCCAGTGCTGGACTAATGGTTGGACTTGATAACTTCAGAGCTTTTTTCCAACCTTAATTATTCTGTGATTCTATGACATGGGACTTTACATAACTCACTCCTTCCCTTTTCATATCTCTTAGTTGTTTTAAATAAAATGTAGTTTGGGACTGAGGCTCTCTGTGGCCCTGTAAAAAGTGTGGCCCTGACCCCAGGCATGAAAATACCAACACACAACTTGCAAGCATTTCTTCTTTAGATTTGCATGGGGAATAACCCCACTTAACTCCTAAAGCTTTATCAGCTCATTTCAGCTTTCTCCATATCCCAAAGGAGTCAGTCTCAGCAAAGTGTAGGTGCTACCCTGCCAGAAAAACAGAGATATCTGACCTGATCCATTTTCTGGGGAAAGAAACAAGATTAAATATAGACAATTTCTCTGTGTGCTGCCCAAGAAGGTAAAAATCCTGTTCAAGCCTTGACTTCCCAGGCAAAAGGCTGAGAGGGTAAGCTATTAACATTTGCAAATGTACACCTCCCTCGTTATCTTACAGCCAAGCTCTCACAGGTCTATTTAGTATCATTTGAGAGTTCACTGAGATGAAAATAATGACAAAAAATACTGTGACAAGATAAAGTACAGTGCTATAAAAATTCTCTACAGTGCTATAAAAATTAGATTCTTAGCAGAAAAGAGAATGAAGAGGTAATTTAGTAAAAGTGATGGATGAACCTTGGAAGGTTCAGAATTTTAGTTCAGTGCAGTCGCTTATTCAAACCTGGGAAATTCAGGAGAATTGTCACCCACCCTGACAGCTGGTCCCCTCTGGTTCTCACCCACCTTAAAACTGGCAATGAGAACACAAGAAACAAGAAGTGATTGCAGCCTTTATTCTAGCTGGGTTGCTGGTGGCGGTTAAGCAACTCTTATTTGACCTAAGCTGTCTCTCACATTTCCTGCAGTACCTACATTTCCATCAGGACAAACAGAGCCAGGTGTGTGGCAGGACTTGCACAACATCTAAGATGGCCAAAATACCACTTTTTGTATTTGTCTTGCTTTATGCAAGTAGCTTGTGTGATTAAAAATCCCTTTTGACTGGTTAGCAGGTTAGTAGCAAACACAGAGAATACTTTGGTAGTGACACAAGTGTCTGGCACTGATAGATAAAAATAATTTCTGTTGATTCTCAGATGTCAAAGTGCTAAGAACTAAATATCTTTACGGCCACTTTATAGCTGGAGAAAAATGAGCCCTAGAGAAATGAAATAATGAACCGTGGTCATCATGAGACTGGATGTTACAAACAGGAATAAAACTCAGATCTACCAAACCCAGGATTCTATTTTCATAAGGGATGTTGTACCTATTTTATTGCATGGCAGGTGATGTCTCCAAAATATGACCATATTTTTCCCAGGACTTTGTATGAGCAGAAGAGTATGAAGCATGGACTTTGGAGTTACACAAGCACACACATCAATTGGCTGAACCACTCGTGCCAAAAGTTACACAAATGCTGTGAAATAAAACTACTTCAATACTTCACTGAGCTTTTGCCTGATGAAGGACTTTTGCCTCTAAGCAACTAAAATTTGACATCTATCTCCACAAGGCCAAATTTCCAGTAATGGCACTGTTTTGAATTTCTTATTACCTTAAAATATATATATATATATATCTATATGTCTGTATATATCTCAGTCTGGTCTTGTAGAAGCTGGTTGACTTGGGTATTTCTTATACACACCTGGCCACTGAGAGGCTTTACAGCTTCACAGTGCAGGTCAAAGGTAGGGTTTGTTTAGATAGCTGCATGTAACAGATGTAAAACGTGTAGAGCTGAACCTGAAACCACAACACTCTTCATGTGGGATGATTGGAGTTTGCTGTAAGCACCCAGCAGCATCGGTGAAAAGCCTCTTTTTCTTTAGGCAAACACTGTGCTCTGCCCAGCTGGCTGTACATGCAAAATAATACCTTGCTGTTTCTCACAGAACCAGTAAACCATGACTGTAACGAGTTTTATTTGTTACAGACTTTAAAGCATAACCCTTGATGACTCTTGTTAACTGTATTTTAGTTTACCTTGACTAAAGAAAGACTACATGTGTTACTTATGTAATATTACATACATAAAGTTATGTACAGAATATGTTTAATATGTTTCATTAACTCGAATGGAAAGAAATTAGATGGTTCATGGACAGGACTTTCTTTGCCCTGATGCTCTCTAGATCTTTTCCCCCTCAAGATGTCCTGAGCCAAGTGAGCTTTCCTTGTCCCCACCTCCTCATGCCCCTTCAGAGAATATTCTTTCCTTTTGTCATTTTCTCCTCACACTTTTCTGACTGGACATGTTATTTATGGACTGTGATCTACTGTATTTTTGAATTGATTTTGTGTTCAGCTATTGTAAAGCATTTTTGTGGACCAGTACCTCAGGGTGATATATTTTTTTTCTTTACTGATGCTCTGACTTACCTTTTTCTCCCTGAGTTTCCCATCCTTTTTCCATTTGTTTTCCTATTTCTTCCAGAGTGAACTGGAATATTCAGCTAATCTCCTCAGGAAATAAAACCTGATTAGAAAATGATAAGAACTAAAGTGCATTGATTTTCATGAGACAATTCTATGAATTTGCTTATGGTCAGTAATAAAGAATGAGAAAAGCTTTTCATTTTATGTTTCTCCTGTGTATTTTTTTCCTCCCTTTGGTCCCACTGCCATGTAATTTCATTTCAAACTCTCTGCTAAGAGCTCATAAGATTTCTATGGACATACTGGTGGCAACCACCAGAAGGTGGAGATGGGTGGCTCTTCATCTGCACTTCCACTGTTCCCTCCAGGAAAAACCTCCCATGACAAAGAGGTGTGGGTGAGTTGGTTGGTGATATAAAGTCACAGAGATTGAAAGATTTGTTTGGAAACTGGAGGAGGGGAGGAGATAACAGTGGATTTGAGCAGGAGGAGAGACCTGTGAGAGAGGGTGAATGGGGCAACGGGAAACCATCCACCACTGGATCCATGTTGGAAGAAAACAGCAAAGTGTCATTGCTCTAGTATAAATAAAAGTTTCTTCAGTCTGTGTAATACCTTTGACAGACTGACATAAATAGCATGGGGAAGAGCTGGACTTAGATATATTCCCATCATGTCAATAATTAAACTAGAAAAATCATCAAGTTTTGGTTTCACATGGCTATGAGCTGATAATGATGTTTTGGGCTTGGTGGTCTTCCAAAGCATGAGTCAATCATTGAGCCTCCTGTTACAAGAGTACAGCCCTTCCATAGATGAGACAGGTGACAGAAATTCTAGGACCTATAATGTAAAAATCAGATGGCATAACATGTTAAAGACATTGTCTTGATCCATTTCTTGTGGTCAGAACTGCCATTGACCTATTACTCACACATTGCAAAGCATTTATTAAGAAGGTTTTCAGGTAAACATATAGGGATTTCAGCTGTTGGTGGAATCAGAAAACAGGATAAAACTTCAGGACAATCTGTTTTAAGACACAGGAGCACAGAAGACACGGGAGGAGAGGTTGTTTCTACAGTTCTGCTTCAGCACCAGAATTAGTTCCTCCTCACACCTTTCATTTCTCATTCAAAGAGTCATTAAAGACATTCAAACTGTACATTTTGCTGTAGCCAAGAGGCAAAATCTCAGAGATTCGCTGTTAATGCCTTTTATTAATAAGGAATGGCAATGGTAAGTGGCCCATTCAGCAGGATGAATATGGGTAACTACTGTTCCTGCCTCATCACAAGGACTTCTGGAAGGTGCCAGCTGCTCCACTACTTCTCAGTGAGAACAAATGAAGATGTGGAAAATAAAAAAAAAAAAAAAGAAAAAAAAAAAGAAGGAAAGGTATAGGCAGGCTTGTAGATGGATCAAATATTTGAGAAGCAGAGTATGTGTGCATCCTGAAGCTCTCCAGAGGGTATCACACACTAGCATAGTTATATTTCTCTGATACTTGTTCTGCCTGACTCAGCTGGTGGGGATGGCTCTCCACAACCCTCCTTGGACGTATGTAGATAAATATAGAAACACTTAGTTTCTAGGTCACTTTTCTTTGGGTGTCTCAAGACTCTTTTGGATCCTACATTACTCCCATAAACAGACCTGACAAGTCTGTGTCTCATCTAGAAGCTGAACTCTGGGTCTGGACTGACTGTTGCAATCTTTCTCTTCAGAGGAAGACTCGTACCCCCATCACACAGATCACAGAATCACAGTCACACAAAGAACAGGCTGAGTTGGAAGGGACCCACAAGGATCATCAAGTCCAACCCTCAGCCCTGCACAGGCCCATCCACAAGAGTCCCACCCTGTGCCCCAGAGGATCATCCAAATGCTCCTTGAGCTCTGTCAGCCTTGGGGCTGTGCCCACCGCCCTGGGGAGCCTGTTCAGTGCCCAACCACCCTCTGGGGGAAGAATCTTTTCCTGAGATCCAACCTAACCCTGCCCTGACACAATTTCAGGTCATTCCCTGGGGTCCTGTCCCTGGTCCCCACAGAGCAGAACTCAGTGCCTGCCCCTCCTCTTCCCCCCCAAGGAAGTTGTAACCACAATGAGGTCTCCCCTCAGTCTCCTCTTCTCCAGACCGATGGAGATGATGTTGGAAAGTCTTTCTGTTCTCAGCCATTTGAAGACGAAGATTAGCAGTTAATCTGGACAGACAATGTGGATTTTATTACTCTTGTGGCTGCATGTTGCTATTCCTGCACAGGCAGTTCTGTGCAGCGACAGTTGAGGTCTGGGCTGGGTGCTCAGCGAGCGCTGAGAACAGAGACCGCACTTTTTATCCCAGGATTTTTATCATTTTACCAGGTCCTATTTATTTTCAAGCATCTGTTCAACCTTTCATGCAAGATGAAAACAATAGCTTCAGCTGCTTTCTACCTGAGCACTGGAGGAGTTCAGGCTGATACTCACATCAAAGCACTCTGCATATTTATCATTCCTGATTCTGTAATAAGCAGCGGCGTCTGACAGATGCACAAAAGCACCACAGTTTCCACTTGGACCTTACAATGGCAGCAATGACTTCAAACCGGGATTAAAGACTCACTCAGGAAATACTGAGCATTTTCCTTGCTGAATAATTACAATCTCCTTGCAACCTGCATTGTTGGCAATGCCACACCACATTCAGCAGCTTGGGAGTACAGAGCATGCCTGGGGAGCTGCTGCTACTGCAGCAGAGCTCAGGTTGGTTTTAGTGGGAACAGGAATACACCTATAATTCTTCTCCAGCAATTTATCAAGTGGCACATAATCAGTTTGGTTTAGAATTTTTCAGACATGATAAAGATGTATTTCCTCGCGGGCAAGCCCTAGTCTTATTCTAAGGAATAAGTCACTTTTTCATTTACCAGAAAGCAAATCTTTCTCTGCAGTTAAAGCTTATGTTTAAGAGAAAAAAACATACCATAAATAAAGCAAAAAAAAAAAAATGAATTCAACTACCAGGATGCAATTCCTCAGTGGTTTGTCTCAGGAATAACTTGTATCACTGACTTCCCCAAAAGTAAGGAAGAATATGTAACTTGACATTATTTAATACATAGAAAAAAGCTGTTAAAAGAACATTATCCAGCCTGCTGAGAGAGACACCTAATCAACCTTACAAGTGTGTGAGATGCCATTATTTTTTCCTACTATTGTTGAACCATTACATACATTTTTTATTCAGTGTACTGCCTTATGCTATGTGAGAAATCAAGATCATTGGCCACAAGCTCCAAACACATTCAGTAACAAGAAAATCCAAAGCTTACTTGGAAATTGCAATTCCATTATGAAAGATTTCCATATAATCAGAGACATTATCTGTTTTACTCAAAGTAGGAGAATATAGACACATACTCATTTTAAAAGACAATTAAAACCACTTTAATTAACATTGACTAAGATTTTTAGTGGTTTTCATAAGTAATAATCTCATTTAAGGTTTTCAGATTTTGGCATAGATGCTTTATAAAGAAACTAGTTTGTTTAAAATATGTTTTCCACGTGATTATGGGATTTGGCTGAAATAAAATACTTTGGAACACTTGCAGCATCTTTAATAGTGAATAGGAATCTCTTCACCAGCATGCAGTAGTTGCTTGCTTTGGATTGTGGTTTGGATGTACCTACAAATCAGTAAAATGATAGAATAGAGTCTCTAAATTGATCTTTTTAAGGCATAATTTGCATTATGGGCTCATGCCTTGTGAAATTTATCTCAAACAATAGCATATCACTATTAGCATGCTCAATTATAGATCTTCTTACAAAACCACAGTTAGTATGAGTCCCTAAAGGCTGAAATGGTTCTTTTCCAGAAAGCTGTATATTTTTATGTTTAAATAATCCATAAAGACTGTCCCTGTTGAGAAGTTCCAAAAGACTGTTCTGAATGCTTGATTGCAGGGCTCCAGGCTGTAGGATGTAATGCAAATCCTGGCAGTTGTGCAGTAGGTCCCTCTTTCAGCTCTGGATGACCTTTTTTGGGCTTCACTCCGACTGCCAGAATGTGATTTACCTTTCCTTTTATGACACGGCCTCAAGTCCCTTAGTCTAATCTTAACAAAGGACTTGAACTTTTTCAAGGAGCTGCTCTCAGGAAGGCCTGGACATCACGGGGTGCAGTGTGATGGTGGGCAGAGCTGGGACACAGTGACCATCTCCAGCAGAGACCAGCACGTTTTCATTGCACTGATTTGCAGATGTTGGTCAAATGGACAGAGCCTGCAGGTGATGCTTTGCCCTGTGCTGTGAAAAATGGGATATTGATAAAAAATAGTGTTCTGGTTTGGGGCAAGAGTGTAACACCTGGACAGCAAGTGCACATAGACACAAGCTGCTCCATAGAAATATTACTTAAAAATAAAATAGATACATACAACACTCATAGAATCACAAAATAGTTTGAGTTAGAAGGGACCTTTAAAGACCATCTGGTTCCAACTCCCTGCCATGGCCTGGAACATCTTCCACTAGCCCAGGTTGCTCCAAGCCCTGTCCAGCCTGGCCTTGGACACTTCCAGGGATGGGGCAGCCACAGCTTCTCTGGGCAACCTGTGCCAGGGCCTCCCCACCCTCACAAGGAAGAATTTCCTCCCAATATCCCATCTAACCCTGCACATGCTGAAGATTTTTATGGTTTGGGTCATCCATGACTTGTTCAAGGTTATAGAAAAATTTGTCACCAGGGTTCAGTTGGACTCAAAACTTGGGGAGCAGTTGCAGTCCCCAGTCCCCTGCCCTCACTTTCCCTCCAGCACAGGGTAAATGGAAGCAGAGAGTCACCTGCTGCATTTGGTAAATATTGTCCCCAGGTTTGTGATTTTTTCTGATAGACAGGAATGGAAGAGTTCATAACAGCTCTTGATAGCTGCTACTTGTTTTCTTTTGCTACGAGTTCTTCCTAACTTGCTTTAATTTGCAATTCTAAACAATTCTCTACCATGCTTCCAAATTCCGAGCTGATATTAAATTATTAAGGAGGAGTTTTTCAAATATCTTATCTTGACATGTATCTCCTGAGCCAAATGACCTCAGGCTCTGTTCCTAATTAATTTCATAGAGGGGGAAAAAAAAAAAAAAAGAAAAACTGGCAAAAGGTACTGGCAGTGACCCTTCCCAGAGTCCTCCAGACTGTGCTGGGCTGCTCCCTGCTTGGAGATGCATGAGAGGAAGGACAGGGCTCCATCTCCACGTGCCACCACTCTCCATGCCAGTGGCAGAGCTTGGATACTTTGCTCCATCCCTTGCCAGGACCAGAGGCAACACCGTCATTCCCAAACACCCGCCGGGGCAATAACCAAACGCGAAATAAAAAGCTCCTTTTTTAACATTAAAAGCCGCTGAAACAAAAAGTCTTTTTTTTTTTCTTCTTCTTTTTTTTTTTTTTTTAAACAATATATTCTGAGAGAATGAGAGATTAAGTTAGAGGAGTCACTTCCAATCAGAAAGCCACCATTTAATTACAACACACAGGAAATTACAGAGTGAATGGCCGGGACAGTGATAAGAGACTGACACCGGAGGATGACAGGTACTGAAATCCGACCACTTCATCACAAAGCTACTTATCACAAGAGCCTGTCTGGAAGGCTGACAATCTGATTGTACTGTCAACTCAATTCATAATTAATATATTTATCAAATTAATTACTGAAAAAATCTCACTGGTGCTCGCCATAAAACAGTGGCTAAATTCATTGCCTGTTGGCTTCGTTTACTGCTAATAACTGTGCTGTCAGTTTAATGAGGGCAGTGAGTGGGCCCTGTTTTAGCTGCATGACAGACAAATTGCCCTCTTATATAGAATGATACAGAGAATTTAAGAGAAGAAAAGAAATATGTCATTGTTTGGTGACAGCCACAATCGGAGCCTTGTCTCGGAAACTTAGCATCAGCTCAAACGTACATGAAAGGGAGGTTGGGAATTCCTTTGTCAGCTAAATAAATACTTTATGAAATCCTGACTGATCCCTTCGTCTGAAATGACCTCGCGGCACCGCGTGGAGCTTTCAATAATTCCCTGTTTATTCCAAAGACCTGACAGGAGCCGGTTGTTGGACAGGAGGCAGGAATTTTGGTGCGCGCCTGTGCCGTGCGACGGCAGCGCTGATTCCCGGCTGTCTGGGGAAGCGGGACGCCCAAGGAATGGCAGGGATGGAGCTGTGGGTCTTGTACAGCCAGGTGATGCATGCAAGGGGCACGATCCCACACTCATCCAGCAGTGGTGGACACCACACTCCTTTAACTTGGACCTATTCTGCTTAATTACTGCACATGAGCTAATTGAGGTGAACATTTCAAACTCACTCCATCCCTTTGCCAAACAGGACTTTGATGATGAGAGAGTGGTCTCTGCCTCCTAGAAATGGAAGCTGCTTCCTTGGGCGAGCAGCTAAGCAACCTCTCAGCAGCAAATTCCCAGTTGTTAGGTCAGGTCCTAACACTGGTTAAAATGGGATTTCATGCACATCATTTCAATTTGTTCAGCTCAGCCTGTGGAAGCTGTGCTGCAATGTAACAGGGCAAATCCACCAAGGAATGAATATTTAACAGCAAAAGTCAGAAGAAAGTTAGGGGTACTTTTCTTTAATGACTATTAAATCAAGTTGTCAGTTCTGCAAGGTCAGAAAACCCAGTTTAATCTGGGATGATCCTCTCTACATGGTGAGAAAAAGCCACAACCATGGAGTGTGTACATTTACCCCCTAAGTAAAAATCCTGTGCCCTGAAGAGCGTTTTGTTGATCTACCTAATGTGGCTTGACAGAAGTTTGTTTGTTTGTTTTGAATTACAATATATGAACAGTAATAAACTGAAGACCAGATAATTTAGACAGGGTTTACCTAGATTTTAAAAACCAAGTGTTTCTTGTTTAACTAAGGAGTTTGAATAAAATGTAGAGAAGTGGTAACACTATGTGATTCTACTGCAGAGAGTTTAAGTGATAAAGTTAATGCTGTGAAAAATCACTGTAACAAGAATTCATATTAAAATCTAATATGTGTTATAAAGAATATAACCAGCGATGATCACTGGGGAAAATTGTTTGTGGGAGAAGAAAATCCTTGCAGGTTACTAATTATACAAAGTATATTCAAATCTTTATCCTGTTGTCTTTGCAAAAGAATTTAGATTCTTAAATCTACAGAGAAGGAACATAAGATGTTTGAAAGATTATTTTATAGCGGGGGGAATTTCAGACTATTTCCTAGCAGTGTCCTAATTATGTGTGATTAGCTCAAATATAGAAATAAAACAGTGAATATAATTGGTAACTGTGACAATCAGAGTTAAAAAAATACATATTCAGCATTGCAAGCATGTTCCCTTTGTGTGTGTGCATGTGTAGATATATATTTTGTCCTTGTGTTATTTTCATGAGTCATCTGCCTATTCTGCAATACTGCCGTTGGTGTTGTCACCAGAATTTTGCATTTTCTCCCTGTTTTCTGCCTGTCATTGACCCCGGAGATTCCAGTGAGGACCCTGCTATGGAGACACAACCAGCAAAACCGCTGGGCTTGAGCTGCATTGTGACGAATACTACGGTACAAAACTCAGCCCTGTTATTTCTCTTTCATCTGGGGTGTACCTAGATCACAGACTGAGATTACCACTGCTGGCTGCTGCCCTGTCTGCCCCCCTTCCCAGCTTTTAATCCCAGCTCTGTGCTCTCCATCCCCGGTGTCTGCTCCCCCTCCCGGACATCACCTTGCCCCGCTGCCTCAATGCCTCCCCTTGTCTGGTCCGTGCCAGCAGCAGCAGGGCAGCAAACACAGCCCAGTAATTACACAGATACTCCCTGCTCGGCTTGGCAGAAAGAGGATTGCACTCCTGAGATCCAGGGAGCTGCTGGCATTGGTGACTGGAAGCGTGGGGAGCTCTGGCGTGCCATCCCGGGAGACACAACCCCAGCACTTTGTGCCTGGGACAATCTCACCTTGCTTTGCCTGCTTGGAAAATAAAAATCCCCCTCTTTCCCAGCCCGGCAGCTGTTGTCATATGTTTTGCTTGGATTAATGTTCTCAAAGCTTTAGGAAGTGCTGGTGATCTGCAGGAATAGGTGCTTTCATTTCGTTTTAGCACCCGATTTATCGGGGTAACTACCCACAGTCTGAATTAATAAAGATAAAAGTGCAATTGTATCAGTGCCGGGCAACGCTTGAAAAATAAAAGGCAAGGCTCAGTTTGCAGCATTCATCCCTGAGGGATAAGAGTATGTCTGCAGAGAATGAACTCAGCTAGAAAGGCTGTCCACAAATAATAAAAATTATCAACTCCTTAGAGTTATCTTATCCAGTCATCTCCTGTGAAACATTTGGATCAGATATCCCTTACCTGAGTTATTTTATTTGGCATATAGCACTTTAGGCAAGATTTTCAGGAGGCAAATAGGAAATGAGAGTTGGAAAACATTAATTAAATGTGAATACAACAGCTTAATGGGCTTTATCTTCAGATGAACTGGAGATGACTCTTTGCCATTCACTTCTTAAAACTGCAAGAAGAGATAAAGGAAATGTAGCAAGAAAAGTCGACCAGGGAAAAGATGAAAGATTTGGTAGATTGACAAGACCAAAGTAATTTGATTTGTATTCAGGCTGGACCATTTCACAAATTTCACATATTGCTGCCGTATGGCTGCATATCAAAGGCAGGTAAAAGGATACTTGAGTCTTGCAACTGCTACTTTTAAAACTAAAACTATCCTTTTTTAATGTCCTTTTATAAATAGTTTTTACTGCCAGCTGGATGGGGTCCTCTCTCCATACAAAAGATTTCTTCATGTCCCAGTGAAATGACCACTTTTGGTGGATAAACTAATGTTAGTTTGGAACAGTTTATTCTGAAATTTGACGGATACAGCCAGAAAAGACAAAGACAGTTTTTCTGAAAAGTTCTAATAGGCTGAAAGTAAAGGTCAGGGATTTTTTAGTTCAGGTCATTCAGAATATATTGTACTTATTTAATTTTTTTTCTCTTTATAGTTCAAGCTGTACTTGCCACTCCCAGCCAACTTTTCTGTAGCTCAGTATCCTGGGAAAAACCTTGTATTTCTCAATAGTTGCAGAAAATGTTTTCACTTTATTCAAGTAGACAGTCAAGCTGGTGAGAAAGAAATGGCAATTTTTTAGCCATAATGTGCTTCTAAAATAGCAAATAGTCATTTTTGTCTGGGTGTACGTGCATGTACAGATGCTCAGCATTTGTGTGTAGATTTGACTACATTGTCTGTTTTTTTCTTTTCCTTGTACACATGAAATAATCCATATTTTTGGACTACTTTTATTTGTGCCTGAGGATTACACCTGCATATCACCTAAGACCCAATGATATCCTAAGTGTTCAGTTTTTTGGTCTGTTAAGTTGGACAATGCTGAGAAGTGCCATGGATTTTTGTTTGGGTTTTTTTCACACTGTCAGGACAAGAAGAGAACACAAATAAACGGAAAGCAATATCAGAGTGTGTTTGCAGGTTACTTGAAATGTTCCTGGAGTGGCAACAATTATTGCCAGTGGTTTGGCATAACTAGACAACTAGAAAAAGCTTTTAAACCGTGTCCACTTTAAGCTGCCACTTTTGTACAGTGCATATTTTGAATTAGAAGTTACTGACACAAAGCTGGAGTCTGTTCCCACCACAGATTCATATCCCACCCCTGGAGAGCACAGCACCATCTCCCCACTCTTCCTCCCCTGCTGATGCAAGGCCATGCAGTTGGGGACAGTTATCTATAGATGGCAATCTTCTTCTGAGCACAGAGCTGAGGTGAAACCAGCAGCTCTTCCTCCAGAACAAAAATTTTTTCCAGAAACAAAAAATAAAACACATCTCTATGCACGTATTGACAAGTGCAGAAAAGAAGTCTTTCACCCTGGCCTCATGCAGGATGCTTTGCAGCAGGGCTCCAGGTTTGATTTCTGTCCAGAGGAGCTGCTTTATTAGTAACTAGTCTTGTATAACAGCAGGAAATTATTAATGTCTGCTAAACTGCTCAGTTATGGTATCATGTGAAAGGCTGGACTGAGTTCTGTGCTGAATTGGGCAAAGCACTATCTTTCCTACAGTGTGTGGTCATGTGCATTACAGCAGAGTATTGGGCCTCACACTTTACAGTTTTTTTAAATATTGGAACATTCTTCCTATTTTTTAATGGTTTTGCTAGAGAACAGAAAAAGTGGTGCCATTTCTCTGGAAGGTGTGATGAAAACTATGCTCTGGCATTCACTTTACCTCCCCCCAGGTTAAAGCTCTTTAACAGAAGATAAAGGAAAGGATACAGAACTCCCCCTTCCCCAAAAGAAGAGATGTTTTACATGTTTCTCTGTAGGACAAAGGGGAGAACACCATGGGGTGGATGGTGAGCATCCCACACCTTCTCCAGAGACTTGAGAAAGGTTCCTGAATGCACAAACCTGTCTACAGTAAGAGAATAAGTGTCTGTTAATAACAACAGTAGGGATCACAGTGGAACTGGTGACAAAATCAGGTTGGCTCTATATCCTAGACATCTTGCCACAGGTAGCTCTCCAAGGGCTTTTACCTGAGAAAACACAGAGCCAACCACTGCAGGAATCCAGTCAAAGGCTGGGTTTTTATACTGAAGTTAATTTTATATCAAAGAGCATGCTGTGGTGATAATATGCTTCATAGAGACGTCATAGACATCTCAAAGAGATTTTGATGTGTGTTTGAGATTGTTATGGCCTTTATTTAGGTCTAGAACCCGGGGTCATCCTGAGAGGTATGGAATAACCAGCATGGGCAATAGTACTGTGTTATAGCTGGAAGTGCTGTTCAATGAAGCCCCCTTCAGCTGGAAATACAAAATATATTTAATTACGGCAAAACTTCTCAGTTAAATGGACAAGTCCTCACACAGCTGAAAGATGTTAAAGCTGATAGTGGCATTATTCTCAAGCTACAAAAATACCTTTGGTATGACCCTGTGCAGCATTTTACTCATTTAACATGCACTGAGGAGCTGCTGCACTGTCTGTTTTGAAACAAGTCCCAGAGTAGCCCATTTATTTAGAATTCAAGAGCTAACACTTTCAGAGCCCACTTCTGATAACTTGCAAAATCTAAAACTCCTCATTAAATGCCAGATAAATTGACTGGCCTGAGGGCAGGATGGGTGAATGGAATACGTGAGCATGAGTCCAGTTTCCTGTAATTAATGAGATCTGAATAAGCAGAACCAATCCAGCCTGAGCGAGAATAAAATTACTGCACCCAGCAAAGTTCAAATAAGAAATATGTGAACTTTGAAGTAGCTGGACACAAATCAAGACGCTGAGTTTTTACAAAAACCTTTATAAGCTCCAAAATCTGGCTCACAGTATGTCTTCTTTTCTTTTTTTTTTTTTTTTCCCCTGGGCTGGCAATTTGAGATGAAGAGGATACTATTTTTCAGGGGACCCAATTCAAAAGGGTTTTTGAAATGCTTCATTTTGGGTACATAAATAATTCTATCTCTGTTCAGCAGACATTTAAACACAAACTCTTGTCCCTCTCTGTTCAGTTGGATGAAAGAATGCATTTCAGTTTAAGTCTAAGGTAAAACATTGAAAAATAATGTTTTTGAGAATTTGGGTATCTTAGTCAAATCACTGAGTTTCTCTACTTTCATGGACATTTTCAGAAATATTGCACACTGGAGTCAAGAAGCTTTTACAAAGTTCACTGTGTATTTCATTGTCCAAAATTCCGGAGAAATATTCCTCTTCCCGACTCTAGGAAGAAACCAAGGAAGCCTCATTTGTAGGAGGGCAGAAGACAGGTGTAAGAATATACACTTCAGTGGCAATTAACCATCTCAGCTTGGCCAGGTCAGCATGGATATTGAAATTCACAGCCCTACCTCCATTTCTTCTTCTCCAAAATAACAATTGTAGCAAATGTCTGCTTCCCCTGGCAGGGAATGGGGGATTTTTGAATTTCAAGTTCTTTTTCAGGAAAACTGTTCAAAATACTGTATCACTTAAAGAGATAGTTGTATGAAACACACCATTCTAGGTTAAAATACCTGATGTTTATATGTTTTATATATTGGTCAAGTTAAATTTCACTCCCTGCAGTGTCTTAGTTTTCTTCTTGATACTTAAGCACTGACATAAAGTGTAAAAGTAGCTCAGGGAAAATTGTGGACTGGAATAGAGAACTTAGAGTTTGTCTTTTAAAGTTTTTCTTTTAAAATAGCAATGAAATTTGTGTGTCGGAGGAGAGCAGAAAAATTGCCTGAAACTTTGCTCGGGGGAAAATCCAAGAGTAACTTAAATACAACCTTAAAGAAATCAGGTTTTCCTCTGAAAAGCACTTTCTCAGGAGACTATGGTCAACTTCAAGGGTGCCTTTATCAGACATTCCAGTGGGAAAAAACAGGAAGAAGAGCTGGACGCCCAAGGTAACACAATAGGAGTCTGCAGCAGTCACAGGAGTATCGGTTACAATAAACCAAGCTGTGCAACAAGGAGATTAAGATGTGGATTACTGACCACTTACTATGTGTCATAAAGAAAAGAATAGTTTCAGATGCCAGTTTGACTTAATCTGGGACCGGCGGCCTTTCCTTGAAAGGATTAATGGGCACTTCTTTCTACCCAGGCATTTTTAAAGGGTTTGTCATAATAAAGATTGAGAGGAGCAACAAGTAATGACAGAAACTTCAGCACGAACTATTAAAGGATTTGATAACAAATTATCCATTTCTGAGTCCAACCAAATGGCCATCAGCTGTATGCCTTGCTTCATTAAGGCAGTATTGTATTCCAATGAAATTAACTGTGGCAGTGATAGGGGCCTTTCAATCAAGTTCTGTAAACATGAAATCAGCTCAAAATGGGCATTGATTTGGAGTGTGAGTCTAAGAGAGTATTTGTTTCTTTAGCAGGGGTTTGTGATGCCATCACCTCTCTTTTCTTCCATGCTTTCCTTGCTGCAGATGCAAGAAGTAACTAAACAAGCCAAAATTATCTCCTCCTCTCCCTGCTGTGTATTTTTGTAATTTGCATTTGTGGTATAATTTGAAGGAAGGTCTTTGCTATCCAAAAATTACAAGGAAAAATGGATATTCAGTGAAACAAAGGAAATTCCTCTGAGAAATAAGAATTGCCAGAGAGTGGACACTATGGATGACATTTTCCAGCAGGGTCAGAAGAGCACAAAGACTCTGCACGCAGGTGAAAGGATGAGAGGAAAGTCTCACAAGGGTACATTCAAAATGTGAGATGCCACTCAGAGCAGTTTACTACACAGCTGACATCGAGGGAGGCACCTCCAGATACCAATCAGAGCAGCAAGTGCAGTAGGAATATCTGTCCATTGGAAAATGTTGTCCCATTCCCACTTGACTTCCTTCTTTAATGGTGCAGTTGCTTTCTCTTCATAAGTGGAAGGTGACATCTTTCTCTAAATTGAACTCTTTCTGCTCAATTCAACATTGCACTTCAGTAAACTTTTATACAAACTGCCATACCCACTAAATACTAACCTCTGAAAGGATTTCCAGTCTTCTGGAAATACAGATCTCCATCACAGCAGATGGGCCACCTTAACCCACTCCTGCAGTTCTATGATTTCTGCTTAAAATATAAACTCTTACTTTCCTAACACTGATGGCCTCTGCAGAACAAAGATTTTCTGTTATTAAATGCTTATATCTCCTTCACAGAGCATCAGGCTGTTTTGCTTAACATGATTATGTGCCTTTCCAGGTCAGATTCCTAGAAAAAAACAAAAATTAGGAGTGCTGCCTGTGCTTTTTATATGTGCATCATACCAGAAAGACCCAAGGGCTCCCTGCCCCCTTTGGTGCTGGTGAGTTCTAACACATCCTATTCCAGCAGACCAGAAATTTTGGGATTCATCAAACAATATTATTTATGATCATTCACGTATTTTTTTCATTTTATGTGCCTGTAATTCATAGAAATATGGGCAGTAAAAGACAGCAATTTTTCCAGGTTTTGTTGACAAGACAAAGGAAAAAATGGCAAGTAAAATTTTCAGTGAAAGCTTCCCTCTGTTTTAAAAACAACAATAACAAATAAACCTTGTAAATCTTAACAAAAAGCTTGTTTGATATTAATCTTAAATTGTGGAAGACATTTGAATTAATCTTTACTGTACTTTCTTTATGCACATGGAGTTGATTTACTAATATGGCTTTTACAGAGTAAGTTTCTAAAATTTTCTAAATTTAAAATATCAAAGCCGTGCACCAGATATTAATATTTTTCCTCCTCAAATCACATAGAATATACTTAAAGAAATATCTTTTTAAACCTACATTTGCAACCCACATGCTATAAGGAGCCATTTTGCCTATTGATTGTGGCACTGGATTTTTGACTGGCAAGTCTTTCTTACTTCCCACTTGTTTCAACAGCTTCCCAGACAGTGGATAATTCCATTTCTTCTGCAAAACAGGTTTTAATTGTGGGCATTTATGGCTTAGTATACTCTCAAAAGCCAAATTCTTGCAGACATCACCATTTGAATTGTCTTCCTCTTTAGGTTAAGAGGTTGCAGGGCAAATCTTTAGCAAAGGTGAGCTCCATGGACCTAAGACAATTTAATGCCATCTAGAGGTCATGCCTAACAAAGAGGTACCAATGCTAATGAATGGTGGAATAAACATATTCTTCATCCTGAAAATAAGGGGACAGTTGCACACTCACATATAAGCACTTGTGGTCTTTAGGACTAGAGTTTGCATTTCTTTCATACCAGAACATGTTTTAAAACCATTTCCCAGGAAATCTTCTAATGTTGGTAAAAGGTACAAGAAGTTAACTTTCTTTAGTTATAGTTGCATTAAAAATTAGGAAATAAAATTTGTGATTATGGCACTGGTTACCATAATACCAAATTTTAGGAGCAGAGGCATTTTAATCACCTTTCCAAGGTGGCTTTTGGGCCCTTGCGCAGTTTTATCTGCAATGAGCTTGATGTCCTGTCCATGCACAACTGCACGTGCACAAATGCCAGAGTTTATCTACCTTAGTCCATTTACACAGAAAAACTGAGAGAAGAAGCCAGACAAGATTTAGAGAGCATCAGAAAATTAATGTATATATGTACATATGCCATGTGTATATACATACACTCATTTATATACTCACTACAGCATCAGTTCAATAAAATAGATTAAGTGCTTGTGTGCTGACAACCGAGCAAGTTTTACCTGATGGAAGCTGATGGAGGTGGAGGCAGCTGGAGCAGCTATTGCTAAACCTGGAGATTGGTACTGCTAAGGTTGGAATTGTTATTTTTCTGTAAGAGATCTTCCACTGCAGTCAGGTCCCTATAAGATTAGAAAATAACACAAATAAATGCTGGATTTATTATGTTTTTATCAGCCAGGCATTTGGCTGGATTTTTTCCAGCCCATTTATGACCAAAATTAAGCCCCCCTATTTGGTCAGTTCATAAATATGCTCTAACACACTCCACTCCGACCTTTGGAAATGCCAATGTTAACTGGAGCACTCAGGGACATCTGAAGGAGATTCGTGTTCATGGGTTGACTTGCAGAAGAGCTCCCCTCCATTTTTTAACAGTTTTCCCAATATACACATGCAAACCAGCCCAGATCTCATCACATGTCATTTAAAATGTACAGTTTTGTCCTTCCATCCTGCAGCGAACAAGCAAAACAACAAGGTCCTATTCAGAGGTAATTCCGAAGGCAGCTCCGCCGTGTCTCGCTGGCTGCTCCCTAACAAGCCTTTCATTCATTGCAGTTCCATGCAGCTGAGCTGTTTCTACCTGAGCCAGTGTTACAGACCTTTAATCAAACAAATGTACAAGGAAGCTCAACTACTTAACTGCCGTGCTTGTTCTGGGGGCTGAGATAGCCAAACGCAACAAAAAGAATTTTATTCCGCTCAAGACGAGTACATTTCCTTGCTGTTGTTCCCAACAAAGGGCAGCAGGTACAAATGGCCCCACTATCTGTGTCAGGGAGAAGTGGAGAGCAATTTGTTTCTATTAAACAGGATGGTTCTATTTTTTATTTTGTTGGCTTAGGCTCTCCGCAGCCTGTGCCAATCAGGGTCTTTAATCTGAACTGCCCTTGACCGTTTCTGCTATGCCACAGAAGAATTCTCCCTTTTTTCCTCTTTTTTTTTCCCCCCCTCCTTCTTCTTGCACAGGTAATTGTGAGAAAGCAAGTGAAAGCCCCGGGGTATTGGATTCAAAACACAATCCTGCCATTCTCAGAACCGTACAAAGAATAAACTTGAATGCGACATTGAGTCGTCCCAGACTGCACCTGCTGGTGATCTCCCATCCCCTCCAGTTCATGGTGGGGTCACCGCAGGCTCCGCTCTGCTCTGGTGGCAGGAGAGCTCCTATGTTTTCAGTTCACAGCGAGATTAGATCTGCAGTGTTTGACCCATCTAATTTAGTTTTTGTTTGGCAGAGCAAGGAGAGCCGGGCACACGGTTAAATGCCCACCGACCTGCTCCCCTGGAGAATGCTGCTGGTGTCTTTCAAGGACCATTGGCAGGGTGGCATTTTGAAAGGCTGTAGATTGGGGTAGGTATGATTTAATGTGACTTCAGTGCACAGGACAAAACTTTTCTGTATGTTTGTGCACTGCCCTTCATACCCTTTTTTCAGGCATCTGAGAGGAAAATCCAGTACAATGTAACCCACGTGCAAGTTCTGAATCAGATGGTGTTTCGTTTTTTCTTTTTTTATTTGTTGGTTTGGTTTTGACGTAGGTTCCTTTGGGTTTGAAACCTGTCCTGAAAGCACAGCTCAAAGTGGTTTTGCTCACTGTCTGAATTTCACTGCCTCGTTTCCCTCCCTTGACATGAAGACTTAAAGTTGCCTGGTGTAAAGTCAGAAGACCACAAGCTCAAACGAGCTCTTAAAACATCAGCTTTCTCACATGGAATATTGCTGAACAGGGGGCCATGTCATACTGCCAAGATTCATCCTGAGTAGTCAGGGCAGAATCCCAAATATTTCATATTTCTGTAAGTTTTTGATACACCAGCACATGCCTCAGTTTTCCAACATCTGCCTACGTCTGTAAAGATCCTCTATTCCTTCTTGTCCAGAACAGACTTTTCTTAATTATTTGTTCTCTTTCTTATTTTATAGCAGACAAAAATTTTGGTTTGGGTTAATACAGACAATAAAAGCCATTTTTTTATACTCTTGATATTGATACTGGGAATGACATATTCTGACGCCCCTCTAATGGTGATCTTTTGGTCCCTTCCAATCCAAGTCATTCTATGATTCTGTGATTCCAATGACAAATTCCTTTCCTTAATGAAAATCTTGAAAATCTGTAGGACACTCACAAATCTGGCAAACAAAATTTGCAGCTGCACCTACTGTTCCTTGGTTTACCTCCCTTTGCCCCAGTAAAATCAGCCTCCTGAGATATTTCACAGGTACATTCAAAAGCTCAAGATTCTGTCCCCCTTTGGAGACAGAACCTGTACCAGAAAAAAAATCAGAATTTTGAGCAGTCAGAGAGAAAATCCATAGTTTTTCATTTTTTTTTTCTGGTCATTTTGCAGTAAACAGAGTCTTTTGCCAAGTGCTGCTGCAACCCAGGGACCCACGATTAGATCTGCTCTTTTTTGACCATGTTATCTCTGATTTTGAGATAAAAATCAGAGACCTCTGACAAAAAATCTTATTTCTGTGGAAAGGGAATAAAAGCTGCAGTTGAACAAGATTCTTACCTTTAAAACTACTGCAGAAGGAGATGTTCTAGTTTAAATTTTTTAGGGAAAAATTCAGGTTAGTTATAATTTTTTCTGAGTATTTTTATCTACCCCTAAGGCAAGAGACAAATGAAGTGTGATAGTACTTTGGAGAGCTTAGGAACTATTTGTAGTGAATAATTTATTCGACAAATTTTGCCCTTATTTCAGTTCATGAATTATCTGTGAACTGACTGGTACTTTTACGAATTTATTCATAATTCAAAATTATTCCAGAAATGTTTCTGTCCAAACACATTTTGCTGTACAGTTTGCCCATGAACAGATTATTGATTCAGCTATTTATTATCTGCAATGTATTACTTGGGGGTGAGGGGGAATTACTCCTTTTCAAAAGCCCTGTAACTCATCCTTAAACTGCATTTCAAAGGTTTCAGAAGAGCCAATCTTTCTCTTTGCTGCCTTTTTTGGGTCTGAATTCACATTTGTTTGTTTTTGTCATCATTAATTGTCCACGCTGCTCTTTATTTGTATGTTTGAGATGGATTTAAATAAACTGGCTTTAGTATCTAATTTGTGACTCTAATAAAAACAAACATCAAATTTATAAAAGAAAAGCAAGTATTCTGTTCTATAAAGAAAACAACCAACAGAATAGGTATTGTCCTCTGTCTAGGTAGGATTTACATACGATTTACATGATTTACATACCTACATAGGGCAGTTAGAGTCTTTTCTTAACTTGGAGCAATGTCCATGTATTTCAGCTTGTTTTAAGGAGAAAAATGTATTAAAAAGGAAAATAGGAAGACATTTAGTGCAACTATCCTCCTATAACTTCAAACTTAGTTTTCTGTGGTTCTAATGCCCTGCTTTAATTTGATACAATTACAATAAAACCTGCAATCTAAGGCGAGTAAATGAATTTTGTGTCAAGAGTGAAATACAATCTGTTAAAATTGGTTTGAAAATACAATTTTAGGTCTAGTACAGCAAGTCCTGACATTTCAGATTAATCTGTCCTATAACAAAATTAATGACACTCAAAGTTGTTTAAGAATGGCTGTTAACTATACTTACCCTATTCATCACCGGCTCGATCAGTCTAATCCAAGAAGTCACCAGGCTATTAAGTACAGAACATCAGTTCACTTTAAGGACATTTGGATTGTGATTGTTTGAGGGATCAAACGCCCAGTCACAGAAATACAAAGTACTGCAGAAAATAATAAGAGGAATAAATATCCCTGGAAGTTTGTGGGTGTGATGCTTGTATGTATGTGTCACTACAACAGATCTCCCTGCTGAAAAATAAAATAGAGTTAAAACCAGAGGCACATCTGGATGAACTTATCTGGCTGATCTAACCTTTTAGGACTTCCCATGGGGCAGCAGATCTCATGAGAGTGGTTTCTCCTGCTTCACAGCTTGAAGCTCCTGCCTCTGGCCATGTAAAAGCCGTGTCACAGTGAGGTTCCCCCTGCTCCTGTCCTACTTCTGTCCCAGCTGGAGCCTGGAAGGAGCCAAGCTCAGGTTTCATCCTGCACATCAGATGGGAGGGTCAGAGTGCTGTCCATTACTCTTCGCTTTGTTCCTCTTGTTAGCCTCAAGCATGCAGCAGTAATTGCAATTTGGGGTCCAAACTGGCCATAAAAAGCTCCACAAGCAATTAAGGCAGTGCAGAAAGCAGATGTGTTTGAGTTGATTTCTCAGATTTGAGAAGGGCCAGAGCAGGCATTGTTCTTATCCATTCTACTCTCTTTTTTTTTCCTAATTAAAAGTAAGATAAAAGAAGATATATTCTGTTTGTATGTAAAGTGAAACAGTTTAGTTGAGCCGTGATGATTTTGTTATACCCCTATTATATGGGGGATTTTTTTAAGGAAAAGGTGAAACTAGACTTTTTCACTGAAGATGAAGGGCTTAATATTCTCCTTTGGACAAGTATTTAAGATCTGTGAGACTAAGATGAAGTTTTTCCCTCTGCCTAATTGAATTTGCACTCCAGTCCCCAGTTTCATCAGAGAATGCTCCTCCCAAGAGATGAGTGAAGCATCTCACTGGGCTCAGTGAGATGAACTAAACTGAGTGGTTGAATAATGTCACGCAGAGAGGAACAATCCTGGTATTATGTTCAGTGAAGACCCTGTCCCCAGTGCAGATTTGAGAGAACATGCCTATGAAAGGCCAAAAATGTTGGTCCAAGGACTAAAACATAAATTTTCTCTCCATAGGGGGGACTAGAGGCATCTCATTTACTTTCCCTGGGAGAACCTTGGGATAAAAAATGATGTTGTTCTTACTCCAGCATTTAGTGACTCAGTTCTTGCCACTCTGTTTGACAAAAGCTACCTGAACCTGTTGTCATAGATTAACCGAAGCTGTTTTCTTCAGAAAGGGGAATGTTCATTTCACCCAAAGAGAAACCCAGTGCCAATTATTATTAATCTAATTGTTATTATTAATCTAAAGAACTGGCTTGTTGTGAAACACGTTTCATGTCGTGGTGAAAATGGCACTCATATTTCATTTGGCTTTGTACCTCCTTTTATTTTAATTTGCATAAATGAAGTATTCTCTTTTCCTGCTGTTGTGAATGTGGAATAACTTCACCAGCATGGCTGGAATCAATAGATTTGGCCGTCTCTGAGCGTGTATTTTGTGCTGAGCACATGTCAGGCTCAGACACCCTCTTCCCTCCCCTCCCTACAGACTGAGGCCATTGTAGGATTTCCCACTGAAAACTTTCACAGCTCACATAGCTGAATTGATTCTCCTTTACTTTTGACACCGAAGGTGATATCCGTTCCTCCAGGATAAAGTGCTACATTTGCTCACCTAATAGCCATACTTTTTGCCCAAATGTTGCCATTAAAAACTCAGGTATGGCCATTAGGCTCTCCCTAGAGTAAGGCTGAAGAAAATTCAGGACTAAACCTAAGCTGTAATTACCTCACTGAATGTTCATCCACTCACACATTTTTCATCCACTTTGAAATTGCATTCCCCCAGACGTTCCCTGTATTCTAATGCCTCTCCTGCAGCTTTTAGCTCGAATCACCAGAGTAATCGGTGTCCTTCGTTACAGTCCAGGCAAGACTAAATGCAGAGCTAACACCCTATGCTGCAGTGATATGAATCACGTCACCACAAAAAGCCTGACACCTGGGTTTACCACACAGGCATGTGGAAACGAAAAATTGCTTTTGATGCCTCTTTTCTCTGTTATTTTTATAAAAAAAAAAAAAAAAAAAAAAGGTGGGGGGGGGGAGGGGGAGGAAAAAAATGAGAGTATGACCATTAGAGAGAGATTTTCTTTTAAAGTCTAGAGGGAAGAAATGCCAGCATGGTACCTGCCTGGATATGACACACAGAAGCAAATGCAAGCTTTCAAAGGGCAAGTGTGAGTTTCGATGTTATGGAAAATGTGGAGAAATTATAACACCTCTTTTCTAAGTGGGCTGTGTAATTGCCCACAGGCAATCCATGGATATTCAGCTGCAGTGTTTTCCTTCTGTTTTAATAAGTACAACATTTCTTACTGAGGCATAGGAGGAAGAAAGCATGCAGGTGTTACATGCTCAAATTCATTTTGTGCCATGCCAGGAGGTAAGAAAGGAGCAGGAAAGGCCAAAAGCTGGTGTGCACCACTGAAGGGCTTACTGGTTGTGGTGGCTTGACCCTGGCTGGATGCCAGGGTCCCACCAAAGCCACTCTATCACTCTGTTCCCCAACTGGACAGGGGAGAGAAAATATGGCTAAAGGTTCATGGGTTGAGGTTAAAGGACCAGGAGAGATCACTTACCCAATATTGTCAGGGGCAAAACATACTCAATTTAGGTATATTAATTGAATTTATTAATAATGAAGTCAGAGCAGGATAATGAGAAGTAAAATAAATCTTAAAAACACCTTTTCCCACCCCTCCTTCCTTCCCAAGCTCTACTTTCTCGCCCCCAGGGAGATGGGAACAGGGGTCACGGTCAGTTCATTACAGGTTATTCCTGCCACTGCTCAGGGAGAGGAGTTGGAGTCCTTCCCCTGCTCCCTATGGGGTCCCTCTCAAGGGAGACAGTCCTCCAAGAGCTTCCCCAACGTGGGTCCTTCCCACAGGCAAGAGTTCTCCATTAACTGATGCGATGTGGATCATTTTTCCACAGGGTGCAGTCCTTCAGGCACAGGCTGCTCCAGCGTGGGTCCTCCACAGGCCACACGTCCTACCAGGAAACCTGCTCCTTTCTCTCTCCACAGATCAGCAGGTCCCAGCCAGGACCTTGATCCAGCACTGGCCTCCCACAAGGTCACAGCCTTCTTATTTGTCTTTGCAAGTGACAGTTGTGACAGTTGCCTCTACTGATGAGTTTCACCTTACCACAGTGATTTCTGTCCCCTGCAAAACAAGCAGGAGTTGGGACTGATCTTTCCATGATTTCCATGTTACAATATAAACTTGGTGTTCACCTCCGAAGCCAAACAGCTTTTATAAACACAAACCAGCCCATAACAAATGAATATTTGTTTCCACTTAAGATAGTCTATCCATCAACAGTCTTAAATGACAGTAGTGGCCATTTAAATGGTAGAAAATAAATAAATCCCATTTATTAGCAGCTGAATTTTTCATGACTATATTGGTATTAAATATTAACTATATGGAATGTTTCTATATCAGCTTCTAAAAGAGCATGGAAATTGGTTTGCAAGAAAATTGTTCGTAGTTACACATACTCCTAAGTCACAGAGACTTCAGGATCTTTTATTACCATTTTAAAGTATGAAGATGCATGGAGATAAATTTACCTGAAAGACAAGCATGCACAAAGGAAAGGGCAAAAAATAATATTTATTGGCATAGTGAAATCCTATTTTCTGTTAGGATTCTGTGTGAAACTAAATAGACATTTATAATATTTAATTTTTTTATGTGTTATTTATTATTTAAAATGAAGTGAACATGATTAACAGTCATGTTGTAGAGGAAGAAGTGAATTCAATTACATGGGACTATAGATTTAGGTATAATAATAACTTCCTTCCAAAGAGGTTGCTCTGAAAAACTTGAAAGACAAATAAGAAATTTGAGTTGGGGGGAAAAAAAAGGAGGATATTTTGAAAACTATGAATGTTTGAGTGGAGAAAGTGTTATTCTTCCCATGGAAACTCATGATCATGGGTTGTGAGAAACTGCTGGTGTTTTCAGGGAAAATGTAGCTTTTTAGATGTGGCGCTGGGCAAAGCTGTTCTGCTTCTTGGATGGGGGAGAGATAGGTGGGAACTCAGGGAGAGAAAACAGCTCTGGCTGAGAGCAGTGAAAACCAACATATTGATGTGGCCATGGTGGTCACAGAGAGAAAGGACCTCAGGAAAGAAGGGAGTGACACGGGACAGGGGGAGGAGTCCAGCTGGGAAGAGAGGGCTAATCAGTGTGACTGAGTGCTTGAAGACAGATAATGGCAGGGAATGATAGGACAAGGGGGAATGTCTTTAAACTGAAAGAGAGTAGATTTAGATTGGATATTAGAAAGAAATTCCTCCCCTGTGAGGATGGTGAGGCCCTGGCACAGGTTGCCCAGAGAAGCTGTGGCTGCCCCATCCTTGGAAGTGTCCAAGGCCAGGTTGGACGGGGCTTGGAGCAACCTGGGCTAGTGGAAGGTGTCCCTGCCCATGGCAGGGGGTGGGAACTAGACAATCTTTAGGGTCCCTTCTGAGCTAAGCCATCCTATGATTCCCTGAATAATAAATGGATATCACGCATCACAAATGGTCTTTTCAAGTACCAAAGTGCCAAGTTACGAGGCAAAATCAGCTTCTGTGTACTCAGATGAGCAATCTTAAGGCAATTCCTGCTGCTTTTCCCACACATAAGTTGTAACCTCAGTGACCTCACACCCCCAGCCACACTCAGCATCAGGGTTGGGCTCATCACTGCCACAGGAGCCTCTCAAACCACTGTAACTGCTGCTCTGCTGCAAACGTGACACTGATTCATGCAGAAGATGAAGGCTGGTGTTACATTAAGCTTCCCATTCCAATCCAAAAGAAGCCCAGACATCACAAAACCCCTGATGACAACTTTTGGTGACAGTCATCATCAGGTCAGTTCTCTGGGCTAAAGGAGCTCTCCCTTCCTCTGCAGGAATGTGAATAATTTGATAACTGCTCTACCTTCCATTGCAAGTTCCCATTGAGATTTTTCATTAGACAGTGCAGGAACCTTGTGAGCTGTAAATTAAGCGTGAGAACAGCTTGGCTGGCAATGTGCAGTGATCTTGGGACAGCCAGGGCCAGGGCTGTGCCCTCAAATAAAACCAGATATAATTCCTCTGCTGTCACCACACTTCTGCCACTGTTTTCCTCCCAGTGTAAATCCCACCTGTCTGCTTGCTCTTCCTTTTACAATCCTCAGCCACTGTTGGATTTGTATTTTTATCTTTCAGCAGAAGAGACTAATAGAGCTCATGATTTAAGTTTCTATAGCTCCCTCCCCTCTAATGCTTCCACAATAATTTCCACTAGACAAATGCATTCCCCAAAGAAAGAAAAGCATACAAATATTCAGCTGGATCAGTACATCAGAACTGGAGGTGGCTCTTTAATTTCAAGGGGATGACATTTGTGGCTGTGACCACAGGGCTGGAGCTACAACAGGCACGTGTCTTTAGTGGCATTCACAGGAGTCTGTTGATGCTGAGGAGCTCTACCAGCCAACACCAGCTCAGGAAGAAGCCTTTGGACTTAATTCATGATCCATTACACTGCCTTTATTCCCCTCTGGCTGCGCCCATGCAAGTGTGGCAGTGCCAGGGAACAGCAAACCAACCTTCTGCACAAGGCATGCCTTTGCTGCTGAGATGCAGTTCCATCTTGCTTTATCCTTAATGTCAAATTTATTTTTCTAGCCCTTTGTGCTAAACTTTGAGATTTGGGGCTATTTCTGGGCAGGAGTCAGGTTGAATTCTTTAAGAAGAGATCATGATAAACTGGTTTTCTTAAAAGTGGACAAGCATAAGATGCTTTGCCTGGCTGTAATTCGGACACAGCTGCTGTCCTGGATTTCCTGCTGCATCTCATGTTAAGAGATAATGGAAAGAAAGCTAAAATCTATTTCACTAGAATCTTAAACTGCTTTAATGAAGACTTTAAAAATAACATATACAAATTTAAACAGCTGTGAGGATGGTCAGAAAAGCTGACCCCAACATCAGAAGAAACAGGAGTTCAATGGAAATCCATTTTCATGAAAGCTCATGTAAATGTAGTGAATATTGAAAACATCAGAAATACAGCTTCATGATCACCTTGGTGACAGGATTCTTCTCACTGTAATTGAAATCAGATCTCAGTTTGAAAACACAAAATTCAAGGAATCACAATTACAATGCCTGAGCCCAGGTTTTAAAAGGTAAATATTGATGTAAGCCATAGAGAAATGGCACTGGGCTATTGCTAACACACAAGAACAATACAATTTAAGTCAGGCTTAAAATAGTCTCATTTGAACAGTATTTTTATTCTAATATCAGATTTCACAGTGAATTACTTTGATGTGTCATTTTCCTTACTCCAACAAAACGTTCTCTTGCTTGAGGAAGAAACAAAGGCCTTTGCTTTGCCAAGTTATACATGTCAAAAACATCGAAACTCCATAAAACATCTGGTTCCCTCTGTTTTCCAGGATTCTTATTTGGTCACTGACTGAACTCTTATGGTCCAATTAATTAAATTAATGGCTACCTCATAAATTTAAAAAATATATACCCCGTGTCCTTAAATCTCTGAATCCCAGCTGGGAACCTGAAAGGCGTGAAATACACAGTAATCATCTCACATCAACAGAAACTGATCTTAACGCTGTAATTACATGATAAATGTCTTTATGACACATGGCCACTATTTGGTCATGCCCTAGAGACAAATGCTAAGAGCCAAGAGAAGGGGGAGGGGGGAGGAAAGGTACCTGCCAGCCAATCCCTTCAGCCTGTTTGCAATTTCATTGGCTTTCTTTCAATGACCTGAGACTTCCAAGAGCATGATAGATATTTCCTAAATATTTTACATTCAGGTAATTACAGTAGTATATGGATTTGCTAGTCAGCTTAGAGGAGACCAATTAATTGCTGCAAATCATGGTGTAAGGGATGAGCTTGCAGCAGAAGAAGGGTCACATCTTAATAAAAGAGGCAGAGCTGGATGCATATGACTAAAGTCAGTCTCATGCAAGTTTACCACAGACTGATAACCTCTACAAAATTTGCTTAGGCAAAATCTTTGTATATTTAAGGGTTTGCCTGAGTTAGAACCATTGACTTAGGTCTTAAATTTCTGCAGTTTACTGCTGGCCAAACACTAGAGTAGAACAATTTTATGTCATATTTTATTTCACCACAACATCCTTTATTTCATTAGTCATTTATTTCAGTTGCACATGACTCAACTTTGATTTTAATTTTTTATCTGATCTGCTCTGGGTTTTTTCTCTCCCAAGGCACTAAATTGACACACTCCTTCAAAACACCAAACAAGGCAGGTTTGGGGCAGTATTCTCAATATCTCTCTAGTCCCTTAATGCATCTAATACACAAAAAGAGCATCAGCAAAACCTTTGTGGTGATCTGAAAGGCACTTGTCTGACAAAGAACATTGAAGGTCCCTAATATTTGAATCTACTGAAACTTGCTAGGACAGATCATACACTGAAAATGTTATCGTCCACTTGGGAAACTGATGGAAAAAGTACCCAAAAAAGTTTCTTCTCTTTCAAATTTTGTTTCTGATGTGTCTGATGAAGGCAATGTGAGATAGCCAGATATTTATTTAATCTTGGAAATCCTTAAACTGTGTGAGATCACATACCTCTTTGTTAAACATGTATTATTTTTATAACATTTATTGAGAAAATTGAAAGAAAAGCGGTTTCAGTGGTTGAATTTTAAACATGCAAGTCCTTAATGGTGCAGAACTCCCTACAGGAGACAGTTTTGTGCTTTCCAGAAGGTACAAAAGGATTGATTCAAAAAGACTCAAATTACTGGTGTTTTATCTACTAGAGAAGCAACGTCAATAGTTGTAAGAACTGATGATGACATAGGCAGCTAAAATTCTCAAGGCTTGCAAATCCCTTTTAAACCAAAAACTGGGATGGAAATTTCTCTGGAATTAGGTTTTGATATCTCCCAAGCCACAGCAAACACATATGTATTTATTTTTCCCTGTCAGGTTATAAGGTCACAGTTTCAAGTACATCTGAGTTGCAAAGGAGCTTAAGTGAATAGTGCAGCAAAGTCATGATCACTCTGTTGATTAAAATGATCTTTCTAGAGCATCAGCATTGCTCTCACATGCCTCTCTACTTCTGTTAATTTCTGCATCATAACCAGATGTTAATTTTGACTGGAAAGCAAGGCAACATGGTGACTTTTCTCTTCTTTATCATACCAGTAAACTGAACTGCATTACAAAGCAATTGGGAGCTAGCTGTAGCAAATCATATTAATATTTTTGTACCCTAATCTAACTCATCTTCAAATACACCTTGAAAATTGTTTTTGAAGCAGTTGTTTCTCTAAAAGCATTAGATCTTACTTACTGCCAGCAATCAATGATGCTTCTCAAGGTTAATGACAAAGATAACTTGGGTTTTTTGGCATATACATGACTTCTCCTATTGACTTCAGAGGGAGCCTATCTCAAGACTGAAGCTGGCATTCAGAATGGAATATTAAAGAGCCAGGTTAATCATTAATCAGCATCAAGATGTAATTATTTTGATGTGAAATGCTATTCCATATAAAATTCCACCAAGAGATCCTGCCTTCTGCATTACTTGAGTTCTACCTCTTTTTTAAGTTAAAACTAAATCAGCTACTTAAAAGAAACATATGTTTTTACAGCTTTTTAGATTAAGGCTTTAACAGCAACTGTCTTTTGCTCCATGCCTATTCACATGAAGCAGACAATAAAAAAGGAGAGAACCTCAGTGCTCTGATCACATTTTATGGCTTTACTGTGTATCAAACGCAGCAATGACAGAAAAAAAAAGGCATGTAAAGTATCCTAGAACAATCATCTTGCTTTTCAGCAGCCCCTGGGGTATTTGCATTCTACCACACAAGGAAAGCATGGACACAACAACCTGGACAGGCTCTGTCTGTCCTGCACAGGGGGAGCCCTTCTTGTCTCTACTGGGAGCATCCCTGGTGCAAAATGTGCTTGGGGGAGTTGTTGCCCATCCTTATAAAAGGTTAAAACAGGACTTTAAACTGAAAGAAAGTAGGTTTAGATTGGATTTTAAGAAGTTTTCCCCTATGAGGGTGGGGAGGCCCTGGCACAGGTTGCCCAGAGAAGCTGTGGCTGCCCCATCCCTGGAAGTGTCCAAGGCCAAGTTGGACGGGGCTTGGAGCAACCTGGGCTAGTGGAAGGTGTCCCTGCCCATGGCAGAGGGTGGAATGAGATGATCTTTAAGGCCCCTTTTGACCCAAACCATTTGAGGATTCTATGATGGCAGTGAGTTTCCCAGACTTAAAGAAAAAATAATAATTTATTCAGTAAAATATATCCACACACCATTTTTTTTTTTATTTCTAAAAGGAACCTCATGACATTAAGGATGACAACAGAAGGTTTTTCCATAGCCAAAGAGCAAAGAGGGTACTGGAGATAATGTAAAGGACTTCAGGTAGGCAGGGAAGACTGACTAGATGCATTAAATGGCTGTTCACGTAAGGACTTCCTTAATTTTAAGCCTGCAAGGAGTTTTGCATGCTCAAGGTTAAAATGAGTGACAAATAGCTTTGCAGAATGGCAGCTGGAATTCAGAAAAGAAACCAAGTGTGACAATAGGATCTATAACACAGTTATAAAAATACGTAGGTGCAATAAAATGCAAATTTGAAGTACACAACAAACCCAGTATCCGAACTGTTCATCTCAGCCTGGTGTTCTTTGTGCAAAGACGAGTATGTAGAGTGGAATCAGCTTTTATATAACCTTAATCTCAAAGAGCCTTCCTAATATTAAATGCATAAATAAGTGTGGGGGTTTTTTTCACTAACAGTCTCAGGAAAAGCTGCAGTTTTAATGCAAATGAGTCCCAAAGAGACAAAGAGAAAATAAATATTTGTTTTTCATTCAGTGATCCTGTTAGGTTTTATCTGCTGTGACCCTCCCCTAGCCTTACCATCAGATATCCATGCAAACAAGGCCATTAGAAATGAGCAGCTTTCTTTGAAATTAAATATAGATTTGCCTGAAATTTTCCTTATCTCTTTACATTTACATTTCTAACAATACCTGTGTATTATTGCTGGGCTCACCAGTAAAATTCAAAGAGGTCATTAATAAAAGCTTGTTCACATATAAAGGATTTTAGTGACTTGCTTTCTGAGGAAAATTCTGCTTTTTTAGTACTCACTGTAATTGCTTCCTTTGGCCATCTGCTAGGCAGGGAAAAACCTGGAGTTGACAAAGGTTTTTTTTACTTATAAACTGTTGGAAACACTAAAAGAGAGTCTCCACACCTTGTAAATATTATCTGTGCCATCCTCAGAGGTGAAGATGCAATATGTGCTGATCTGCATTTTACTGACATTGCCTTAAGTAATGAAGTGTCCAGGCCCCTTTTCTGTCCTGTCCCTGCCAATGTTTTTGACCAGAGATCCCTGTACCTTCCTCAACCCTACTCTGCCGTACCTCCCTTTGCCCTGCCCCTGCTGAACAGCAGGGATATTAAAAACTCTCCTGCTGACTTCCTACCAATCCTTTCAGGTAGCAGAAAATTTGGGGTGTATGGAGGACGGGGAGTGTGTCCTTGAAGCAGAAAGGAAATTGGATGCCACCTTCAAATCACATCCATTTATTTATTTTTGAACATTTATGTATTTTTAATTAAAAATATGTTCAAGATCAGGTATGAAGTCCCACTAATAAAGCTTTTGTCTAGGAGCCTATGCACGAATGTGAGTTAAAGGTGTACTTGTGCCTGTGAATACTAATGAATGGTGAGTAGGTGCTGAAAATCTTCTAAGGGATGTTGCAATCAGTCAAGCAGTAAAAACACCTGGGATGTAGAACTAGGGTTAAAAGAGAAACAAATATTTTAAAAATTTTAGAAATAGTCCAGTAAAGACAACAAAGTAATTGAGTATCTGCTAATAATTTTCCCTAGGACATTTTAATGGTCCATAGGACAATTTTTAATCACCTGTGCACAAGTTTCCAGTGAGGTTTAACCACTTGGAAATTTAGAAAAATTATAATGGTTTCAGGAGTGAGTTAATGGAGCAACTAAAAAGAGTTGACAACACGTACAGAAATTATTTAGGACCTGATTATGTCAAGCTGGATCATAACCTAATTAACTGACACCCTTTAAAGTTCCCATATATTCACTTTAGGCTCAAGGAGAATATAGTTTCAAAGGCAGCCCATTGTATCCTTTCACATGTGAAGTGGCTGAATCAGAGCCTTCTCACATGAAGTGAGAAAGCACTAGAGATCTTCGCTGTGCTCGCGGGCCACGCTCGTCCCTCGTGTGCGACGCGACAAGAGAGGCTCCTGTCAAAGACTCCCCTGCTTTGAAGGGCTCTGCCATCCTCAGAACACTTTTCCACTGGGAGCCTGACAGCCTGATTAAATGAAAGACTGTAATTTCTTTCAGTGGGTTTTTGGATGGCCCACAGAAGCGACAAAACGTTTTCAAATCGCTGCCAACTTTTAGAAGGATCCTCTCCGAGCACGAGGCGGGCGCTTCCCAAAGGGCTGCAGAGTGTTCTGGGATTTGACCTTTCGTTGCAAGGAGAGATTTTGGCTGCTGCAGCAAAGCCAGAAGCATTTCTTTTGTCGAGCTGCCTGTGTGCTGGTCACCTTGCAGGCTCAAGGCTTTCACAAGCAAAGCAGCCGTCGGGTTTTACATCCACCTTCTGAAATGGCAAGGAGGCAGAGGCTGCTCCTGCCCCTGTGGAAGCCGAGGAGAAAACTCCTCGACTGGGTTGGGAACGTGTTCAAGTAATGAATCAGGTGGTTTTGGTGGAAATTTGCAATTCAAAGGCTGCCATTAGAAAAGTAGCATTTGAGACTGTGTTGCTGTGTTATGCCTCATGTAGATCAGTATCAAATTAAATTTCCCTATTGTACCTCTTATGTTGTTAACACAAAGCAGGGAGTGTTGTTTGCCTCATCTCCATCCTTCTAACTGCAACATCCTTTTCAGTTTAAACTATACAGAAGTGAATAATTATTGAGGCCTTCTGTTTACCATCTTTAGAAGATTTAATTTATCCCAATAAACATTGTGAAGCAGACCTTTTGCATTTGCAATGACATATAATTTACTTGGAACAAATGCTTTGGGTTCAGTATAAAGACCATTCATCAGGCAAATCTGAATCAGAGGCAGCTTAGAAAAAGAATCCTTTGTCTAATTGTTTTCCATCACAAACAACATGTGGGAAGGAGATTTAGGCAATATTTTCAAACATTATAAGCTACATAATTATTGTCCTCGGCAAACCTGGTGATAGTTTTTGCAATCACAATTGCACTTTATCTGTCTAATCACCTATTCACTGTGACCAATTACAGACTTGGCATTGATGAGGAGTCATTTAATAATATTAAATACAAAACCCTAGATTTGAATAATGTTGAGTTTATGACACAAACTAACAAAAGCCAGGAAATTCAAAGGCAGGGTTTACGCTCCATCCTTAATTCATGGCATTCTGCCTGAGCATAAGAGCACATATGAGCACTGCAGAGACCTCCACCACACAAAGATCGTTGCAGTGCTGAGTTACAAAGGAATAATAAAGTCCTGAGATTAATTTTTAATGTTTAAATCTTTTGCAGATGTGCCACGTAGCTGCAACGATATCCTTGTTATGTGTTATGTTTGCAGTGCTATTTTACTGTACAAACTTTTGGGGGGGAAAGGAGCGAGAGCCTGATGTTTTCTACATTCATTTAATGCCACTGTCCCGGCACAGAAGAAAAGGTCATTAAAATTGGTGGTTCCCTCTCATTTTTCCCTCAGATGCTTCTACTGATGCAAGTTTCTCTCTGCAAAAGTGTAGTCCACTGTCAGAGAACAAAACTGGTACACAGAAAGTCCTTCTCACTGGCATAAACTAGAGGAATTTTGAGGCCATTCTAAATTTAACCAAGATGAAATTTGATTTCTGGGTACCCTGAGCAGAGAGATGGAAGGATGGGTATGCAAGAAGGGGTTAGAGTAGCATCTCCTCTGCATCCTCCTGTCAAAGGTTCAATCCAGTTTGGCTACTCCTGAAAAGAGATCACACGATTATTCCAAGTTTCCATAGATCCCCACCGAGCACAATATGTTAAGATAATGCAGAAAATGTATTTTTGTCTCTTTTTTTCCTCTATAAAGGTGCATCTTCTTCATAGTTCATGGTGTACACTTCCTTGTTCTAAGTTTTCCATTTCATGGCAAGAAATGCAGTGGGTCTCAGAGAGGTATTCTGTGAAATTGAGTATGTAACTTATTATGATCCCATCACGATCCTGTTACTAATTTTGATTCTATTTATTTGTTATGCTGCTACCTGGAATGGCATCTTCACAGGCAGCTAGACCTGCATGTCATCATAGTTTTAAAACTATACCTTGCCTTGATAAAATGTAATGGCTCCAAAACAGATGTTAGATCTATCATGTAAATCCTTCTTAGTTTGTGGATTATTGACCCAATGGACTCTAATGGGAGTTCTTTGGAGATGTTCAATCTATTGTATCCGTCCAGCTGCATCTGATGTGCCTCTTATTTGCCCTTTGCAGCTTTAGGGCTATTACGTGAGTCCAGTGGCTGACAATGGATGCAAATAATCCTTATAAATTATCAGATGCAGAAATAGAAAAGTTAACCCCTTGTTTGCTTTCAAACGTGCATTTTTGTGACTGTGTTTTTTTTTCTCTAGCAGTGTTCTTTTGGCAGATACTTTGGCAGAAAAGAGGGAGAAAAGGCAGGAGCAGTTATTGATTCTTGTGAGCCTTCAGCCTGGGAAATGTGAAATAGGAGGCAGTTCCTGTAGAGGAGAATGAAACCACAAAGAAGCCCGTCCTTGTCTATCTCCTGCAGCTCTTCTGAGAATGGCAGCAAAGGGAATCACTTTCATTGGCACAAAAAGGAATCAGTTATTTCAGAAACAGAAGCAGATGGGTGAAAAGAAACTCAGGTGATAGAGATGAAGTTGTTGGCCCACACCAAAGGCTCTGGGGGCTACTGAGCCCCCAGAGAACCAGCCAACCATCCTTCCCTTGTCCCAGCCCCGTGGTGTGCCCCAGAATTGCCAGCCCCTGGTTGTCCCCAGCTCCACCACTCACCCACAGGAGTTACAATCCACCTATTCCTGTTTCAGTCCTAAAAGGTGACTTTCAGGTCTTGAAACAGTTGAATGGTACATAAAGCAAAAAACTTCAGTAGTGAATTCTCAGCAAGGAAGGGGAGAGAGGATGGAGGCACATCTGGGTGATTTTTATATCCAGAAAATAAATTTGATTACATTTTTAAAAATAATTACTGGCAATAGGTCTTCCTAAAATATTATTTTCTTCAATTTTATTTATAGGAGCTCCTCTTTATTCGATACAGCCTAAATTCTAGATGTCAACAGAGCTTGAATGTCATATATATGCATATATTGGCTTGGTTCATATTTATGCCAATATATGTTAAAGAAGCCTTTAGTTTCTTCTGAATATTATGCTCATTTTAAAGACAGACTAAAAGAACCCTAGAGAAATCACAGATGACTTCTCATTCATGAGGCATGATTTACCATGGCTGTAATTCTTGACCTACAATTTCTGCAAGACATTTTAGAGCTATCAAACAACAGAAAAAGCAGCCCTGCACTTCTGGGGAATCAGTAGCAAAAGGGTTTTCCTCTAGAAATAAAGATCAAAACACAAATCACCTAGCTGCATAAGAAATACAATTAAATTAACAAATATAATCTATCTTTAAAAAATACATTCAAACATTTAATTTGCATAGAAACAGGCAGTGCTATTCATTTTGAGACAAGAAAATCAAAAGTCATGGCTAGCAGCCACTCTTCTAAACCAGATTTTGAGCACAACCCCCCCAGGGCTGTTTCTACCAATTTTCCAATAAATCATGTAATGACTTTTAGAAAAGACAGATATTTAATTCTTGAATTAGAACTATAGGACCATAACCAAAGACTGACAGCCCTCTTATTCTGCCATACACCCATACAAATCCTTTCAGCTGATTGGCTGTGAAATAATGCAATAATTAGGCAATTAGATATTTGGGAGAATGTAGAATGAAGCACTGAGTGCTGACCTTTATTACATAGATCAAAGTACACTGGAGGAATGGCCAAATATATCTTGTTTACAAGCCCTTCTGAATTTTTTTCAACGTTTCAAAATTAAGAATTAGGGGTCATACCTCCACAGCTACACATATATTTGCAGTTGATATGAGATAAAAAGGAGAAAAGTCACATTCTTTGTGCATAGGAAGCACCAGTTCTTTAATTACTAGTTCTTTATTTGCATATATTGATTTAAAGCTGTATCATATCTGGAGTAGCAATAAGTTAAACATTATAAACCAGGTGTTTCCAAATAACTTTTCTGTTACCATTATTGGTGTTACTTCGAAGAGTGGGAAAGAAATTGAAACCAATTATAAACAAAATCAGAAAGTTACAGAAATCACCTCTTCCCTGAGCCCTGCCTTGTCACTAGAGGGGAGGATCTCTGGACATTCCAACTTACAAAGGAGCTTTGGGGTTTTATTTTCACTCTTAATGGTAAAAAACGTGAGAATTACATGAGGTTGCTGAGGGGGGCCTGGGCCTCCTGGTGGAAGCTTTCCCTGCCCATGGCAGGGGGATTGGAAGTAGATGATCTTTAAGGTCCCTTCTAACCCAAACCATTCCATCCTTCTATGAAAGCCTGCTCATAAATCTGAACAAATACTTTGAAATAAGGTTGTGGGAACATTCAGGGGGAAAAAAAGGTATAGCTTAACAGGTAAACTAGCTAAAATTCATATATTCCAGCCATGGGAGAGCCAAGGGCTGCCTCTGCTGACCAAAACCTCAACCCTGTGCCAGGGAAGGAATTCAGATTTTTGTTTGGCTGCAGAGTGATGCTTCTGGAACACCTGCTGATGCCCATGGACCACACAGTGGACAGTTCATGGTTCTGTGGTCATGCCTGTGTTATGGGACACACAGAAAATGAGTTTGGACACGATGGTTTTATGGTTTCTGTGTTGGCATCAAGCCAGGGAAGACAGTTATTTGTAGGAAACCGTAGGCACTGGATGTCAACAATCAAAGTCTTCAGAATGTGGCAATATGAGCTGTCAAAGGAGGAGAGAAAAGCACTGCAAAAGTTGTTTTCTTCACTTCTACGTCTCTTGGGATTTATGCACTTAACTTTCAGCCTGAGTGGAAGGAGAAGAATTTGCAAATGTTTCAACTAGCTGGTCAGAAGTTTCAGATTGTCCCCCTTGGTGGGCCTGTGCTTGTCATCAGGGATGAAGAGCTAATTAGGAGGTGTTAGATAGAGCTTGTGCTTTAGTGGCAGCTCCTCAAACCAGTCTGACTGTGGAGAAACTCCTTCTTAGTCTGTAAAAGTTACGGCATAAAATTTTTATGGCTTGCACAGCTGGAAACTGTGAAAGTGGAAGTTCCCTCTGAGCAAGACCTATAGTGAGATACAAAATCTCTTTAATGCATAATTTGTGAGTGAAGCGAATTTTCTACTTTAAGTTGCATATTGTCTCTTTGGGGTTTTAAAAGAATATTCTGGCTCTAAAAGGAAGGAATGTGATTATCTGTGTGTAAGCCTGTGGAGGACGAGGAGAAAGCCTGGAAGTAGGAGATGCATTTAAAATATACTTATTTAAAATACAAACCTGGCATCAGAAATTACTCACAGCCCAATCCACCTCTTTTCCCCACCCCTAAATAAAAATACAGTTACATTTGCAATTAAGGAACATCTTCTTACTTGAAGCCAGTGCTGCTGGAGCCTCCACGGTGCTATGGCAGACTTTGGAAAATTAATCCCCTCTTGCAGAGGTGAATTTTCATAGGCTTGCATTAGTTAGAGATTGCCTGGGATGTAAATAAGAATATTCAGTTGTAATTCATTTAAAATTGTATCCTGTACTGCTTTTTTATAATACTTAACAACTACCTGAAAACAGCCTGTGTCATTCATATGGCCAATAACAATTTAAGAATTTAATTTAGAAATATCACATTTTTAAAGCTTCTTCACCAAGACTTTTAAAATGAATACACTATAATGTTTAAACACCTAAGAATATACATATGTATATGTCTACATACTTTTTGAGGTTAGGATTTGCATGAATATATTATAAACATATTTTATATATTCCATAAATCTCAACTCGAAGCAGACATTCTGTGGTCTCCACCCCGACCCCAAGATACTAAAGCCAAGAAGAACTTCTGAACCAGCTTTGCTGGGATTTGAGTTAGGTTTTATAACTTTCTTAATAAGAGGAAAAATGTGAAGCATGAACAGGTCTTTATGACCAGTAAAACTTTTACAAATGAAATTTCACTTCTTTCATGCACATGTGAGCTGCCTCCCTCTCCCCTGTGTGTGAAGCTCATCTAGATGTCAAAGGGCTTTTGAAAGTCTCCCATGTTTTCACATCATGGCTGTGGCATTTAAAAGGTCTACCCTCCCAAATAACCCATTTGAAAATAATATGTTCATCAGATCTAATAGTTTTATTTGCTTAGATTCATATTAGAGTACAAAGTGAGTGAAAACCAGATGTAAATATTTCTCACTTACAAAAATTTGTTGCTACATCTTGAGTTCCTTCTTTCTGGAGACCAGGGACACCTAATTAGGATATCTGCAGTTATCAGTCAATCCACATTTTCCACTGGATCTGACCCAGTGATCTATCCCATGGTTGTAGACCTGGTGGGGTGGAAGCATCTGAGGAGCCTGAGAGAACAGCCTGTCCCTTTGGAGAGAGCACGGAGTCACACTGACCCAAGGGAAAATTTCAGTCCTCAAGGATTCAGATCCCAGCCTAAGCCCAAAATTTGCACCTGGATTTGCAGAGGGAAAGCTCTAAAAGATCAGCAGTGTCTGCAAAGGACAATGTGCCATCACCTTCCCTGCCCTGTGTACGTGGAGATCTGTTCGTGGATGGGGTCAGTAAGTCACTGTGTATTTTTGGGGCTGAAATGATTATTTATTCGTTTTTTATGATTTTTACCCTTGCTGACCTCCTAATAGTAAAGCCAGGGCTGTATGACAGGGTGTTGTCACCAGATGTGTCGGTGAAGAGTAAATTCCAGTTGTAGATCAAACATGTACAGAGTCCTTTCATTTTGATAGCTGGTCAAGGAATTTTTCAAAACCTAAATTGAATAAAAGAGGAATACTTATTACCCTTTTTTTTTTTTCCTGGATCCAGACAGAATGGAAACCTCCAAGTATGCTTAAGGGGAGTTGTTTTCATGGAATTTTAGCTTACAGAGTCAGGATTTGGGATTTATGCCCAAATGTGTATATAGTGCAAACTTAAGAAAGTGAATTAAAAAGTTAAACCAATATATATTTGTACCAAGTGTAGGCAGAGGCTGCGTTACCAAAAATACTTTTGTTTTTAATTAGTATCAGGATCACAATAGAATTAAATAAATCAAGTGAATAAGCCAGGAGAAAGTATGCCTAGTTTAAGCTAAACCTGCCATAAAAGCCTTTTTCCAGTATAGTACAAACAGCAAAATTATTGATTAACTTGTATTGCTCCACAAGAAGAACAAATTACTGCTGATTAAAGCCATGCAGGTGATAAAGGAACTTAACCAACAAAAGCTGGCAGCTTTAGGTTAGGAAACAGTTGTGTCCCTAATTATGCAGTCTGATTTATACTCTATTAAATCAGTATATAAGTAACCCATTTCTCTGAAAGCATTTAAACCTCTTATATTCCACCAAACACGGCAATTTTATTTGAAATAAATGTATCCAGCTCTTTTGGGAACATATGGTATATTTCTCTCTTATTAATAATTCAGTTCAAATGAGCAAAAATTAGTTGGTGCAGTTACAGCTGATTTTGTCCTGAAAAGATCTGCATTAATTTTAGACGTTTTGTAAATTGGGCTATTAAATAAAAGCATTATATGTGAATTACCCTTTAAATTTTAAGCAAGTTGGTAGTTTAATGGTATTTTCTAGTCAGATTCATTTTCGATCTCTAAAAAATTATAGTCATTATAGTAAGACAAATTTTTGAAACCTGCTACTTCCATCCAATTACATATTGTGCTAATAGGTAAACTAGGAAACTTTTATGCTTCATCCTTTCTATTTTGTCTTTTGTGTCAGGTGACAATTTCTCTCTTCATTTTCTCTTGTGTAAATAAGGAGCTGACCTCCAACTTCCCCACAGATAAAGCCCACCTCAAAAATAACTCTGTGATTTCTGCTTCTCATCATTATAACCTCTGCCAGTGGCTGTTCCCACACATCATTCCTGGTACGTGGGCATGTGTTTCTGGGCTGGCAGTGATTTGCATCAGGGAATTAGGAGGAAAGTGAGTACATATTTTGCATGAGAGAGATTTCAGTGTGCTGCTGTGTTAGTCTAAGATGATCGTCAGCTCTTTGTGATATATTCTCCTCTCAAAGCAAGTGCATAACTTCTGTTAGTGTTAATGGGAGCCATGTTCATGAATCAGAAGGATATGCCCCTGTAGCTTCCAGTTCTGCTTCCATTGCTGTGACCAAATTGGTTTAAAGATGTGTGGATAAAGTGGGATAAGATGTGATGTAATGATGTTCCCGGCTAACTCCTCACTAAGCAGAAAGTTTTTAACTTCTCCAAGGACATCAAGAACCATGAACACATGTAGTGGTTACCATCAATCCAGAAGTGTGAAACATGAGTAGATCTCTTGGCAGCTAATTTTCCTGGAGTCTTTTGATCCCTTTGGAGGGTTTGTGGTCTGTGTCATGCTGCCACAAATGAGTTCGTTGCTAAACATTTTTATAATCATGTTTTGCATGCAAGTCTAGGACAAAGAAGCTCAACTCCTTGATTTTATTAACAAATTTGGACCTTTGAGCCAAAGGCATTTTCCAATACACTGTAGAGTACCAAAGAAGCAGTGTTTTCTTTCCTGTTGCCCTGGATTTATTTTTGTAGTTTGGGTTAGTTTACCTGCTGTGTGCACCCCAAGCAGCAGCTCCACGTGTGTATTAAAGAGAACAGCCTCTTGGAGTTCCACACAGAGGATACCTCGGAATATTACAGCATCAATCATTCTAATTTTAATAACTGCTTTGCTCACATATCTTCATTCATGTCTGCACCTTTTTTGTTATATTATCTACCATTTTAGAAAGCTATCTAGCTTACTTACAGAGTTAAATTCAAATAGTCTAAAGGTTAATGTGAAACACTGGCAAGACATTATGAGCCCAGCAGTATATTTTAAAGGCACTCAGCTGTTGGAATTACTGAGAGCCAATGCTCAGTTTAAGTCCCCACCTCTGCACACACGAGGTTTGCCAAACAAACCCCCCCTCCTGCATGATGAGGGTGTTCTGAGTGCCCTGTCTCGCTGGCATGAGGGCTCCTCAAAAGTCTGCATGATCAATAGGGAGAAGGAAGAGACACACTGTGGAGTGGGAGAGGGCATCACACCCAGCACTGGCACCAGTGGCCACATGTTTCTGCTGTATTAAAGATTATTTGCTCTCCATCCTTCAAGTTCCTGAGGATGTTGTTGCTTGGAGGCCACAACAGTCCTGGATTTTGTCTACTCTGGGGAAAGGCCATGAGCCAATCTTGGCAGGAGCTGCAAAGTACTCCAGGCACCAGATACCAATGAAACTGTCCCCGACACTGAATTTTCTTAAGCAATTCCTGACATTAGAGATGTCCCACAGCATCAATAGCCAGTTAGGAGGCTGAGTCTGATCATCCTGTGTGGTTTATGTTGTTTTATCTACACTTGTTCCTGTTGAGAGGGTCCTACTTTTACAGCATTCTGAGTATGACAAGAATAAAAACTATCTTTGCTGGCTGTTTGCATTCATTAGAAACTGATTTTTTTAAAAAAAAGGTTCAGATATTTTTGAGAGTACAATGAAGAAAGTCCTTACCTCAGACAAGAACAACACTGCTACCTCTGCTGCCAAGTTCACAGATCAAGGGGAATAATTTCAAGCACCACTTAAGGAGTCATATTTTTTCCTGAAAAAAAAATAAAGCAGGAAGTTTTCCATAAAATGCAGAGAGAACATACATATTTATCTTATTCTGGAAAACTTACAACCACTGAATGAAAAGAAGACATCTGGCATACAATTACACCCAAACCAGCTGCACTGGGTGTTTAAAGCCACTGACAGGTGCTTTTTTTCTGTTTTTTCCTTAAACTGAGGAATGCAATATTTTTCCAGTGGGCACTAAAAGCTCTTTGCAGTGATCCAGACCTGCTTAGTCCCTACTCATAGTGCAAGGCAAAGGCAAGTAGACAGATAACATCAAACTGTGCTGTTTATACACTCTCAGGTCCCAGCCAGTGGCAGTGGTGCAGATCCCTGGCTCAGCACAGTTTTTCTCCAAGAGGGCTTTTGCTGTATGAGTTTTTATCAGGGTATTTATATGAGCACCTGGAATGTGCATGGGAGAAAGGGAAGGGCTCATCATCTTATCTCTTCCACACCTTACCTGTCCTCCTCCTGCCACTGCTTCCCCCTGCTACCCGCTGCCTCTACAGCCCTCTCAGATAGAAATCCTCAGGTTAATAATGGCAAGTGCTGATAAGATGAAAAAGGCAATAAAGTGTGTTCAAAGGGGCACTCTTTGATTTTTTCAGCAATATTCTACTCCCACTGATCCTGAGCACTGTCAATACTTTAGTGACACAAACAACCTGACCCCGAGGGTGCAAAGCTGGTGGAGTTCCATCGCTTGACATTAAATCTCAGCCTGACCATTGCAAACAAAACCAAATAAACATGGCATTTCCCCCTTTGCCATGTGCCATTAGTAATAGATCAAGAGTCGTGGTTCTTTTTGGTGAAGTGAATTATTTGGTTCTACTCAAATATTCTCAGTGTCTTGCTGGTCCTTCAATAGAGAAATTGCCTTTAAGCTATGTTTTAGTTGTTTTTATTTTTTTAACCTTTATTGCTTGAGGTAAATAGGCAATTTAATAATAAAAATATCATTGCAAGCAATATTTAACAAAACCACATTCTTGCAAATAAGCAATAAGTTGGTGATATTGGCACATATTGTAGCTGGGCAAGTCTTCCCTTTGTTAGGCTGTTTCTCCAAGATCTTCCAAGTAGTTTTGGTCCAAGCAAGCAGAGCGTCAAGGAAGAACTGTGTAGGACAGACTACAAGGCAGTCCTAGTGCCTTGATCCCTGAGAAGATCACCCTCAGAACTCAGCCATGGTGGGATGTGTCTGATCCCACACAAGATGCTGCAGGGAAGAAGCAGAGGTTGCTCCCAGGCTGGTTTGGAAGCTGCCCCCAGGTCACCCAGGGGGTCAGAAGATGCTGCCAGTTGTAGCTGATGGGGGGGAAACATCTCCCCTGCACCTCCATCCCCACCCCACCATCCCCACCCCTGGGGAGAACTTCTCTCAAGTTCCACTTTCCCTTTCTTTACTTCCCCCATCAGAGAGGTTTCAGGATAATCTGTCTATGAGGATGAAGGAGTGAAGTTTGTAACAGATAAGCCTTTGGGTTTCAGACACTTTCCCAGGGAAGAATTTTCTTGTAACTGCACATTTTCCATCGTGAGAATGTGTCAGTTCTGATGAGAGCCTAATTGGCTCATTCTTAATTATCCTGTGTCTTCACCCTGTCCCTCTGCCAGCTTCTCTCAGAAGAGCAAACACAGCTGAAGTGGGTGAAAGGGAGGAGAGCAGGATCTTCCCCAGCAAAAGAATTTTTTCTTCTGAGATAGAGACACAAACACACACTTTTATAGTAGTTAGATTATTAAGGTCATTAAATCATTAAGATTTGGAAATAATACATCCCCAGAAATAGTAGGATATACATGAGAAGAAGTAACCTTCCTTATATTCCTCATCATGCCCTGAAATTAACTGTATTATTCCCTTAAAAGTTACTTTTTCCATAGTCCTTCTACCATTTACTTTGCAAGGCCTTAGCTTGGGAAAGCACAGTTGTTTCATCAGACTCACTGTCCCATCAGTGGGAATTCACTGTGGAAATATAAATAAATCTGTAAACAGTCCAATGCCAGACTGTCCATGGCAAAGGAAATTCCATTTTTGCACCTATGGCATCACCATAACTTGTACCAAGATTGAATGTGATAATTGAGGAAATAAAATATATATATTAATATATTTTTAAATAGGACAAAAAATAAAAAATGCAAAATATTGCTCACGGCACCTAATTGCTGGATATGTCCCAAATATTTCACACTTACCAACAAATTGCCCTAAGTGTAACTTAAGCTAAATAAGGATAAGAATTCTGAAATATTTTTTAAAAAGATTTAAAAGCAAGTTAGAAGAGTACCAGTACACAATTAAACTGCAGTTTTATGATGACACAGAATTTAGCAATGAGGCTTCGTATTTGTCCCCAACACGCAATAGATTTGAAATAAACCCCATTCCATGTCAGGAAAAAGCAAAGCCTGAACTGACAGTGCGGCAGAGAATTTATTTTTTGCCTTTTCTCCTCAGCTGAAGTTATTATCACAACTGCTGGAGAATTTGTGAGATTGGGAGATAAGAATCATTATGATCCATTGGGGACTCGTCAATCACAGCAAACTGCTACCAGAATCGAAATTGCATCTGCATTTGAATTAGCAACATTACTCGCCAATTTAGTTCAGAGTGAACATTTTTCCATTGAAGATGGAATTAAATTAGAAAATGAGTGAGTCTTTAATTTCCAGATTATAAATCACTGAAAATAATTCAACTCCTGTACCTTAAGGCCAATTACATTATCCTAAGCGACATTTTATCTCACAACCTTCCAAGTGATTCCGTGATGGGGAACCATCACACAAATCAGTTTTGCTCTGGTAGCAAGAAATATATCTACCCACAGAGTTACACATAAAATACCAGGAACAGTTTTAATGCTGGAGCTTATTTTACATGAAATTTGATCGTCTGTTTGATAGCATATTTTCATGTATTAATGAACTGATGCATGCACCAGAAACGGTCAACTTAGGTGTTCAAATCAGTTAGAAAATGTTGAAAGCCAGTAGTACATTTAATTTTTGCCCCTACCATGTCTCAAACCTTAAAAACAGCGTACAGATAACAAAGATTTTTAGTCACAAGGTCAAAAAAGGCTTTTTTTTTTTTTAAGAGCCCAGAGATGTCAATACCAAAAGAATTTGATGAAAATAAGCTTGTTCATAGGAGAAATAAATTGTTCTTAAGTGCTGTGTTTTTCTCCCTATTTTTATCTTGATAGGGGCAGAAGACAGGACGTCATCCTGTCAGTTTTTCTGTCCTGATGGTGCATGGTTTCCATTTAAAAGGATACAGCATTAAATCAGAGTGCATATGGATGTAAGTGGGCATGTCTGGGTGTGTGTGTTTGCTGAGCTCACACTTTCTCTGAGCTCCCTCTCCTCATATTTGCAGCTTGGCCCCAACAAGTCTAGCACATTTTCATTTTCAAAATGTAAAGATCTTGGGTTTTCATCCTTGGGAAATCAAAAGAAGACCCCGATGAGGTTGTGGTATCTTCCCATTCTGACTCAGCAGCTTGAGGGTGGTGAACCCAACACAGTCTATTTCCTTGATCATCATTTTCTGCTCACAAATCAGTAGGATTTCATCTGGTTTGACCACTTATTCGTTCAAGCCTGTTTAAAGTGTGGAGGATTGTGAATGAGCAATTGCATTTTTTTTGTAGACAGAAACCTCTTGGCAGGTGACATCCCTTTGAGAAGCAGATTAATTCTGGCTACTGAGCATCTTATAGTGCTGGAAAAACAGCCTTGTGTACTCACAGAGGCAACAGCTGCTTTTTCGTATGTTGCAAGGCCAAAGGAAAACCCTGTCATAATATTGCTCACAGAAATGCCCTTCCCTTTTCTCTGGGGACTCTAACAACAAAGACTTAATTTTCTCACCACTCCTTGATCTCCTGAGAGACTTCTGCATCTTATACATGACTGGATTTTGCCATCTTGGTCACTGGTCATTTTCCTCTTTCATTTGCTTCCTTTTTCATTTTCTTGTGCATCTTCTTCAATGGACTGTTTCATCTCATCCTGCCATACTTGGTTGTTTTCTATTGCCCATGCTTTTCTCTATTCACAGCTCATTTTTACCACGATGCCAGAAGGAACCAGCTCAAAGAATAGTCTGTGAACCGTCACGAATAAAAAATATGATACTCATTTTTAGATACATAAAATATATTTTATAGAGTCTTAAATTGAATATCTAAAATAGCAAAATCACTTTTTGTTAATTAGCTATCTGAGTGAAATTTAGCTTATTCTCATTGCTAATTACTAAATCTTAATTAGCTTTATTCATTTCATCTAATTGTTCACTTCATTGACTTGTTGCATTTTATCTTTATTAAATTCTGTTCCAAATAGATGGATCTATCTTCGAACTTCTTAAAATATGAAATCATAATGTGCATGCCCTGCCATAAAATATGTGCTGTAATAGTATTTTAGAATATATTTTTTCTTGCTGAATGCCACCTGACCACTCTTTGACTAGTCAAGTATAGCTACAATTTTTATTTTAAGGTCACTATCATGCAATACAAATTCTACTCTGTTTTTCCTACAAATGACTTTTATGACTCTTTTTGCCATGCTCTGGAACAAACATAGATAAGGAAAGTCTAAAGATAGGCCCCTATTTAGGACATCTGAATTAACCCTTTAATCAATTGACTTGGCTATTTAATCAGCCAGATCTAGGCTATGAAAGGTGATAAATTGATTGCAGATGACAGACTGCACTGTCTATTTGATCTTGGTTAGACTGAGTCAGTATGAGACTTCATGATATTAAATGGATAAATATCCTACATTTCTCATTTTTCAGTTCATGTCAGCTATCAGCAGGTCACTATTGATGTCCAAACTATTCAAAGAGAACTGTTAAGGAGCCCATCTGCAAAAACCTCCTGATCCCCTGCCTTCAAGAGGACCTAGAGCTGTGCATGAGGCACCCAGGCAGGTTTTCTGTGCAATGTGGAAATGTTTATCTGACCACAGTCCACAAAACCCACCTGCAGAACAGGAGGGGATATTGGCCAGCAAGCAAGAATCACACAGACTCATTCCTTGTCCATCCTATAAACTTAAATTCCTTCCCCTATTCAGGGCCCACATCCATCCCTCTGTCCTGAACTTAGGCACCTGAGCAAGATGCTTCCCACAAGCCATGAGAGAAAACGGATAGTTAATGGGCATCCTGTCCACAATGCCCTATTCAGACATGTCCTAAACCAGCTTGGACTCCTGCTTCACTCCCAAGATGTTCCCTTCCATGTCAACATTTGCATTTAAGTCCTCCCACACAGGATAAAAACCTCTCGGTTATTCAGGGAGGTACAGGTTGGTGTTTTCCCAGAAATGGCTTTTCACATGGGTGGAAGTGAACGTGACATCAACATTTTGGAGCCAGGATTGTGAGCGTTTGTGGGTTTGACATTACCTCACACCTCTTCCCTCTGAGTCTGGAGTCTCCCAAGGCTATCTCAAGTCTGTCCTGATGCACTGAAAAGTGAACCCCTAGAGCCCCACGGTGAAGAGAGAAGTCCATCCAAATGATGGATTAAACATTTTCCTTGTAAATGAAGATATAGTCCCTTGGACAGATAATTTTCTGACAAAATTAATTGAACCATCTTTCTGTTATATTTAGCCTCTAATCCCCTGTAAATGCATTTCTGAGCAATCTTCCTTTCGTTTTGTCATGCTCTACAGATTGTGCCCAGAATTTAGCAATGCCACAGTAATTGAAAACTGAATAAAATTTCCCATCTAGATTTATTTGAGTTTTGTCCTGCAATGCTGTTCTATTATTCTATTCATTTAACTTCTGCAAGGTAGCAAAATAACAATAAATATGGAATTGTTGCATTTAATTGAACATATAACAAAAAGTTGCTGTTTCTCAAGGTATTTTGTACCCTTTGCTTCCAGCACATTTAATTATGTATGAACTCTTCAAAAAAAAAGAAGAAAAAAAACCCTCTCAAATAATGTGAGTCGTCTACTAGGAGAGAAGATTTAAAGATGATAAATGTTATTTAGAATCACTGTGATATGATTCATATTGTGATGCGATTGGGAACAATATTAAAACCCACCAAGGCTATTATACCTAAATTTTTGTTTCAATTCATGCAATATTGCTGCTGCTTAATATGATTTCTATTTACTTCTTTCCATTGTTAGTGTTTTATTGAGGTTGTGTCGGCTTTATCAAGCTAATCTCTGCTGCAAATGGAGGTCAGCAGAGCCAAAGCACTGGCAAAAAGCCTGTCTCCATTATATTCTACTTGGTATGAATTTACTGGAAAACCCTCTCTCTAATATAAACTCTTTCTTCACCATTCTTCGATTATAATATTTCTACCTGCACCAACCCTGACAGCTTGATATTTAAAAGCTATATAAACTCTCATAATCTAATTTTATATCCTTCTTTTGTAAAGGGGTACCGTACCTCATTCAGAGTAACAGTGAATGTGTTCATCAAAAGGTTTAAAATCAAGCAATCATGGCCATCAATATAAGCTTGGATTTCAGGTAATTTAAATTATAACTTAAAAACATGCACGGCTACTCTTAATGGCAGTGACAGCGAGTCATTAACTTGTGTTCTTCTGGTGTCAAGGGTGAGGTGAGTAATCCTGTCATGCCCTTGTTGGAATACAATTTGGCAAAACAGGATATTGTAGAAGCTTTATAAATCTTATATCTCTATTTCTCCTTGTACTGGTCTAGGGAATAATGAAAAAGAGCGACACATAAATTTACCTACCAAATGGGGTATGCTCTGTCTCTTGAATACCCACACATAACTTCCATTAACATTACTATAAAATATACATGCACAGTAGGAGGAAGGATAGCCTTCCAGATGTCCAGAGGTCTACAATAGGAGCAGAACTATATTCCCTTTAGTAGCTGCCAATCCATCCCAGATCACAGGGATTTATTTTTTTTTTCAGTTTGAGTTAAGCATTGAACCTGAAACATTTGCATAAAAATAACTAGAGCTAAACCAAAAGGAATAAACTGGACATCAGAGGTAGTCTTAAATCTTTTTTTTCTTTAGGATGGTAAGTTTGCTTAGTTCTGCTCACAGTTTAAAAACAAAACAACCCAATAAAAAGACAATAAAAAGAAAAACAAAACCCCTCAAAGATATTTTTTTAGGATTCTTTGCAGTAAGTTTCTAAACATATTATTGGATAGGTGATTGAAATCTGATAAAAAACCACAACGTTTTATAATAATGTCCTGCAGCAAAAGTATGGCACCAATAACTAAACAATACTTTATCACCTTTGCCACTCTCAACAGCTGCCATTAATACCGAGATCATAGTGTTAGGTCTCCTATTCCCCAGCTGACCATGTTAGTGACAGCCAGGGCTTAGGCAATGACATTGAAAAATATTTGCGGTGACACGGCCACAAATCACTACGAGACAAGTTTAAAACTCAATATTCACTAAACTTGCATCTGCTCTTTTCTTGCGAGAACATCTACAAGACATTTATTATAGGCTGAATTGCTCAAAAAATCCAAACATTGATGGAAAGTGATAAAAAGTATTGGTTGATAGAACCAGATGGGCAGAGGAGCCTTTGTCAAGTCGTTTATTCATGTGAGGTTATTGTCTGAGATGGAATCAACTGGGACACATGATGAAGAGTTGGCCTAAGATTGTTGTTTATTTACTTAAAATGCACCCACTCCCAGAACACAAGTACCTCTAAAGTCAAATTTTCTTAATGGTCTTTCATACATGTATTTATTTTGATTTTCATCTCTCCCAGGGAGCCCAAGGAGACATTTGGCTACTTAGCAATTGCCACAGGACATTGTCTCTTCCACGTGCTTCAGATCCTCTCCAGACGAGTTGTGTCAGGAGCTTGCTGTTTCCTTGGCATGGTGGTTGACAGAAGCCCCAGATACATGTCCATTCCTGTATTTCAGTTTCAAATATCATGACTCTTCCTCAGACCACGCAAGACACTTCTTTCCTGTTTTATTTTTTTCACAGAGATGTATTACTAAAATCACTTAGGCAGGGCACAGAAGCTTCTGAAGGCAGAGATGACCATCTGCACATCTGCTCCCAACCCTTCAGGAGAAGGGATCAAGTAGATTTTTTATAAAGACAAAGTCACTACATTAACATACTCTGATCACATTCACGGTGTTGCCTGTTTCTGTCCTCTCCTTGAGCTCACATGACAAAGGATGTCCATACCAGGGCATTCCCACAGCTTCTTCACCAGATCTGTCCTCTTGCCTTTTTTAAACATCCACTTTGATCCTAACAGGTCAAATATCTCGTAGGACACACTCCAATGGAGCAAGGAGTCTCCTAAGTTGTTAAGTAGAAAGAGTTATTTCTAAGGCACGTTAAACTCTGTATTAAAATTCCATAATTAGCTTTCTTTTGACCCATACCCTGCTAGATTACTCTCCTGACTGGGAATATTTTCCAAAATGGCAACTTTCTGGAGTGTGTTGAAGAGACTGCTCAGGAAGGGGAATGATTAATTCCTCATAGCAAGTTTTGCAGCATATTGAATGACACATTCTCACATTATATACTGATATATAACACACTGGGCCTCTGCCATGCTGACTAGTAGTTCATTTCCAACAAGGCATAGTTTATAGATAATGCAAAAGGTAAGGGACAGAGCCATAAAACTCTGGCTTTTTCAGTTGTACCAAAATCTTTTGGAACTTCATTTTGGCTTGAATGATGACTGTCTTGGATGTTGATATTAAGCAGAAGCAGCAGTAAATGAGTACAATGCCAGTCCTGTCCCTGCTTCCCCGAGGCAAGAGGCACAGCCCAATAGACTTAAATTTAGAAGAACCACAGAAAGTCAGACACTTGTCTGAAGATTAATCAAACTTCTTTGTTCAGAACTTTCTTACTGTTTAGTGTGCCTTACTTTTGTTTCAGTTTCTAGTGTGTAACAGGTGTATTAGTGGATTTTACATTTACCAATTCTTATAACTGTATATAGTTATATTTAGTTTATTATAATGCTCATAACTAAAGTTCAAAAATCCAAGTGCTGCTGTTTCCTTACTTTATACCCAAACTTGTACAGCTGCTTCAAAAACACACTTTCACTTAATACTCAAATTTTTGCATTATCTTTCTCATTTTGTTCTTGCAAGTCTGTGTCTTTTCCTCCTTATCATCTGTCCAGTAGGGTGATCCAGACATCTAATTGGCAATTCCACCAGCATAAATGTACTTCTGTCTTTCAAAGCCTTTATGAAATTCTATAGGGAATACCTGAAAAGTTCAACCTTCTATTAGTTTTACAGTGAAACAGCCCAAATATTTTCAGTTGCCTGTTTTGAGGAGCAAATCTTCAAGTTTTCTCAGCTAAGTAATAAAGTATTTTGTTCCTTCGGCTTTCATCTAAAATCAAGACAAAAGATACATTTTTAGAGATGATATGAAATGAAATTGAAATGAGTGAGTACTTTGGAGAAAGGAGACCTTTAGTGCTAGAAATGCTTTGTTACAACTGAATAAACTAAATATGCTTAATATGAAAGGTAATGATGCGACTGATTGAATAGTTTGACATTACTGCACATGAAATATCATTAACAGGTTCACGGTGGTTTTGTATCAATATCAAATCTCAGAATAAAATAAATGGAAATATGAAAGTGCAATGATTTGTCACTGGAGCCTTTCAGTGTCATTTAAGAAAATATTTTCAGTGAAAGACTAACCAGCATGAGCTGGTGCAGCAAAAGAAATTGCAGCCCTGTCTAAGTTCGAGAACAAGACCAGGTGAACAATTTAGGATAGCTGCAACTCATCTATACCTGTGAGAGGACATGTCCCCATCAGCTCAGGTACCTTTGGTTTCACTGGACATCACTAATTCATACCTGTAGTGAATATAGCTGCCAGATTTCAGGGTGATAGTTCTTAACACAACTCAAGCAAGGGATGCCTGTGTTGAGGCTGTCTCTTGACATCTTGGTGCTGTCTTTTGTCTGATAGTATCCAGTTTATTCCATTATCTGTGGGGTGAACATAAGAGCCAAATATTACATCTCAAACTCTTTCAAAGATACAAGATGCATGGCCTGTGTCAGCATAGAATTACAGAATCATTAAGGTTGGAAAATATTTACATGCCCTATATCAAATTTCCAGGTTCCTGTTACACTTTATCCTTCACAGGTATTTGGTGGAGCCAAACAGAGGAACATGCTTCAAAATACTATTAGCCACCTAATTAAATTGCTCTATTTTCTGTTTAAAATTAGCTGGCCGGGTACAGATAACTGCCTTCCATGGCTTCACTATCACAACTCCCTTGCCATCTTCAAATTTATGCTATTAGTAAATGGTTGCTGAAACACAATGTTTTTCTGATTGAGGAAACCACTAATAAAATCTGAGGCTGGTAAGAAGACTGAGAATATGTAGATAACTCTCCCAACTTCTCGTGTTTTAATTTGGGGAGTTAATTTGATTTCATCTCGTTATAACTGAAGAATATTTTCATTTACCCATACAGTTTTGAAGTGGCTACTGTTGGGACTATTAGAGGACTGGATTTCATTTGCTTTTTTCAGAATCAAAGTGAAAAATAAAATACAATCATTCATAAATAAACGTTAAGTAAATGAACCATTGAAAAATGCAAGCCTGGTTTTACAAGCACTGGGAAAAAGGATACCCTGGTTATCTGTATTTTTATAAAATTTTAATGTATAGCACTAGCTGCTTTCCCTATTTGCATTTTTTTATACTTGCAAGGATGAAGAAGAGCAAGAATTAGGATCAACATCTTAAAATACCAATAGTCCACACATTCCTAAATTGTTTTGCAAGTATCCAAGTGGAAGGGTAGATTTTTTTCACATTTTAAAGTAACATCACAAATTTACATGCAAATAAAAGGAGGCAGAGAAATTGGATGGATAAAATATTAATGTTCATAATACTGTATTTAATACAAATACACATTATCAAGTATATTTGACAGTCAAAGCTTCTCTTTGTAGGAGGTTGCAGAACATTGAGTCTAGTGTTAGTACCAAGCCATAATATATGTATGAAAATATCAGGATTTGGAGGGAAAAAAACATCATCAAGTTTTATAATTTCAACCTCTCTCCCCAAATGACAGATTTTTAAAAAATCTTTCATTCTCATGGTTTCCAAATCAAAGCTTTTGATTTCAAAATGGCATATTCTTTAGTTGAAGTTAAAACGTGACAAAGATTTAAACTGAAAATTTAAATTGACTTCCTGGTCCTAATTTTTTTTTTTTTATTGTTTGTCTTACTGAAAACTTGAGGAAAAGAGTTTGTTTTTCCTTCTTCCAAAGAAAAATATCTATTTTTCTCAGCTATTTCCAAGCATATGGTATTTTTAGGTACTTTAAAGATGTCTCTTTTTGCTAAATCATGAGAATTTGCAGGTTTTGTTTAATTAAGAATCAGAAGCCCTAATGTCATTCCACTGGGGAAAAAAATGTAACAAGTTGTCACACGTGCACAGGATTAATGTGAAAAAGTGGTTGGCTCCGAGTGCATTTTTTACTATTGTTACTTCTTTTCTTCAGTTTCTTTGGCAATCCTTAAAACTTTATAAGCTGCATTTACGTTAAGCTGTTCCTGATATGCTCCAATAAGTGTGCTTTAGACACATTGTTAACATAAGGCCAAATCTGTAATACAGCATGGACAATTAAGTGCACAATTTTTGTATAAATGCAAAATCCCTCACTGTGAATTATTTAATTAATGCTCTACAGTTCATTTAATGGCGCTCTTTCAAAGGCCATTTCACTCACAGAAAACTAATTTCATTCTCGGGGTTGATTTAATTAGATTGTATGATATATGGTATTGCTAATTCAGTGGCTCTCTTTGCAGTGTCTAGCCCGTTGCTCCTATTGTCGGCAATCTGTCAGCCCCATTTTTAACAGTATTGAAAAATTCAAGCTTTATTATTGCTCGCTCACTCTTTCTCTCCCATCAGGAGGAAAGTAATGAGCTTTTCTTCTTATGAGAGCAAGCAGAGAGTGTGGTGCCCTCAGCGCTTGAGGCACCGAGCAGTATTAACAGCCTGATTCATGAGTTAAGTTTCTAACTGCCCGTGGCTATTAGCACTCAGTCCTTTGGCTGTCATTTAGTTAAAAAGACTCTTCGGTTAATTCACTCTTTTAATGAGACTGTGCTATTCAACTAATGTATTTTACTGTATGAAAGGTCACACCAGGAAGCAAAACAGATTGGAGGGAATGTAGCGGGAAGCCTGGCTGTCAAGAAACAGTTCAAGCCTCGCAGGCATTTCGCCGTCGCGGCGCCCGTAATAGGCTATGGAACTGATGGGCCAGCGCTCACCTCAACAGTTGAGCACCATAAATCACGGCTAAATAGAAAGCAGATTAATCAGAGCCACAGACAAAAAGAGCACGTGTTTCATTACCCATATAATCACTAACATGATTGCCAGACAAGCCAGGGGAACTGTGCGCCGGGCTGACAGAACGCAGCGCGGTGGCGAGCGAGGGGCTCGGCTCCACGGAGCTGTGGCCACTAAATCTTTCCATTAAGGAGCTGCTCCACGTGACCTTCTTGTCAGAGGGACACTTGCTCGGAGAGTGGCAGGAGGGGAACAGGCAAAAAGTGGGAATATAAAGGGTTATGTTTGAGTGAGTGGGATCAGAGGCGGCAGGGGTGGCAGAGAGGCTTCTCCTCCCCACAGCTCAGTTTCCACCTCATTCCCTGTGTCACCGTGGCCGGGAGAAGCACGTGGGGGATGCTCCTCTTCCTCCCATCTTTATACAAACCCACAGCAAGGCAGACCCAGTCTCTCCCCACCTTTCCTGGCTCAGCACATCATCCCTTTAGCCGTGTGGCACATGCCAAGTCTTAACAGATGAGAGGACATCTCATTCTGATTTATTCTGTTCTTCTCCAACGTCATTTCCTCACTGCGCTCCCCCTCCTCGCTCACACTCTTTACATCATCGGGGTTTGTGTGTAATACACGTGTCCACATCCCACAGCTTCTCCCAGCTGGGCTCCAGCAGAAAGGCATGGTTGGAAATCTGCATTACTTCAGCACCTCTGCTTGGGACATCCAACTGAAAATGTTTTTGTGAATACGGCTCATTAATTTACAAAAGGAGAAAATGAGAAGAGCACCTCTGTTTTTGATGGCTTTGCAACTGTCTACCAGGGCGTTAAACATCTGAATTATTGTGGGGGTATGTGTGTGTTTTGCTCGTTTGTAATTAGTGTCATTGGGGGGAAAATTCCAGCACTTTAGGGGCAAAAATATATTATTTTTTTAGAAACTGTAATTCCCTCAAACTACGGTAAACAAATCATTCTAATTTAAATTTCCCAGGCAACTTCCAAACAGGGAAACCGTATGTTTAATTACTAAACATCTGTTGCAAAGAACACCCCTTGCTTTTGCAGCGCTAATATCACTGTATGAATTTTAAAATCTGTCAGCAAGGGATCACGAAAGCTTTGGGAGCAAAGAGCTGCTCACTTTAACCCCTGAACCAGATAATCTAACAGTAATCCATTCAAAACTAATCAAACATTTACAGAAACGCACCAGCACTGAGGAAAACAATTCATCATCTTCATACGCTCATTACACTTCCAACATCTCAATCTACCTATGTAAATGAGACCAGGGATCTGACATCAGGTCCATGTACAGAAATTATAAACAAATATTCATCCATTATGCTGCTGAAATTTAACAGCTGGAGCACTAACAGTAGCTGAACTCCAAGCCCTGAGTATCAATTATTTATGAACCTAAAACTGACAAGACTGTCTAGGTGAATTAGCTGCATATGTCAAGCTTTGTTATAAATCCCAGCCTACTGTAAAACTCATTTTCATAGAATGTATGTACAAGGCTGACAATATATCAACAGTACGGCATTAATAATTTAGAAGAATGGTACCATAAGGGAGCACCTAGAAACTCTGCTCTGCAATATAGTTGATATTACAAATAAAAAAGTCAAATAAAATGAATTTCCCATAAACAGAGAATCAAATAAAGCATTTTTCTATGATTTTATATTCAATTTTCAAAAAACTTACCAGCTGATACTTGCATTTTTAGGAACCGTAAGCATCACCTGAAGTTGTTCAATTTTTTTTTGCCATTGCTAAAAATGCCTTTGAATTTCTAGGCCTGTTGATATGCACTGCATTGCATTTATTTTATTCTTGCAGACTGAGAACTAAAAGTGAGGTGAGGGTAAGAGAGAGAAGGAAAGCACTGCTTGCAGCACAAACTACTGCACTCTGTGGATCCAACCTTGAAATAAAGTATAAGACTACCTGCAAATAAATACATTTAATTATAGGCTAAAATCTACCCTTTTATATATGCCTGTGACACAAATTAAGTAAAGACTGACGTGCTGAGTTTGATTACCTGATCTGAGAGAGTTAGGTTAGTTATCTTAACCATTGTTGCCATTAGAGACATTGTAAATTTTATTTGATGTACCTTTGTGTAAGACATCAATAAAAGAGCTGTTGGATACCCTGTGTATGACCTCCTACATAGAATCAGAGCATCAGAGCAAGGCAGAAAGATTCGGGCTGGAAAGGTTCTTAAAGCTCCTCCTGTCCCATCCCCTGCCATGGGCAGGGACACCTCCCACTATCCCAGGTTGCTCCAAGCCCCGTCCAACCTGGCCTTGGACACTTCCAGGGATGGGGCAGCCACAGTTTCTCTGGGCAACCTGTGCTGGTGCCTCCCCACCCTCACAGGGAAGAATTTCTTCCCATTATCCCATCTAAACCTCTCTCAGTATAAAGCCATTACCTCTTATCCTATCATGGCACAGGGAAAACTAAAGGACAAGGTCTACAGTGAAATGTCAACAGAGAGATCTGAAAAAAGGGCACATCAAAACTTTGCCCCGTGTCTATGAAATTCAAAACAGGTCTGAATTTTGCTGTTGTCTCCCATCTTCACTGAAGAGCAACTATCTGCTGCTTTGATGGAGCAATCAACACAACTACTCAAAATCTGAATTTTGATCTGAAGCTCCTGGTTTATTCCTGTGTATAATTTAACCTATGCCCATGAAGGGATTGCTGGTTGCAGCAGCTTTTTGCTATTCAGAAAGGTTGTCCACAAAAAAAAATGAATACACACACATATGAGAATCCAGGCCTATCAAATAAACAAGATTTTATCTTCTATACAGAAATAGCCCAGGTTTTGATCAACTGTGAACATCAGCTGTCCTTTTCTCCACAACACAACTTTCAGATTATTAAGAAAACTGGAAGAGAGAGGCAAAGAAGGGGAGAAGAGAGGGAGACTCAGTCTCGGTCCTGAGTACAGACAGACATCAAAACTGAGGGATGATTAAAGGGAATCTGTAACACTAAGCTCATGATTCACTTCACAAAGATTGCTCCCACACACAAACTCAGCATCCATTTTAGATAATCCTTACCTGGGATTCATACTGACAACATTCCAAGAATCCATGAGAATGTGTTTTAAGGCAGAAAAAAAATCCCTAGACTCTCAAAACTGAGGATTACAGTGTTTCTGGAAGTGTTTTATCCACACAAAAAGCAAAAACATATGTCTATTTTGAAAGAGTCAGTAGTGGTTAAGGAGAGTTTGACAAGGAAGTTAACAGAGCATTTTTGAGTCAGGAGAAAGAATTCAGAGAAGGAAGTTCATCCTTGATGATGCACACTTATATATCTAAGCACAAAACCCCAGTTTATTTCATGAGTCAGGGTGAAAAATGCTATAATGCCATCTCCTCATCTGTGGAATACTGCCACTTCTGACTGAGAAAATTTAATAAACATACTGTAATAGATAAAGAAAAAAATGTAGAGATAAACAGTGCCTGTTAATACCTGATGCCTGATACGTGAGAGATTTATGAAAGAAGAGTTCTTACAGGAAGCTGCTGGTGCTGGGATGGGAGAGGACCCATGGGTCATCCAGTGTATCCTTCTGTAGTACAGAATGAGGGTTTGTGTAGTGATTCTTATATAATTCTTTAGACCATTAAGGCTTTCTATTTCTCATTGCTTCAATATTATCTGCATGGGCTGCTTGTTTTAGCTTTTCTAAATTAGACTTTATTATTATTGTTGTTGTTGTTATTATTACAACCCGAGGGTGAAATTCACTCTCAAGCAGAAAGACCAAGGCAAGGCCTTTGTATCACTCAAATCATGTCAAAGTGCTTAAAATAGGACTTCATTTGGATTTAAATGACACAGAAATCTTATGTTCTCTCTAGATATGAATGAAGCCTGCCTTGAATGCCCCTCCACGCCGTGGTGCTGCCTTAGGCACATGAAAAGGACTTTTCTGTTGAAATCCCTAAGAGTTTTCCCCACAGACTTCAAATGCAGAATGAAGATTGTACTGTCTGCTCATAACAACGAGCAAAGCACTATAGGCACTCCACAGAAGAATTATCCAGGTTTCATTTTTGGACTTAATCAACTGACTTGGTGTCTGATGACATCTCTCAATCTTCACGTGGCTCTTCTTGCAAGCTGACACTTTTATTAATACTTCAAATCTTGCTCACCTATGTGATGTGAATTACTAGCTCTTTCAGTTCATATTCTAAATCCTGCTTGAATACCTTCTCTCTTCCAAAAGCCGTTGCTTTCCAGGGTTGTATTGTAGTGGAGCTACAAGCTGACACTCCTGTTCCTGCTGCTGCACATCACACCACGGCGCAGGTAGAGTTACCTGTGCTTCCCCAGCACCTTGGCAGTGCTCATGGTCCTTGACACCTGCCTCAGGCACTGCTGAGGGCACAGTGCCCAGCAGGATCCCTTTGGGATCTCCCTGTTTTCCATTGGCAACTGGGAGCTGTGCCCTTTCCCCTCTAGCAGAGAAAATAAAGATGGATTCATGTTTCCTTTTCTAATTTCATCAAGGAGCTGGGCTAGTAAGTGTCACGATTTTGATTTGAAATTACCTAACAACTATTCCAGTCATTTTTTATGAAGTGTTACAGCAATTATGTAAATCTGCTGTCCTGGTTAAGAAAACATTCAGCAAAATCCATACCTGTCTCTTCAAAGTGCTCTGTAGCTGCGTCCCAGCACCACCCCACACAAAGCCATTCCACACCAGTGAGCCAGAAGGATGAACAAACTCACCTGGCACTTTGAGCACCAATCTTCAAAGCCTTGTGCAATAAAGTTATTATTTTCTTGTGCAGCACAATCTCTGTTTACTAAAAAAGTGGTGTAGTTACCGATAGTTGAAAATTGGCTTAGTTGAGTTAGAGTAGAAACGTACATGAGCAACCAGACTCCAAATACAACTCCTCTGGGCTTTTGCAAGTGTGGGTTAAGCTTAAAAGATACAGGTCAGCAACAAACAAGGAGTGATTTGGGTATTTGTGGGAGTTTGAGCTGATATTTCATGTGAGACCCATTTTATGAGGGCTACATGGTGCATTTCCAAGGCACCAGTTCAACAGCTGTATGTTTTCCTTTAATTTCGGAAAGGGTTTTCAACACAATAGTTCTATGATTTCTTGAAATTTTTAGTTAGAACTGAGCCTAGAGCTGAGAGTCTCATAACCATAACTCAGAAACTGGATTTGGGCCTGAAAAATAATTCAAGATGAAAAAAAATTATTTTTTTTGAATTGGCTATACTTGGTGATAACTCTTGACTTATTCTTCTGTGCCACTGCAATAAGCTATGATTCCAGGGACCTGCTTTTGTGACTAAAAAAGATAAGCCTCTTGTTGGGAAGAAAATTGCCTCTCTGACATAAATCTTCGGAGAAGGAGTTTACAGAAAAGTGGTAAAGATATATTTTTTTAAAAAAAATCAAATATCCCAAACTAAACAAGCATTAATTCATGACAAATTTTATTAAATTAATTTTTGAACAATAATTTATTGATTGCTGGGTGGAGCAGTCACCTGGTGGGCCCAGAAGAGCAGCGTTAGTCCCTGGCTGGGGGCAACAGGAGACCTGAGGGACATATAAACTGTGGTCAGGGAACCAGTGAGACCACCTGGGCCACTGAATCACACCACTGACTATTGCAGCCACTTTGCATCATGTCTTTAACTCACACATGCTGAGTTTCCATCACATGGATGATTAAGTTGTTTCCTTTTTCCTTTCACTGCTTCTCTCTGATCTGTCTTTGATCAGGGTCTGTATCACATTGATACAATATCCATACATTTGTATAAGAACACTGCTGTCGCTAGTAATTTTATTTTGATAATTTCTGGCTGTAAAATCTCACTTGTAGCAATCTGGGGTAATGAATACTTTCATTTTTCACTGGTAAGTGGTTTATTCATAGGTCCTACTGGCTGCTGTCTAAGGGTAGCTGGTTGTTACCTGGTCTCAGACATTTTCTGTTGAGTCTGTGGCCTGGTGGTAGCAATAAAGAGATTTAAAAGGAGCACAAGAGAAGGTGGACAAAGATTTGCATTGCATCAGCCATAAAGATTACATAGTAATAACTAGCATTTTGTTTCTTAAATAAACTTTATAACTCATAGCTCCCAAATTTTTTGCCAGCAGAAAGAACCCCTGTTGGCACCTCTTCACACCATGAGTAGAGCTAAGAATGGATTAGATAAGTCTAAAATCCCAGAGTCTTATCTCTTCCTCTTCAAACTGCTGTCCATGTTTAAGGAATCCTACATAACTACCTGTGAATTAAAGTAATCTAATTGTGAGACTCGGGATCCTCCAAATGTCAGATGTAGACTGTAGCACAATATGATATAATTTAATGTGACACCCACTCACAGCCAGGTAAATTAAAACACCCACAAAGCATAAAAGAAGGCACTGGCAGGATATTCTAGACCTCAAATTGCAATGTTACCTGACATAAGTACCTGCCCACCAATAGCAAGATTCTCCATTTTCATCACCTGAGGCTTAGAGGTACTGAGAGGTAACAACCAGACAACTTCTCTCCAAAGTTTACCTGGTGTGACTGACATCCCAAAAGCACTTTCATTTCTGACCTACTAAACCACACTCACTGCAGTGAGTCTCACCCTGCCCAGCTGCTGCATTTAAAATGCCTCAGGGTGCATTTTGCTTCCAATAAAGCACTTTAGACCTGCTTAGCTAAGAAATAGAGCCGCTGATCTTGGCAATGCTGCTGATTGTGCACGGCCTGAGCACACCTCATACATGGTCAATTAAATTTACAAACCATCTCAAACTTACATACAGCCAGCAACAAAAACGAGCTTGGCAATGTCTGCATGGCTGAACCTGATGCCTGATAAATCTCTCCTTTCTGTTTTCTTTCCAGCTCATTCAGAGGGTGCAATGCATGTGTCAGAAGACTGAAGTTCACTTATGTTTCATGTGCTTGAAAATTGGAATGCCCTTGTAGTTGTAGTGATGCTGATTTTTTTTTTAATAATGTCATCACAGATGAAGTTTAAAATAAGCAAAGCTTCTGCATTTCTCTCATTACTGGTGAGTGGCTGCTTTTCTTAGGAATCAAAACAAACAGAGAAATACCAGACTGGTGCAAGTAAACCAAACCAAACCAAACCAATCAAACAAACAAAAACCACAAAAACCAAACAAACAAAAAATAAAAACGACAAAACCAAACCAAATCAAAACAAAAACCAATAAAAACAAACAACCAAAACCAAAAACAAAACCTACAGATAGTGAGGAGCAGGTTTGTTGCTGACACTGCTAAATAGAGCCATGAATTTAAAAGCTATCTAGGGTCTACTGACTTCTGTTAGTCTTTTTTCCTACCTCACCATTTAATAAAGAATGGACAGAAGAAAGAGAAAAGTTAACTGTGTGTTGAGAACTGCTCTTTCATTTTGGTGTAGTTTTCAGATCTGACATGAACTGTTTCTCCAACTGTGTAGGAATACTTGTGTTGGCCTTGCCCTTGTGCTGTTATAACTTTCAGGTATCATATGGAAACTTTTTCTCAAGTTATTTTAATTCAATGAAAACTTACTTTGGGAAAGCAAATGAGGGAGAAAATGGACTAGTAAATATTCAAAAGTTTTTGGAGAATGGTATGACAAGTTTAGGCTTTGGGGAGAAGCTGTGGCTGCCCCATCCCTGGAAGTGTTCAAGGCCAGGTTGGACAGGACTTGGAGCAACCTGGGCTAGTGGAAGGTGTCCCTGCCCAGGGGTGACATGGATGATATTTAAGGTCCCTCCCAACCCAAACCATTCCATGATTCTATGATTTTATTTCTAAACCTCTTGTTTAATTTAGAATATAAAAAAACTTCTGTGACTATTGAGGTGACTCTTCCCCACCGTGGCCAGGTTGAGCAAATACCCCCCAAGTGATGCCATGTGGCTCCACATTCCTGCAGAGTTTAGCAGAGCATTTAGTGACAGGGGACCAGACTGAGCCATTACAGTTGAATTTAATGGTGGCATTCCCAAGTGTAAAGGGCGAGGAATTCAGAAATATTCTTCTTGAAGAGGATTTTGTGTGTTTGTCTGCCTAAATATGGGCAACAGCAATATATTATCTAATGATGTAATGCAAGGGAGGCAGCAAGAAAACCTTCTAATGGTGTGTAATGCCTGTTAATGTGAATAAAAGAAAGAAATGTGAATTATAAAGCAGATACTGTCTGCACAAAGAACTGAAGAGATTCTTTGCTGGTATTTTTCCAGTTATTGAACTATCAGGTGTGACTGTGTAACACGAAATATGGAAGCCCAACAAATGTCATACTAAGTACTTTTCAAAGATGTAATTGATCATCAAATTCCAATAACAGTTTAGGTACTTAGTTGATATTGAGATTAATATACAGCTTGATGCAGCAAGAGCCTCTTCAGTTCTGACCTTGGCTGGTAGTAAAATCCAATCGATATCTAGACCAAGCAAGACTTCCAGAGAGGATACATTGAAGACATTAGTTTTCTAAAAAAATACTGTCATCAGCTAGAAAATCTAATCCTCTGTGAGGAATACAGTGGAACAGAATTGAGTAGTGACCTAAAAGTATGTGAATATTCACCTGAATACAAACAGGGTTTACTCCAGCTCTGGTTTTGCTCTTCTGGCTTCGTGATTTCCTACTGCCACTTCCCTCCCATGGAGAAAGTAGTTAGTTCCTGCATAAAGGCAGGAGTTTGCTTTGAAAACCTGGTTAGAGGAAACCAAATCATCAGTATGATATAAAAGATATGTCCAGTCAAGACTAACCAGCGCATCTTAAATTTCAAGTTGCCAGGTGCACCCTGCAGAAAAAACATTTCATTGTCCAGGAATTATTCCTGGGAATACTCTGAGAGAAAAATAGCACAATGCTCTACATTTCTTACCCAAATTTCTCAATAACAAATCTGCTGAAAATGTAAGGTAAATGTAATAAACCAATACCTATTGCTTAACTGCAATAGAGTTTTCATCATACATTTTTTCCTTCTATATATTTCAGCTCTATCTATTTAAGAATATAAAACATGTTGCTAAAATACATTATGTTTTATTTAATTAGTCTTTTCAGTGTCTTTGGGGTTCTTAGTTAGAGCTGATCATCCCTAGCACATGCTAGATTGGTGGAAGTTCTAATTTCCAAAAGGCTTTAATCTAATCTGATCTTGTGCAGACTTTTTTGAGGGCATACAAAGCTATGTCTGCAAAATACCTGTGATATCCTTTTCCAAGCACATATAAGTGATGGAGGTCATATGGAAGAAACCTGCTGCCTTAAATGCTTTCTCCAATAAGGTTTCTTTCCACAAATACGATAAAGAAAGCTTTTTTTTAAAAAAATACTTTTTATTTCATATATGTATATGGCATATTTGACTGTAGGATTTCCATGAAAATAATGATTTATTAAATCTTGTCCAACGTCTTGACAGAAAAATCAACTTTTAAGAAGCTGTTTGGAAGTTTGAAAACCATTTATAAAATCAGAATTTTATCAGACTTAGTCAAGAGACAGATATAAAATTATGAACACTGTATATTAGGAATGGCTGATCTGCTCTCCTTGCCCTCCTTAGCTCAGGTTTGTAGGACAAACACAATGCTTTTATTCCCTCCCTCCTGTGGATTGTTGATGGGTAAGGTTTATTTGCAGACAGGTGCTTTCTGACATGTGTCAAGGACTTTGAGGAACTACTCCTGCAAAAAATGGTGTGTTCTGCATTCCCCTGGGGAAGATACTGTAAGGGAATATCTTCCATTCTTCTCCTCCACTGCCCTCACAAACCTTCACGTGGCACCTCTCTTGTTGGCCAAGATGGTATCAAGAAGAAGAAGGAAAATGTGAAGGGAGTTCAGGGAAAACTGTATTCTTTTTTCTTTTGGAAAAGGAACCCCAGGAACCTAAAAATAACTTTGAATAAGGACTCCATTTTTTTTATAGCCTTTTATTGGATTGACTGTACCACTTACATGTCTTAATAAAATACACGTTTCCCTGTGCTGCTGGGCAGTGAAAGGTCTGACCCATATTCAGCACACACCAGAGCAAAAGCAAGTAAAAATAAGTGCAGCAAACACAGCTGCTAAATCACCACCTTTTCCCATCCCATTCCCTTCAGTGGAGAGCATCAATTATTGGTAAGTACAAAATTAGTTCAAGAAGAGCAGTGCAGGGATAGAGGCTGGAGCTGCTCTGTGCTCTGGAGGGCACAGGTACTGTGCTCAGCACACATCTGCAAGGCTCACCCTCCTAAATCAAACCCTGCTCCACTGCAGTACCTTAATTGTTCCAGGTGTTGTAGTCAGTAAACATTTGCTCAGAATTTTATGTGTGTACTACACTTTGAAGATTTGTTTTCTATTTAAAATACTTGAATTTGCCTCTGTCTTTGTAACTGGGAGAAAACTTAACTCTGACAAACCTGTGTGAGATCATGGGTTGTTTGTTAATCTATCCTGGTGGGATTGTATTTTTCTATCTGATCTGGTTTTATAATATTCTCACACCAGTGATAGCTCCTTGCTACCAAATGAAACCAAAAAGGAACTCATAGAGTGAAGTGAAACTTAAGAGACACCACTGCAATACTGTGATAAATAAAAAAAAAGAAAGATAAGTGTTGGATGGCAAATTATAAGAATACTTTCAAATTTTAAAATTCTTTATGTGGATCATTACTAAACAGAGCTTTTTTACATTATAGCACAGATCTGAAATAAAATGGAATCTAACAGCAAGGATTGCACCAGTGATTCTGCAGAGCAAGCACAGAAGCTTCATCTCTATTCTGTGTTCAACTGGACTTTTTAGTTTTATTGTCATTGATTGCACATCAAGTAGAACAGCAATATCCAATACACTTAGATGGTCAGCTAACGTGTCTGCTGTGGTTTATCCGAAATGTTCCATCTTTTTAATCAGTTTTAATCTCTCCCCTCCAAAAAAAAGACTCAAGAAAAGGGGCAGAAGCTCATTCACAGAAGTTTCTTTTTTCACATTCAAAGGTTTAAAAAAAAACACAAAAAAGACAAATGGGTCCCATTCAAAATCGGACTGAATTTTGGAATTTTGCAGCCATGCCTGAGGGAAGCAAAGGAGAGGAGGAGGCTGATGCTAGAGGGGGTGATGCCCTCATGGCAGCGTGGTTCCAGCAGCACATGGGCAGAAACGTGGCAGTTGCATTTATCACAGAATCATGGAATCATTAAGGTTGGAAAAGTCCTCTTAGACCATCGAGTCCAACCATCAACACAGCACTACCAAGGCCACCACTCACCCGTGTCCCCAAGTGCCACATCCACACATCTTGTAAATCTCTCCAGGAATGTGACTCCCCCACTGCCCTGGGCAGTTGTGCCAGGGATAGACAACCCTCTCAGTGAAGAAATTTTCCCTAATATCCCATTTAAACATCCCCTGGTGCAACTTGAGGCCATTTCCCTTCATCCTATCACTTGTTACCCGCGAGAAGAGCCCACCCACACCTGGCTCCAGCCTCCTTTCAGGGAGCTGTAGAGAGAGATCAGGTTCCCCCCCCCCGTCACACTCACTGTCTTCTTTGGCAGTACCAGCCCCAAGGCACACAAACAACTGAGGGAGGAAGGACAAATCTCCCTGGACTTTTGGGGTTAAAAACTTGGTAGAACTCATCCTCTCCATCCGTGCAACACCGGACTGGTGGCAGCTTTCAGTCTCTTCCTGCTCCAGAGGAGAAAGACTCACCCATGCAGCTTCTGATTCCCTCACAGCTCTCCACACAGGGATGTCTGGGGGTTTGTAGCTCCATCTTTCCATCCCTCTCCATCTCAGCAGTCCGTGGCTGACACTGCCGGCGCGGGAGGCCGCAGGGATGCCCCCTGGCCCGGGGATGCCCACTGTGGCTGAGAGACCTCCAAAGCAGAGTTTTGCATTAGGCTACTGCTGCCTTGCCTTATGGTGAGTAAAAGTCATAAAACCACCATCAGCTCAATGACTGTAATGACTACTCCCAAGCTTTTTATAGGCGATAAGCTACTGCAAAGGTCTGCTGGTGATTTGTGGATAGGGTACATTACCGTTATCCTTGAGGAATTTCTGCTTCCTTTTTATACGCCTCTTTTCTCTTGAGGGGACTCTAAAATTAACAGGAGGCGTTAGTCTGAAGCTTTGCCAGAGCCTCTCGCTGAGCACAGACTGCATTTATATCTCTGCAGACACGATCTGGTGCTCCCGAGGAGAGCTGCAGCCTGCTGCTTCAGGGCTGGATGGCTCCCTCCACCCCTCCGCGCCTCAGAGGATGGCAAAAGGGCAGTGAAGTGAATTGAAATTTCCTGGAAATGGTATAAAAGGAAGGGACGAGATTCTAAATAACATAAAGCAGCAGAGAGCTTTAATGGTCAGGTATCATCACAAACCCCTCTGAACCAAGCAGGGGAGAAAATGTGGGAGGTTACTTGATTTGTGAACTGCCCATATCAGCGAAATGCTCCTGCGTGACATCTGGGAGGGAGATTGGGTGAAGGAGTGATTTCTCTCTATAAAGCAAGCTGTAGTCCTAGATTTGGGACAGTTCTTCCCCTGAAACTCAGCCCAAATGAAAATTGCTGGAGATTGAGTAATTTACCCAGTAATGCCAAAGCTCAAGTAAGTGTCCTTTCCCGGGCTGTGGCTGACACGACTGCCACGCCACTGCTTTTCCAGCAAGTGCTTCCCACTGCAGGCAGCATTGCTACCAACAAAACAATCTTCCAGAGATCATAAAATGTTAAGAAGTTCATTTGTTTAAAGCATTATGAAATAGTTCCCTTGCAGATCTCATTCTTTAATTTCCTGCGCCGGGGCTGAGGTGTGGGACACCAATACTGATAGATCAGATTAACACCTCTGATGCTCAGGTTTTCCACTGTGCTGCTGCAAAACACCTCATCACCACTGCAATATGAGCTCTGGTTTCTGGACCTGTTGCTCTCAGGGGACTTGAACAAACTAACATAAAGCAAAAATAGCATAAGCAATTCCTTCCAGTGGGGGAACAGAGCCACCTGGGTTTTTAATTTGCCTTTGGAGGGAGGGGAAGGAAATTATAGAAGGAAGCGACTTTTTCTTCTTTATTATTTCAATAAACCCATTTACTCTCTTCAACACAAGATTTCATACAAATCTGGTAAGGGCAGCAAAAAGCTCAACGTGAATATAGTGGTTAAAATTAATCTCAAGTTGGAGACTGCCTTGCTGTGATTTGACAACCAAGGTCTAAGGCCCAGCAAAAGCAATTTGTGTCATTACCAAGCAAAGAACTTTTGGCACATTATTAGATATGTTAAGCACAAAATGGTGCTATTTAAACCAGGGTTTTATTTAGGGTAATAAAAGAAAGAGACATGAGGAGAGGCAGGGAGAAGATTGGCATGTCAGATATCACCCATATCACGACAGTACCTTCCAGCTCTCAGACCCGAGGACTGTGATTTCATTGATGTGGCTTCCCTGGCAACAAAAGGGTGAGGGATCTGGCCATAACCTGGCTGAGTTAGTAAACTACAGAGCTACAAGATATGAACTTGCTGGTGTGGGTCCAGAGGAAGCCACAAAGATGCTCAGAGGGCTCGGTACTTCTGCTCTGGAGCCAGGCTGGGAGAGCTGGGGATGTACACCTGGAGAAGGGAAGGCTCCAGGGAGACCTGAGAGCCCTTTCCAGTGCCTAAAGGGGCTCCAAGAGAGCTGGAGAGGGACTTGGGACAAGGTCCTAGACAAGGGGGAATGGCTTCCCACTGCCAGAGGGCAGGGTTAGATGGGATATTGGGAAGAAATCCTTCACTGTGAGGGTGGTGAGGCCCTGGCACAGGTTGCCCAGAGAAGCTGTGGCTGCCCCATCCCTGGAAGTGTCCAAGGCCAGGTTGGACAGGGCTTGGAGCAACCTGGGCTAGTGGAAGGTGTCCCTGCCCTTGCCAGACTGGTAGAGTAGATAAGCCTTAAATGTCCCTTCCAACCCAAACTATTCTAGGATGCTAAGATTCTATGCCTTAAAGATGCTTTTTGTTAAATTCAATATCATTCCATGAGTAGAGAACCCTTCTCAACACACATCTGGTGGTGGAGCAGCAAGTCCCTCTCTTGCTGAAACCTTGTGTTGCCTGAGAATTATGACTGTGTCTGGCTTTGTGTTCACACCAAACTTTAAGAAAACCAGTGACCTCAGCCACCTTGTTGCATAAATGTGGAAATTTTTGAAATGTGAAAATATTCTTGGCTTGCTTCAAAGAGCTCAGTTAAAAAGGGTTGGGGAATGAGTCCAACCACTCTGTGGGATGAGCAGGGAGAACTGAGTGGGATGAGGGAAGAGTAAGAGACCTTGTCCAAAATCAAGGAGTGGAAATGCTCAAGAAAAGCTTGTGAAATGGCAATTGGATTTATTCAGTGAATTGGAACTAAGACTTTTTGTAAAGAGTTTTAGTCAATCTTGTGTGAAAAGCTCCGAGTTTCATTATCAATGACTTCTAAAGCAACTTAGAACCAATGCAATTTTATGAGTGGAACACTAATGGCCCAGGAACATCCATGAGTCAAGAGCTGGAGATGTACCTACGGAAAACCAGCAGGAGGAGGAAAGGCAGAGACCCTTGAACAAAGCACCAAATGTCTCATCCCAATCTTTTCAAAATTTTAGAGCAGATGATTGTCCATGGACAAAGTCAAAAAATGCTTTCGCTCCCTGCTGAAATAGCAGCTTCTATTTCTGTAAAAACAGCAGCAAATAAAACTGGAGAATATACAATAGGTCTCTCTCCATATCAATGTGTTGATACTGTCTTATTAATTAGGGGTTTTTTCATTAAAACCACTAGTGTTCTGTCCATCAATATTATTTTCTCCACAAACCCTAAATGAAGGAACCACATGTACAGAGATACTTGGCAGGTGGAGTTTCTTTGCTTTACTTCATTTTTATCAGTGCTGCAGTTTTATTCTCAGATGATGAAGTTAATCGATGGGCCCAAGTCAAGTTTTGTGCCAAAACTAAATCCACTGCATTAAAACATGGTCCAGACAAAAGCCCTTCCAGTTGGACTGTCCCTCCTCAGCATCAATACCATGACTTTTTTTCTTCCATTATGACCTATTTGGGAGTCCATGCACAAGTAAAGACTTAGATCCAACACACACTGAAAATGTTAGGAGCTGATTTCCCCTTTTTTCTTTCAGAAGGAGAGAAAGTCAGTCATGACTACCAGCTACTCCATGTTGTTTTCACAGGACAGCAATTAGTCTCTGTAATGGAAAAGAAAAATACTATTAATTCAACCAATATATTACATATTAATTACCAAAATTATTGAAATAAACTTTTTAAGTAATATCAAGGAAGTAATTAAAAAAGTAGCTTTGCACATAACACTTTTAGATCTGGAATGAGAAATGTATGTGACTACTAGGGGCCAAAACATGGCACATTTAATTTAAACCCTGGCAGCAAGGGGCAGGTTCCATTGCAGCTATAATAAATTACATACAAGTGCTACAGAACAATAACAAAAACTGTGAGCCATCCATTTCAGTACCATTTACAAGAAATCAATATCAATACTTAATGCAATACTGGTGAAAAATGAGCAAAGATACAGAAAGCATAATAAACCAGTAATGAAAGACCTTGCAGTGTTTCACTTTGGAAGAAAAAACTAACTGTCTATATTTTCATGTAGAGGGATATTTCACTGAGGCAATATGCTGGAGGTATGAGTGTTTTGCAGATCTAAGTTTAAAATAACCTCTTTATTAAATTTAAAAAAAGTTCTTTAAACTGTGGATTACTAGCTTAGTAAACCTCATACATATGGAAGGAGGCATTTCATCTTCCTATGGTCCAGAATATTTTTCATGGGATTGCCTCAGATCCAACATCACTCCATTACTTACCTCTCTGAAGGCACAGGCAAGGCCACTTGCTTCTAGCAAATGTAGATCTTCCATTTTGGAGGGTTTAAACATTCTACCACCGGTGAACTAAACGGGATATTTCATCAGGAAGCCCCATTTCTTCCACTGGTTTCAGTCTCCTCTAAGAAAAATGTGTTATAATCCCTTTCAGAGAGGATCTATTGCGAGGTGGAACGTGGGACAAAATAATCCTGAAAATAGCAAGTGTGAAGTCCCTGTCGAGTGTGAGGCTCCCAAACGTAAGTGAATTGCCATTTGTCACTGCAGATACCAGCCCCATCCACACAATCACCCTCATCCCTCTGCTCTCCAGCAAGATAAAAGGCCTCTCAGGAAAGCTTCAGCTCTCCTAGATTTTCCCTCAGCTCCCCATATGCCTCAGAGGACAGTAAGAATTAAAGAGATGAGAAGAATTATAACTCTAGGAGAATTATAAAACTAGTTTTAAATATTGCATGCTCAAAAAATGACAAGGCAAATAGCAGGAAATGCATTATAATTGTACACAGTGTTTATAGGTGGGGGTGTTGATCATGGATACCCAGATGGACAGACAGACAGACAAACAAAACCTCTTATTGTCATCACTTAATTACCATGGCATATTTTCTTAGTATTCCCATTGGAGTTACTGAAGTCTGCCACAGTAAACTACTAAGAAGCAAGGGACATCTAAACATTTTTTTGGCCAGCAAAAGGTCAGTTTTAGATGATCAAAATGGAATTAAGAAAATACTTCCAAAAAGACTCATAAGCCTTTTGGAACAGGATTTCAAAAGGATCCTGCAATGCAGCACTCAGTCTGTCCTGTTGCACCACCACCCCATCTAGCTCAGACCTCCACTAATTATGTGTGGTGAAAAACACCTTTCTAATAAAACAAAGGGAAAATTAATAATATCCAGACAATTAAACCTCAATAATAAAAAACTTAGTCCAACTGATATAATTACATTTGTACAATTATAAAATGTTTATCACTGGAAGATACCAAGGATTTGCATGCAAACATTTTCAAAACTTGAAGCTTGATCTGACAGCTTCTCCCTCATCAGCACAACCACAAAAAAAGCTTGAAATGAGGCTGGGTTCATCCCTCATTCACACTAAAACAAGCCTAGATGGGCTTTTGGGTTATCTTATGCAAAGAATACACTTTTCACATGGGATTTTCACCAGCACTGAAAACACAGAAATTCAATGGACCAAGCAGAAATATCTAACAGCCTTCAGACAGGCTGAAGCCTTTCACAGAAAAATAGGAAGATGAGGAATTCAATGTGTTTGGTGAAATAATAAATAGGTTTAATTGCAGAAATTAGGTTTTAGAGATCAGATGAAATGTAGAATGGTAGAAACTAAGGAAGATCTGTAGTCATGCTCAGTCAAAGGAGGTGCCTTGGAGTGCCAGGAGTGGACACAGCCAAGACCATCAGTAATCAAGACAGAGACACTCCACAATCCTACTGCAAGTCTTGCACGATGGATTCAATGTGAGATAAGGGCAGTTCTTCTAGATGCCATCCAATATCAGTCCAAAGGATGCTGAGGAAAAGGTGAGAGAGCTGAGCATGGCTGCTTAGACCACCTTTATCAGTTGTCCTTCAGCTCAGACAATTGGCAGAACCACTCCTGGCTTTTCTGAAATGAACAAAAACAATCTCACACATGAAGATGTAGCAGTGAGAGCTCATTCCCAAGAACCACACATAGTTTGTCATCTACTGCATTGTACAGAGCATTTAATTTTCTTACCTGGGTAGGATTTTTTATTTCCCCCCATCAGTGTAATTTCAAAGTACAATTTAGTATACTTCTGGGTTTTTTTAGGTTTTTTTCATCAGAAAATGTGAATTTCTTTTCCAACAACACAGAATAGGTCAAGGAAGAATTAATCAAGTGTTACTATATGAAAAGGGCAAGTGAGTCTGGCCTTTTGGACTGGGACCATCTTCTGGGTTTTGTTCACATAGTTCCTCAGTTTAAAACTGGTGTGATGGAGAACAGGGTCAGTCAGGAGGGGACTTTTTGCGCTCGTTCATCCATCACAGGAGAGCACAACACTGTGGCCAGTCTCTCTATGTGACAGCAAATGGGAATGGAGAGCAGAGGGCTGTGACTTGCTTTTCGAGGCTGTTGCACTTGCCATCAAGGTGGTTCAAAACCCAAATTTTGCTCCGAGGACCAGGGCTCCAACAGGAAGGGACCTCCCGGGTCAGGTTCTACTTTCCCCAGCTATGCTAACACCAGCTACATGTCAGCCTTTCCCCAAAATTTCTCAGATAAAGCGTTCAAGAAATCCATTTATGGGCACAAAATAAGATTGCTATCTGCTACAAAAGATTTTACATTAGTGGCTTGTGTCGAGCAGTACTTTACTTGAGCAGTTAAGACTTTAGGATCGTGGTACTGAGAGATGGCATCCAGCACTACTCAGATGTTAGCAGGGTTCTGTCCAGAACACTTACAGCTGTGTAAAAGTCAGTGGGAGCCTGGATTATGTGCAAAATTAACAATCATTGGGGAATGCAAATATTCTAACCACTACTTCCACTAATCAGCTTTTAAACACATCCCCTCTCCGGGAAGAAATCAATTTGTTTTCACGTAATGCAGGGGATTCCTATTACATGTTATGAGTTAAGTATAACTGATTAATCCCTTAAGTAAAATCGCTTTCTTTAAATTAATTCAGTGCTTTCTGCTGCCATTCAGTGGTTTTGCCTGAGGACATCACATTTGTTTGCTTACTCCTACCTGTCCAGGCACCACCCACTCAATGCTATAATGCCCTTCCTAGTTAAATGGATGATCCCTTGTTATAATTACATGAAACATATTGCAGTAAGCATGCTGTCTCACTCTTTAGATCTGTTTTTCATCACATAATCCAAGATGGTAATTTAAATGACTCTAGGTGAGCATCACCAGAAAGAGCTGAATCCCACCGAAGTTAATGAATCTTAGCACTGATTACAAGAGCCTTAATGAAATGAAAACACCTTTTTTCCCTTGAATCGTCCTCTGAAAGTGATCCTGGACTTTTACTGCAATAGAGGGTTTGAAAGGAGAAGTTCCACACCCAGTAGATGGTGCTGTAATCAAATCCTAAAACCTGTTACGCCAGAGCCACTCAGCTCTGTGTCACGGCAAATTTCTGCAATTAATAAAGAAAGCATGTTTATTTTAAAGGCACGTGGTTTTGTGTTTAAAACACACTTATTAATCTGGAGCAGTAATTATCTAGGCAGTCTGCTGAAACAATCCCAAGCAATATATAGTGTGGGTTTATATGTCTTGCAGAGAAAGGGTTTGGGGATCTTTCCTCATGTCACTCACTGGCTTTGTGGTCCAGTCCTGTGGGACCACTGGACTATAGCACAGGGAATGCACGTCTCCAATTTTGGATAAGCAGAGCAAAATTCCTCCATCTGCACTATCTTGTGCCACCCCAGGGTCAGATTTCACAGGAGCAGGAATGTGATCAGCTGATAAGACAGGAAAGGAATATAATTTCCCAAGTGAAAAAATTATAACAATGCTGTTTAAAAAACCCAAACCACAAAAAAAAAAAAAAACCAAACAAAACAAAACAAAACAAACAAAAAAAAACTCACAAAAACTTGGATTTCTTTCAAACTCTTTGACTTTGTTGCTACAGTCCTCCACCACGTGCACTTGCATATCTGATCCTCAAATTCCCCTGTTTTGTAACTGGAACTGAATACAATGGCCATGTCCTGAAATCAGCCTCTACTTTTCTCCTCTACAATCTTCATTAAAGCTCACAGTTGTTGATAACCTTTGATCTCCTCTCCATGTCTGCCCAATTCTGCTTAACTTTTGAATGGTGCACACCTATCTGATATTGCCAGTTCTCCCAGGGAGGGAGTGCATCCTCTTTGTAGACATGCCTAGAGAATAATCTCTCAAAGGGAGCTGGAGAAAATTCAGCACTCGAGAGACAGGTGCCTTGATCACACAGACAGTGACACTGCAGAGAGCAGGGACTGTGGCTGACTGGCAGAAAACCATGATGGCAGTTGCTGGGCCTATTTGAGAATTTAGTTCAATTTATAGATTTTTTATTTGACCTGAAAGTCAACTTGAACAGATGCCCTTTCTAATGGAAGCAACATCTATGCACAACTTTCCTGGCCAAGACCTCTATTTTATACAGTATCCTCGATACAGAAGCAACCTTTCATATGACAAAACACCAAATAAGCTCTTTTGCTGTTCATTGCCCCTCTGAACCACCTGGAAGCCATGGCCAGAACAAGCTGCAGGAGAGCTGATCATCTCTGTGATCAGCCTCTGGGACTCTGCACTCAGCAGAAGTCAGAGCACTTTCAAACAGAGTTCTCACTCACTTCAGAAGCAAATTTAATACAACACTTGGCTAAACACTGTGATCATGAATGCCACGTGCCTACATATGTGGACAGCTGAAGTCTGAGAAAACTGAAGCAAAACAAAGAAAACTTTTCCCTATAAATCATGTTTCCTGTAGTTTTCACTTATGCAGAACGTGGGGTTGCAGCAAAGGCTCCTTGGGCTATGGAATGTCATTTAACACACAGCATGGTTTTTAAATAAGAAATACAGCAGGATGAATTTATATATTTCTTAGAGCATGGAACTCCCCTTCCAGCATTATTAATGTGACAATACACACACAGTCAGGGTCACATTCCAGCCTTGAGTGCACGTGTGTCTGCACTGAAGTCAAAGAAATCTGCACAAACACGTCCAAGTAAGGAGTTTCCCTCCTATCATAAATTTTTCAGAAAATGTAATTATTATGTATGATAATTTTAGCTAATGATTGCATTTGTATGATTCATTTATTATGCATCAGTCATTCATAAGGTGTTCACAGCATGTTTTATTAATTATTATTAAAACCTTGTATTTATTTTAATTCATATTTCATTAGAGTTGCTCCTTTGAAACGCCGTAGACTTTCTTTTTGACTGATCTCAGGCTGGATTTCTGCTCCTGTGAGGCTCTAGTCCAGTTTCTGCAGAAAACAATAGGAGGCTTTCCAAAGATTTCAATACTCAGGTCAGTTGTACACAAAAGGCTCCTTGGCCTATACCAGGTACATGTGTAATAATTTGCTGTATAAAATGCAGGGGTGAAACTACACTCAAGAACCACTGAGCTTTACCCTCTTCATGCACATGAGAATGACCAAAGCCAGTTCCTGGGGTGGGATGTGGCATAGGAACCATCACTTCTGTTCCATTCTGGTCCAAGACCTGCAGGAGGAGAATCCTGACTTCCTTAATTCCTCAACACAGGGATCTGCTTTCCCTTCTTGTTTTATGTCGTGTTTTTCTGCTGGTTGTTTTGCTGCAGCGTTCTGCTGTCATAATGAAAGTAAACAGCATTCCCTGTAATGTTTGCATTTTCCCTTGGGAATTTCTATGAAATGCAATTGTTGAAATAAAAATTCCTCTCTTTAATAAACACCATGTTTCTTTACAAGTACTGCACACACACAGCCTCATTCCTCTTTATCAGCAGTTTTGGACCAGACCAAGACAAAAATCTAAGAAATGAGGAAAAGGGAAATCCCAGTTCCTTCCACCAGAAGCCTCTGTCTTTGACCATAAGAAGTATGAATAGTTTACAAATATATATATATATATATAATATACAAAATTAATTCCATTTATATTGCGGGAAAAAAAAAAGGAAGACAGTACTTGCAAAGGGATGAAGCAAAGGCTCTGCACACTTCACCTTGGGAAAACAACTCCAAATTTGTGGACCTAAAACTAGAGTTAAAACCCAGGAAGGGCAGGAATTGGACAGAAATCTGGAGGAGAAAAATTATTTTAATTTCCAGAGACTTCAAAAAATAAACCATTAATGAGCTACTGTAAAAAAGGAGCCACACAGAGACTGAATCTGGTCATCTGCAAAGCAGACTGAAAGAACATGCTGCCATTTTAGCTGCCCCCCCTCACAAAAAGAAAGGATAAAGGATGATGGACTGGTAGAAGTCCCAGAGCTGGAAAAGAACACAAGAAGCAAAATAGATCAGATTTTTTCCTTGATATGCTTGATTTCTTCCAGATATGTCATTGCAATGCTCACAGGGCCTGGTCTAGATACCTTTAAAGAGAAATGGAGAGGTTTCCATCCATTTCAGTAAACTTTCAGGTAAATTCTTATGGCCCAGTTTCCATTTTGGTGTGTGGTGCTGCCTGTGCAGGATCTCAGTTTTAATGAGGAGAGGCTTCAGACAGTTGTCACCATCTACAAACAATTTGCAAAATATACCTTGCAAAAAGGCCAGCTCATTATTAAAGTTATTTTCCTTTCAACACCCTGATTTCCAACTAATATTGAAAAATATTACAGATGTTCTTCATTTTTTGCACTAAAGCAGCTCAAAAAAAAAAAAAAAAACCAAACTGATTTTGGAGGCAAAATGAGTAAATGCATTTGCTCCCCACAAGTTTATGTGCTGAAATTCAACTGAGGCTAAATTTTTACAGATAGATTACAAACTCTGGACAAAAACAGGGTTTCTATTTGGAGCCCTAATACAGTTTTCTAAAGTGGTCCAACAGTATTGCCGTGCCTTCGACCCATTATTCCTGAGGTGCAGAAATGCCTGGTTCCAAATGTAGCAAAATGAAAAATTACAGAGCCTGTCTAACAAATCAAAAATAAATGAAGTAACAACATAAAGGTAAATTTACTGTTATTTATAATTTACCATTTTTACCTTGTTTTCAATTGTCTCTTAGTCCTCTTCATTCGAGGAGCCCATTACATTTTATTATGCTAAACCCTATCTTCTGTCACATAAATTACAGTTAAAGATCTTAATATTAAAGCCTCTTAGCTCCCAGACCATATTTCAGGCTTTGTTCAAACCAGACATTAATGCTGAAATTGAACACAGATCACTTTGTCATCATTACCTATGATCTCAAAAGTATAATACAATCTTTGCTATATATGGCACAAAAATGCTTCTTTGTATAACACTGAATTATGGAGATACATTGATATTCTTAATATTTTGACAAAACAATAAAACTAAATATGTTAGCTCTTTAGCAGATACCAGCATACCAGCCCAGCTCTTATAATAGTTACAGAGGTAAAGGTTTATTTATTCCAGGTAAAATAGGAAATTAATCATATAGTTTTTTTAATCCTGATTTTTCCCTGGTATAATTTAGCCTTCCTGCTTGCAGATACAGGAAGCCTGTTGCCAATGTTCATCATCATCTGCTTGGTTCACAATATCCACCTTTGTTACAGGAACAATATTCCCTTTTCAGTGGTCGTGACTCCAGCAAGGGGAAACACCGGTGCAGGCTGTCTTTCATCTTGTTGTGTGCCTTTCACTTCTGCCCTGGAATTACCCTAAAAGAGGTGTCCACGAGCCAGGATGGGGCTCTGGGATGTGCACAGGGATGGAGGAGGCAGCACAGTCACAACCCTCTCCCAGTTTGTGCCTAGAACCCGTAATTTTATTATTTCTAAAGGGTTGTCCTTTCATTCCAGCAGAGCCTCAGGTTCAGGGCTTACCCACCCCTCTGACACCCTTTACAGACACATGTGCACTGGACAGAATTCTGTTTCTAGCTATGATCACATCAGTCTAGAGAAACCCCACTGAATTTGCACGGAGTTGAGAATAAAATATCACGTTTTTCAAGAGTTAGTTGTATGACTAGTGTAGATATGAGAGTGTTTCTGCAGGCTTGCAGGGTTTTTTTATACAAGGCATCCCCTATATAAAATCTACTCCAATAAATGAAAAGCCTTAGATTATTTCTTCTTGCCCTGGACAATTAAAAATCCCCTGCTGTTTGTAGCACCCTGGTAAGGATCTCACCCTATCCTTCCACTGTAGCAGTGAGAGAGGCAGCCCTCAAAAAACACTCTTTCCAAGAGAAAATGATTTTTCTTCATCTTTTAGACTGCCCACAGCCTGCTCCATTTATCTGGTTACTCCTGGTTAATCACTGTGAGAGGGTAGGGAAGCCACGAGGTATTTTTTTCTGCAGCCTGGATGGGTTTGAGAAAGAGGAGCCACTTCTCAGCAACGACTATTGCCTGCTCATAAATTAACTTTATACAAAGAGCAAGGATCAGGCTGACAGACCTCAGTACAGGTGCAGAGAAAAGTTGAATTCACAGCTCTTCAAATGTAAGCAAACTCCCCCAAATGCTGCCTTGGTGCTCATTGGTACCTGCAGAGCAGCTGATGATAATTTCTCCAATGGAATACATCCTGCAATACTTCAAAATATCTCTGTCCACTTGTATTAGAGTTTGGGGTATTGCAACATCTTTCGTTCTAAAGAGAGGGTTATTTTTTTAATATATACCTTTTCATTACATCTGGAAGTAAGGTCATGAGTTCTTCTCATGATGGAGGTATAAATATTGCATTGCATGGCTGAAATAGTCTGCCTCTGTTCCTGGAGAATACCCTTGGGTAAAATACTGTGTCAGGGCAGCTGATTGCCTGCTCATTTCAGTTTGCTTACTTTTTACAAATAAATTGCCAGACAAATGAATAAAAAGAGAGCGTTAACTTCAGACAATCATATTCATAATACAGCCCCATTAAGCTTCAGAGGCTTTAAGTCTAAATTAGAGTTATTTCTGAAATTAGCTGTATCGCGGTTGCGGCTCATTTCTTTCCTCCCAGAAAAGGTGGGGGGGGACCCTTGTAGTGACAGCAAGAACATGGGATGCAGGAGAAATGGGGTTTGCTCTCAGTTTTCTTGTGTGAAGCTGGACAAGCCGCACATGCTGGGGTCAGAAAACCTCTCAGCTCCACTTGAGTTTGGGGCTGATCCCAGGCGGCTTTGAGGGGAAGGTGCTGTGTAAGTGTGCCAGTTGTGCACACAAACCTTTGGAGGCACAGAGGGAGACAATCATATCCCTTTTTCTCCCACTTTTGCCTTTCTTATCTTTTTAATTTGTCCCCTCTCTTTAAGCACAAGCAATGGTTTCTGTCTGTGCATACAGCACCAGCATACAGCATGAGCTCGTTTCAAGCATGAACCAAACTGCAGAGTCTCTGGTGTTTTAAAATTTTTTATATTTCCATCTTTCTATTTTTCACATTCATATTATTCTGGAGGTGCCTCTTTCTGTAGATTTTTCAAGTATTCCCTTTTTTTGATAGTTTTTACATCCTGCTATTATCCAGTAAGTGCTAAATGATAGTGATTCATCTGTTCATTTCAGTAGATACACATTTGTTTGCTGGATGGTTATTAACCAGGGGCTGTTAATTATATAAGATAATTTTGTGTCAATGTTGGCCTTAAAAAGTAAACTGTCTCTCTGGGTTTTGCCCCACAAGCAAGTATTTGGATTTGATTTTTCCTAATTTTTTTGTGGGTTTTTTTTGTTTTGTTACTTCTTGTTAACAAGTGAAGCAAGTGATTGATTCATTTGAGTGAATGAAAAATGCATCATAATTGCTGCAGTCTGTCCAGCCTGAATTATGTGCTGCTGGCACAGGAACAAGTAAATAATACTTCATCTGTTTACTGCTCTGCTCAACCTTGCCAGTCGAGCTGGTGGCTGACAAAAGAGAGAGGAAATCCGCAGTTTGCAGGGAGTGTGAGCCAGGAGGTGGCAAACAGCAATTTTTGTCCAAAAAGGGAACTCAGGCAAATTTTGCGTGGCACTCTGTAAGGTTGATAAAAGCAGAAGTTGCCTTCTCAGCCTGATTTAAAACTGTCCCCTCTGGGAAAGCTCTGTGTGTGTGTGTGTGTGTGTGAGGGTTATGTCTGCACTAGGATGAGTGAGGAGTTTTTTCCTGGTGGGACCTTCCTACCTGCAGTGCTTGAACGTGGAGAAGAGCAGAGCACAGGAGGACATTCAGGTTCACACACCCTTTAAGGCATCAGCTACAAGACATGGGACCTCTCTGGGAGCCAGGGGCTCTTGTCCTTGAAGACCAAAGCTCAAGTGCCTTGGTCTGCTCTGCTGTCCTGTGATGCAAGAAGAGCTCCCGTGTATTGTGAGGAGTTTGTTTTCATTTTGCTTAAATTTGTTTAGCTTGAACACTGTTATTCCTCAGGTTCATATGTATAAGACCACAAATCTTTACAGAAGACCTTTGCTGTTTCTGTGAATATTTATGCTGCAGCATCTGGCTGTGTATCTTGGTCTTTTGGGTGGATTGGTGCAGTCCTTCTTCCACATGTGTCTGAGCTTAAGAAAAGCTGGGGTTAATTACAGAATCATAGAAAGGTTAAGGGACCTTAAAGACCATTTCATTCCACCCCCTGCCATGGGCAGGGACACCTTCCACTATCCCAGGTCGCTCCAAGCCCTGTCCAGCCTGACCTTGAACACTCCCAGGGATGGGGCAGCCACAGCTTCTCTGGGCAACCTGTGCCAGGGCCTCACCACCCTCACAGTCATGAATTTCTTCTCAACATTTAATGTAGATATACACCCTGTCAGTTTAAATAAGTGACATTTTTCATCTAGAACAAAAATATCTCTAGAAATCCTTCGGCGAGTGGCTACTGTCCTGCATTCCCACCTGCAAGCGACTTCCCAGCGTCCTGTTCTTATTTATCATTTAAAAATACACACTGGTTTAAGGAATATAAAAATATCTAATTGGAAACTGGTTTCTTTACTATATGTGTTTCTGTTCCTGCCTCAGGTAGTCTCATTGGCAAAACCCCATGGCTATGCATAGAAGTAAAGAATACATAAAACTCAAAAAGCCATTTACTGGCAGGTGAAATCATAGACAGAAGGACCAGAGAGCTTTAAAATAAGTATTTGACCTCAGTGGCAGCAACCCCCAAATTTCTGATGGTGTCAGCAGGTTGGACTCAAACACAGACTTCCAGAGCTCTGCATGACTTTTTCCCTTTAAATCACATCATCATTAGATTTAAAGCTTGAGCTGAAATCCACAGTAAGCAATGTGGGAAGCTAGAAACCTCTCTTTCTCTGACTTTGGCTTGCTCAGCGAGGATTTGAGTCTTTCACATCCACGCTACAAGAAAGAAAAACAATATTTCCCTTCATGTTTTTCTCCTGTATTTGAACACTGATGATTTTAAAATTCTCGGCTTTAAAATTCAGATCAAGCTTTTACGATTTTTGCTACTGACCTTCATTACACTTTTTCTTTTGCAGCTGTCAAATTAAAGTGATTTATACTTTCTAAAGTTAAAGCATATTTCCGATGATCGTGATAATTATCTCCCAGATAAGAGTCCATCATGTTTAAGGCATTAGGTCGACAGGGTGGGGGAATGGCAGCCATAAGTCACATGAGGACTCATCTCTTGGGGATTACCTTGGTGTAAACCCAGAGAAAGATGCCCTGGTGGATTCTCTGCTCCAACACAGACCCAGCAGTACCAAAGCTTTGCATTTTAACACGTAATCCAGCCACAATAAATATTATTGTCACAATGTTTTGGGGGTTCTACTTACAATCAGCCTTACAATTTTTCAGGAGTCAAACCTGACAGATGTCATTCACACACTAAACATTTATTTTTTTTATTTACTCCTTCCCTCAACAGAATTTTATTTGGCAATTTAAACAAATGCCCACGTAATTTTGTAGATTGAAAGATGTTGGCTTTTTTATTTTTCACTGCATGATTATATTCACAGAAAGAATATTTTAACGTGTTATGTTTTCAATATAATTTCTTTCTTCATATTAAAGGAAAATTTAATTTTACTTTCCAAATATAAATTAGATCCAGTAAAATGCAATGAACTGTAAAGTAGATGAAATGTTCTTTTATATGGAAAATATTCTTTCTACAAAAATTAATTGGTCCTTACCTTAAAATTTTTTCACTGGCAAATCTGTGTTCTCTATGTATATGGTGTCATATGGCAGTAAAATTTATTACCACCTGAACTATTCCTCCCCATATTTCAGGACACTGAATATCATAAAGATTATTCCCTTTTGCTGAGGTGAATGCTTGCTCAAAGCACAATCATTTCAACTTCAAAATGATGAAAGACAGTAAGTGGAAATGCCTGAGAAGTTTCCAGCACTGTGGGGGGAAAAAAATAATCACCTTTTGAACTGTTGAATCTTGGCAGAAACATAATAACCTATTTGCTGATTTCAAAGGTGAATTTTCACAGAAAATATCATATGGGGCACAAATCTGATTTTACAAGACATTGGGTATCCTGTAAGGTCTCCAGCAGGTTTGTCCTCGTTTGATACAAAGAGCTGTGGGCTGATTTCAGCAGAGGCTCAGCACCAACAAGTTTGTGAAAATTCCATTATCCCCAGTGAAGCACAAAAATACCTGTTCCCATGTGGCTCCCTCCTCTCACAGGAAGAGCTGAGCTGTGCTTCTGGACAGACTTGTTTTCCATCCTGCTGCCCCTTCCATTGACACAGCAAGGCCCCCACTGTACTTTGGCCAAACTCATTACAGACCACTCCTATTTTTTGGCTTATATAGTGAACAGAGACCCAGGGTTTGCATGAAAGGTGACCAGTGACAAGACCCCAGGCCTGAAGTTGTGTCAGGGGAGATTTAGGTTGGATCTCAGGGAAAGGTTCTTCCCCCAGAGGCTGGTTGGGCACTGACCAGGCTCCCCAGGGCAGTGGGCACAGCACCAAGGCTGACAGAGCTCAAGAAGTGTTTGGATGATGCTCTCAGGCACAGGGTGTGACTCTGGGGGATGGCCCTGTGCAGGACCAGAAGCTGGACTGGATGATCCTTGTGGGTCCCTCCCAGCTCAGCACCTTCTGTGATCCTGTGACTCTGTGATCTGAACAAGAGCTGCCCTTGATGCCTGAGATACCGAGTTGCTTTCCAGGTGGAGGTGTCTGACTAACTTTTGCCTGGCTGCCTTTGGGAGGTCCTTCCCAGGAGGAGTCACTGCAGCTGGGAATGTGCCTAACTGATGGCAGCATCTGTACCTTTGTTAGTGGCACCCACTGCCACAAACAGCACTTGTCCACAGGCCTTGGGGCTGCTTTGTGAATCAGCTTTGAGGGTTTTTAGCAGCTAAAATATTTTTAAGCCAAGCAGCTTTACCCTTTGAAGTAACCTGCATTTTTCCACCTTAAACTTTCTTGATGAACAGTAGCTGTTTTTTTGGGGTTATTTTCTTGTTGAGTTTTCGAACATACCATTGGATTCACCAGAATTGGTTTCCTGCTCAGAAAATTTCCAGATGGTGAAGGGTAAAGCAATGTCTGTCTTTGTCACTCCCCAAGCAAATCCCCCCCATCCTTCTGCTAACACTTTTCCATGAGAGCCATGCTTTCTTTCCCTGGTGTTCCACTTGATTCCCTAAATAAAGACGACCAGTCTGGTTTTTGCTCAGTTACTTCATATAATTGCAGAATATGTGGAGTTCAATTGGGAAACTATCACGGGGCTGTAAAAATGGTGCTGTGGTAGGAATAAATCCTCTTTGGTGTGGGAATCCCCTCTGGGACATCTTCCAACGTTGCAGTAATTTTTTCCCCCCATAACTGTGTTTTAGTCTCACTGCAGCTTGTGTATCATAGTGGAGAGCAGCAATATGTGAAGAAATGAAACTCCTTCTGTTGCTTTTCTTTAAGGGCCTTGCTCTTTGTACAGCGAGGCTTGTTTTACATTGCTGCATGAAGGACAGAAGAGAAGGAAGTTATTTCAGAGATCTGGCCTTCCATTTAAAGATGGAGAGGAATTTCTTGGGAATAGTTTAGTTTCTTAAGATAAAACCCACCTAATAAGGGCACCTATGAACTCTGCCTTTAAAAGACAAATACCCTGATTATATATCACCTTGCCAACCTTTTCAAAATTACTACGAGAAGGCAGAAGTACAAGCTGGTAAACCACAGGACCTGGCAAACTTTGAGATTGGGGTTGACTGAGCTTTGTAGATAAACCCACCCCTGTGACAAAACTCTTCCTTTATTCTCAACAAGAAGATTCCTGTGCCACAGAGATCACAGCAAAGCAGAGTATTTTCATGGAAGAAAGGCACAGGTTGAAGATGGTATGAGTCATATTTTGTGAATCTGAATGAGTCGAGCATCCTACGCTGGAGAGAGTGGATTTCTGTTCTCTAAGTTGTTTCTACATGATGACCCTTTTGTCATATTTTTGTGGAGATTTCCCTTTTTCTGAGAACTCGGGTGAATGTCAAGATCATCCCAAAACACACAAAGCAAAAGTCATGTGCTTTGGAACATGCTGATCCTGTCTGTTTCTAGAAAATTAGTATCATCATCTTTGAATTAGTAACCTCTGCAAATAATTGCTGCAAGGGCAATTATTGATAATTGAAGTTATCCCAGTGTCAAACAGCTCCTATCCTTATCACAAATAAATCCAGTTTTAATGGATTGATCAGTGAAAAATACAGACATTCAGTCGATATGCAATACAGGTTTTTGTTATTTTTGTGTACATGCCTTTTCTCACTCCCTCCTTTTGTCTCCCAGATTCACCTTTCTCCTCGACGCCATAAGCCTTTCCACAGCTCCTCCACACAACGACATAGCTAAAGAAACCAAGAATAAATCCTTGTGCTTTTCTCAGCAGAGGTACCTCTGGATATTTTTACGAAGGGAAGCCAGAAAAATGAAGTCCCAGACAGCAATTTGAACAAATCCAGAAGCGCTTACTGAGGCTTCTCCAGCAGAAATCAAAGTATTTTGGGAAATCATACTGGGAGGAGTTGGCAGCCTCTGCAGAAGAATCCTTATGTACACTTTACAATAATCCCCATGTACTTTGTGCCATGTCAAGCTCCATATCTGGGTACAGTTTCTTTACCACCTGCACTGATTCCAAGGTGCTTCTACATGATAATGCTATTACTGTGGTTTCCAAATACTTGATTTAATGGACATTTGTAGCTAATGATGCACTAAACCCATTGTAACACTTACTGTTTGTTTCAGACCCTTCCTCTGCAAAAATTCTTTTAAAAAGAAACACACAGAAAATATTTATGTGCAGCAGACATATTTCTGAGTAGTTTTGCATTAAATTATTCATATTTTTCATCATGAGAACCAGAGATTAGTCCCAAAAAACAAGGGCTTTTCCCAGTAATAAACCATATGATGGGGTTGCTTTTCTCCCCTCTGTATGAACAGCATTTAAATAACACCCGATTTATTGCATGAATTAGAAGTTTCCCCAAAGCCTGATTTCATTCACATTGATAATTCGGTTAAACAATAATTTCCAGAAACTACAACCTTTTAATAAAGATATTCACTCTTGGCAGAAATCTCCTCCTGCTCTCTATTTATGCCTTTAGTACATTTTCTAAAGGTTCTCTGCACTTTGTTGCTTAATTATGCATCATGTTTACCGTGCTCATTTTACAATTACATGACGAGGCTGTTGTAGGCAGCAGCTGCTCTGGGAGGAGAGGAAGAACCTCGGTTATCTGATAGCTCCCTTGATTCACTTTCCTGCCCCAGAAATAAGAAACACCTTTGATTGCTCCTTTTAAAGATAGGGAGGCAAGTCTTTCCAGATATCCCAGCAGCTATTCCTGGCTGTCACTCATGGCAACTGGTTAAAGAGCTGTACAATTCACACTGTTATCTCCTTTTGAATGGAGATGCATAATATGTTTATAATGGCTATAGATACTCCAGCCTGTGTTCTGTCCATCAGCTCTGTGTGTGTCACCAGATCTAGCTCTGATATCCATGGCACACGTGTGTTTGAACCAACCAAGGCTCCCTTGCTGTGGCAAATGTCAGACAAAGGGAGCAACAGCCTTCCTGATTCCAGGGGCTTTGCAGGGACGACAGAGCGGATTTGTAGGAATGTTGTCATTTCTCCTTATGTGGCAAACTGCTCTGATGGGACTAAGGGAAGAGTTGTGATGGTACAGCCACGTGCCTGAGAACTCTGGTTGATCACTAGGGAGAGCCATGGCCTCAGCAACCCAGCCCTCAGCCAGTGGTGGCCATGCCCGAGGAGGGCAGAGGACAGGAATGTCCCCAGCAGGCAGCACAGGGTGGCTGTGGGACAGACACTTCATCCATGCTGTCCCCTCCAGCTGTCACCTGAAAGCCATGATGCACAAACCCTCTCAGAGTGGAGTTCCACTTCACCACCCAGCATGGGGAAAAGCTGAAATATCTCCAAATGGCATAATTCCACGCACACAAGCGGGATTGTGTCACATGTAGGACAAACACAGGGTCAACCCTATCCAGCTTTGCAGGAAGGAAAAGGATGTTGCACAAATCCTCAAGGGCATTGCACAGATCTGCAGATGGGGCAGGGTTTGGTCCTGGGGGCAGCTGACCATGCTTGGTGGAGCTGCAGGTGCAGGGCACGAGGCTCTTTCAGTTCCTTACAGGCATGATGGCACATTGTCCATGGAGCAAAGGAAGAGTGGGGCACACCCTGTACAGATGAGGGACATGAGCTGTGAGATGGGCTCGCTCCATGATCTACCAGTCCCAGCTAATTCATGTCAGGGATGGAAACCCTCTGTTTTGGTTGCTACTGATTTAACCAGTGTGAACACAAGTCACACTGTACCACTCGATCTTAGAGTCAAAGAACGTTTCTCGGCATCTTAAATCCACCTTGAGTCTCACCAATTGGACTCGACTAAGGAGAGAGGTAAAACATCAGAGCAAGGCCACACCTTGTGTGAACACTTCCCTTTTGCAGTTTGCTGGAGCAGCAGAGTCTCTCTAGGAGCTTGCCTCTGAATTTGGCAGAAGTGTTCTTTGCTCCCAGTTCAGTTACAAGGGGAACAAGGATAAGTTTGCTCACCATCATCACTTCGGGAAGAGGGGATTTGTTTGGGTTTTTTCCACACTCTGGGTGGGTAATTCCGAAATCTCAGGTTGGAGCAGATAACACTCAGCTAAGGGTGTTTTCAGCTGCCCATCACTATGTTTTATTTCAATCCTTCCTTCTGCACATGCAGTCCTTTCCACCATGTGTGCCTACACTTCTGAGCAATTCCTGCTTACAGAAGGTAAGACAAATGACCAAAACTAAATTTGCCCAGAGGCAGATATGGGTTTTCTCACATTAATTAAAGAAATTAGGAGATGATGAAGGCATAGCCATGGGAAATATTTCAGTTTTTATGTCACGGGCTGATAAATTTTGATTTAGAGGAAAGATTTTTAAATCTCTCATTGACAGCTTTCAGCATTTTGCTTTCCAAAAGTAACTAGCAAGCACAACACCAACTGCTCCCTAGAATAAATTGCCAGTAGTAATAAAGCTGGGGCTCTTAGTTATGCTGAAACTCACTGTTGGCTTTTTCTGAGTATTCAAGGTTTGATGAGTTGAGAAGGCCAAAATTGGAAACCTCAACTAGCCAAAGCCTCCAGTTTAAGAGATGTCAGCCTTTTCCTTCAATAACAAAGTGACAGCATTCCTGTTGTTCTCCCACGCAGGCAAATGTCATTTTTCTCAAACTTTTCTGATGTCTCCAAGACCTATTTTTCACAATTTATGATTTTCAAGCCCATTTACATTCCCATTGAATATCAATAGTTGTCCAGAAATACTAAAAGGTAATGAGAAAAGCTGAAGGGCACTCATACATGGAAGAAAAAGGAGCCTGAATGTCTTTAATTTGTCCCTTTCCTGTGTTATTGACTAATTTCAAAATTCTGAATGTTTCAAATAGTTTTAAACACACATTTGAAAGACAAGGTTTCGCTATATTGACGGATCTCATTCCCAAAAGATAAAACTATGGGGTTTTGTCAGTTTTTCCAGAGACAGAAGCCTTTTATTAGATCATAAATTATTGGGAGGACAGAGTTGATAGACTTCTTTAGGCTGATAATGTACTTTGAAAGAAAAGGCAGTTTTACACTTCTGCAAAATCGTATTTAAAATATTTATATACCTATCAACGGAGACACTGGGGTAATTCACCTCTGGGTCACTGGTTCAAAACCAAACCAGCCCTTTTACATCCAAAATGTGTTGCCTTCTGACAGCTGCAGAGCGGCCTAGATTTTTTTTATTATGATCCTATTAAGCTTGTTCCTTGCATCCTATAGTCCTTCTGGATAAAATTTGGCAACATACAGAGGAGAGGTCTAGGACTGGACAGAAAAGAAAAAAAAGGTGAATCTTTTGTTTTAGCAATGACTTCCCTACTCGAGCTAGTACAATACATACTATTAGGAAATGCACTGTACAGAGCTCATAAACTACCTACTTTGCTGAACACAGAATGCCTGCAGTCCCATAAAATGTTATTCTTTTGCTTTATCTTGTTAGTATCATGTGAAGCTTCATTAAGCCGCCAGATGAATCATATAGTAATTGGATACAATGAATTTAATTATGTAATTTCTTTTTTCATAATGAAACAAAGTCATATTTTACAAACAGGCAAAGTATTGTTTGGAGTTATAGATTTAAGCTAAGGTTTGGCAAGAATAGCACAGCTGAGGACTGGTGGATCTTCTTTTTTTTTCTTTTTCCCCCTCTGTTTTTATCTGACCTTCAGTGTTTGGATTTATCCATGCAGGGACCACAATCACATGTGTGCTAAACAGAGGAAACTTCATGTTCACAGTCTGTGGGTGCTGGTGGGAGGTGAACCAACTCCAGCACATCATCCCCACTCAACATGGTGAAGCCAACGACCAAGAGCAAGTCTCATGCACAGAGGAAGCAGAGTGGGGATGGCCAAGCAACATCACCAGAATTACCCCAAAGAGCCTGACCCAATATCCAGGACCTTCTCTCCATTACTGACCAGAAATGGATGGTTCTTTTTCAGTTTGACCCCAGCAGCTTGCAGGGGGTAAGAAACCAACACCACTGTGTTAGGGTCAACCCAGCAGCTGAGAATTAAACTTTGCTACCATCCCTAAGGGTTGTCCTTTACCCTGGAGCCTGATCCTGCTGCTCTCTGGGAGATGGAGATGGAGGGGCTCTGAGTCTCCCAGAGACAGCTCAACATTTCAAAAGGCGAGGTATTAATGTCAGCCCTTCCCTTCCTAACCCCCATTAATGACTTTCTGATGACCCGTGCTTATAATATCCTCCACCCTTCTCACTACTCAGCCATTGAGGATGTTCCAAGGAAATGAAACCTAATGATAAAACAGTACTTGAAATATCAACATCTCTGGCCTAATTAGAGCCGGGCCAATGGGCCCTAATTGCATAACTGAAATGCACCCAGTTGAGTTCTTTCTATTGTAACTTGACTACACGTCTCAGCCCTGATTAATAGAGGCAGCGCCACAAACTAAAATGCAGTTAATTTATTGTAAGTTTTATTAGGCATATAAAAGGAGACCAGGAATTACTAGCCTTTCGTTGCTAGAGATACATTTCATCTATGACTCAGACCAGATTCTTCACAGATTAAGCTTGTTAATTTTACTTATTGCCAACATTCTTCACCACATTGCTGGAGCGAGAGCCACGGGCTCTTGTCTAGAGCGGGCGGTATGAAAAGAACCGGGGGCCTCGGACAACAGTAACATTAACTACTTTGTCCTTTTAATTCATCTAATTACATGCAAGAAAAAAGAAACAGACCATTTGCAGGCTGCCTTTAGTTGCCTTTCTGCAGTGATGCTGAGCCAGTGCTTTTGTGGGCTTTTTGTTGTCTTATTAGCGAGCTTTTGTTCAGAGAGATGGTTAAAGCCATTTTCAGCAGCTAGCGAGATGAAACAGTTTCAATAAGGACACAATGTACTTGTTTAAATTACCTTTCAAAATGCTTGAAACCATTAAGGGGGAGGTGCTACAAATAAAAGTTGGATTTTTTTTTTTGTTATAATGTTTTACCCTAATAATAGCTTTTATTTTATTATAATCCATTAGTTGACAATATTATTCTATAGATTATTAGGCTGCAATTTTGTTATTTCATCACACTTTCAGCACTCACTCACAGAGCTGGAAACCACAAATCTCCCTATAATATGCTTTCAATTTTGCTAAAATATGTATTTAACCGGTTTGGCTGTGAAACATCTTGGGAGAAAATGTGTTTTTAATTCTATCCTGATTAGCGTGACAGTTGACAGGGCTGAGTAGTGACATGATGGTGTCTTATTTTCCACTATTCCTACTGTTCCCTTTTCCCTGACAGATTTTATTTATGATTTTCACTTCTTCAGAGCTAGCAAGTCCAAGTGTACTCTGCAACTTCCACTAAAGGGAATTTATCCCTTGTTGAACGAACATCACAGTTAGAAAATCTAATTAAAAAGAGCTGATGTTCCTGGTTTGCTGGCAGGCTAATAGCAATGTGACGCTTTTGAAAAATTTGGTGCCTACAGGTAAAATAAAAGTGTATTTAGCATTCAGTGGTCACAAACAGAAGGTGACTCAGAACTGCAGCAGGGCAAGGCTGGGAAATGAGGGAGGCAAGAATTCTTGGTTAATGTAGGGAGAATACATTTTCCTGTTTCACATCTTCAGGTTTTTTACCTAAAATTGTGCTGGAATCATGGCTATGGTAAAGAGCTGAGCTTTCTGCAAGACGAGGCTAAAGTCTGGAACGTAGCTCTATCAATAAAAACTTATAATCACCTTTTTATCTGCACTTTTTCTCATTTTTAGAAGTGAACTTAATGCTGAGGAAAGATTTCTTGGGCAATGTGCAAAGCTAAACAGCAGGCAAGCCAAGACAGACCAGCAAGGACAACTTCTGTTGACTCTGTGGTTGCCCTGGGTGCAAATGGTGTGACCACAACTGGATGAATTGGAAATTATTACATATATGCTGCATTTGTGCCGAGTTTGTTGTGGTTGATTTCCACCTGTGCCATCAAAGCTTTTCCTCACACTGCTCCAACCCTTTCTGCTTGCTTTGGTGTGTGTCAGGGAGACCTTAAATGGCCTCAAGCTGAAGTGGAGTAGATTTAGATTAGATATTAGGAAGAAATTATTCCCTGTGGGGGTGGTGAGGCCCTGGCACAGGTTGCCCAGAGAAGCTGTGGAAGTGTTCAAGGCCAGGTTGGACGGGGCTTGGAGAAACCTGGTCTGGTGGGAGGTGTCCCTGCCCATGGCTGGGGAATGGAACTAGATGACCTTTAAGTTCCCTTCCAACCCAAACCATTCCGTGATTCTATGCCCTTACTTGTGTGTCTATGATGACTTTGTGTTTAGGTCAGCCCCATGGGATCCCCGTACTGATGTGCACCTTGAAAACGAGATCTGTTCTCATTCTAAGTTCTAAAGAGAATTCAGGTGGGCTGGCAGCAAGCCAGCAGGCAGAAGGGCTGCAGGAGCTGTCCACAAATCCATTTTTTGATACTAAACCCTGTATAGGTTGCTTTCAACCATTCATGTTCTTCAAATCAGGCTAATACACCATTTACAGTGTCATTTGTGTATATTAATACAGGATTTTACAGTCACTTTCTCACTGAACAGTCAGGACATTATAGCTGTGGGTTAGTTGGTGTGGTGGTATTTGGTCAAAGGCCGGACTTGATAACCTTGGAGGTCTTTTCCGACCTTAATAATTCTATGACTCTGGTTGGGTTTACTAGGTTGACCTGAGCCCACAGGCATTGTTCATATGAAAAAATCAGTCCCTGTCATACCAAGCCCCTCCTAATCCATACCTCAGTGTGGGGAAGCTGATCCACGAAGGAAGCACCATGGAAGCTTTCCCTGTGGTTCTTGGCAAACCTGAGGATGTGCTCAGGCAGGTCAGACTGCAGGATGAGGGCCTAAGACACTGGAAAACTTTTTTTTTTCTTCATGATGTCTCATGAAATTCATTGAGAACAAGAACAAAACAGACCTATGGCTTGAGGAGGCATTTAACTGGCTCAAACCTCGTGCAGTCACATTCTGTATGGGAAGCAAGTTCTCTCCCAGCTTATTCCTTATTGTGATGCTTCCTCCACAGATCACCAATACTCTAACACACCATTTGTGATTTAGAGACACTAATTAAGGGATGGAAAGGAACTTTGCCTGTAAAACCAGAAAACTGTGGCCCTGGTCCAGGAAAAAATGTTTTGATTAAAGTTGAACAAAAAGGAAGGGGAAAAAACCCCACCCTTGCCTTTCAGCAGACACAGGACGGATCAGGGTCTCAGCTCACGCAGGTTTTGTGCATTTGCTGAGCTGACTGCTGACTTTGTGTATCCTGAATGTGATTACAGTTTATCTGTCACTGCAGTTATAAGAGAAATATTTTCAGATAAGGAATGGTCGGAAACCATGTTTCCTGATTTTTCCTTATTACCATTTGTTTTCCTCGATCAAAACTGGAACAGGGTCACATATATTCACATTTTGTGAATTAAAATCTTCAATCTTCCTGTGGATGTGCCTAGTGCAGGCAGTGAGTTTCTGCTATGGTGTGTTGGATAAATTCATTTGCACTAAGACTTGGAGCCTTCTTCCAAAGCATAGATTTGTACAAACTGGCTCCTAAGTACAAATATGAAGTCAGAGAAAAGCTATATCCAGTTAAATATCTAATTCCCTAGCTGAATAATCCAGTCGGGGAATAATAAATTTATAGGTATACTATCTGTTGTACAGGATTTTAAGAGAGTTTTTCTTTTTCACTACTTCCAGACAAACTAGAAAATAATTCAGTGAGATTTACCAGTGAAAATGAATTCTTCCATAAAATTATCAAGAAATCAGAAGGTGCTCATGGCCTATTATATCTTAAATTGCTGGTGTGATTTATAATATCTGTGGGAGAGAATATAATGCTCCCCACTATCTCTTCCAGACAGATTTTTTTTTTTTAATAAAAATATAACAAAACTTAAAAGTATGTTGGGAATCACGAATATGTGTGCAACTTATGGCAACTACAGGAGACCAACAGCAATTTTTAATCTCCACAAAATGTAACTCATGTCTTTTTAATGGTAATATGTTTGCTCAGAGCGTGTCTCTTCAAGCAGATTGAGGAAAAACTACAGACACCTCACACAAATAGCCCTTTTGATATTCTTTCTGATAAGGCCACCCTTTTAGAGAACAAAAATTAAGTTTGGCCGGGCATTGTAACATCCACGTGTTTGACCATTGAACGCAATGTGTGGCCATTAGAAATAAAAGAAAAATCAATAGGGTTTCATTAAAACAGCAGGCAATCAGGGCTACGGCACTAGCTTAATTACAGTTTCAGTAGCATTTGCTTTAATTGGAAAGAATAAAAGAAGTGAAGTGGAGTGAATGAAGAAATTAGCATATCTATCACTGTTGTCACATTGTACTGTGGCCTTAAAGCACTGTTTGCTCTGTAGTATCCCCGAAGCTTTGTGAGGCCCTGAAAAAATACGGAAAGGCAATTAGCAAATAATCAGATTGCTAATCCTTTGCAGGATTCTAATTAAAGAACTTTATAATGCCGGGAATGCAGTTTTTAATCTTTATTATATACAGCAGATATAATTTGCATCACTTGGGTGGGTACAACACTGTGCATGTATCCACATATCCAATGGGAGAGGAAGGGGTTTGTATCCTTGATATTCAGGGGGTGGGGAGGCACTGGAGCAGGTTGTCCAGAGAAGCTGTGGCTGCCCCATCCTTGGAAGTGTCCAAGGCCAGGTTGGAGCAACCTGGGCTAGTGGAAGGTGTGCCTGCCCATGGCAGAGGTTGGAATGAGATGGTCTTTAAGGTCCCTTCCAACCCAAACCATTCTGTGATTCTATGATATGATTCTGTGATTCTGTGCTTCCAGTGGGAGTTCTCCTGCAGATAACTTTGTGCTGTCACACAAAAAAACCCTCTTCATACAGCAGCAACCTCCAGCAGCCAATGTCCAGACCATAGGCAAGAATTTACTTAGTAAAGAGGCAAGAAATCAAGCCAAGAAAAACTTTTGTGTCTCTTGAGTTTGTGGCAGGGACAGCAGAAGGACACATCCAGATTCTTGTTGCCCTCCAAGCTGGCTGCTGGTAGCCCTCCTAAGACTTCTGTGGGCTTTATGTCTGGACCAGAGCAAACATCTACTCCACATGTAGAAGACAAGCCACCTCAAATGACGTTTTCCCGCCACCTCAGCCAGTGATAGAGGGGCCATCACATCCAGTCCTGGCAGCCTAAAAGTGACACTGTTCATGGGACATGTGTTTCGGCTCCTACTAAAGCAACCTTAAAAGCTGAAGTTATCAAAAACATTTATTTACATCTTATTTCATGGATTCACCGTCTGTCAGCAACCAAGTCACATCTGGGGCAGCTCATTTCAGTTCTATCTCACCTATCAGAATTAGGACTAAAACTATTTCTTCATACTTACAAAGAGATCAACCAGTAAAGTGGCATTTTTACCACTTTTATGCAGATGTCTCTTGAGGCCAGCACAACTAATAGCAGTGAGATCACAGGTAGGCCAAAAATTATGTAAAAAAGCTAATATATTATTCTCACTACTCCTGGAAAGTTAATTCAAATGTCAATTATCTTCTTGTTATTAAATAGCTCATAAAACAATCATGACATTTGTGGATTAATTCACTCCTTGAAATTATTATGTGGTTATGTGGGGAAAAAAAATAAACATGTTTTAGTTCGCAGATTATCCCTGAATCAAGATTCATTTTGAATATTCTGACAACTATTTTATTCTGTCTTGTTGTATGTCCCGTCTCTCACACAATGCTCAATATATATGTGCTTTCAGGGTGTTTTTACCTTTTTATCTCTCTGTGACATGAGACCTCAGGTTTCATTGAGATGCATCACATTTCTATAACCCTCTGCACCCAACTTCTTAATGGATTTTGTAGAGTATAAGGGCTCCAACTATGCAAATCTGGGTTTGGATATCATTGCACAAAGATACTTCAGGGAGCAGAATCTAGACCAGAAGTTTTTGAGTGATAAATACGGGACAGCACCTACTTTTGTAAAGAGAAATAAATTCCTTAATATGTAAGTAGGTGCTTAGAGTGTTTTAAATCTCCCTCTCAGCAGTGGATGGTGCTAAAGTCAAATTAAAAATCATTGTTAATTAGGCACCTGGAGGGTACAAGTCTCAGTCAGTTCACAGTTGCAGCCTTGGTTGTGAAAACATGACATGTTCACTGTTTCCATCTTTTTTTCACAGCCCTACCTTTATGCAAAGCACAATTCAAAGGAGCTATAAAACGGGGAAAGACACTAAAATTCTACTAATTCTTATAATAAAATGCTCATTTGTAATAAAATGTTCATTTGTAATAAAATGCTCATTTCTGAGTGGGCCAATACCCCTGTGGTTCATACCAGACTCTGCCAGGTCTCTGAAGTTTGCCATTGTTTGGTCCCAACTTGAGGACCAAAACTTGTATTCCCAGGACAGTGGTGGAACAGCTGTGGGGCATCTTCCTGCAGCCCAGGAGCTCTGAGACACCAGGAGATGGTGACATGACCAAGGAAACATGGAATCAGCTCCCCAGATAGGAGCTGGGAAGAAGGCACTGTAGGGAGACAAATGTTTTGATAAATTACTACAAACAAGAGTGAATGGAATTAATTGCAGGTTTGATGCTGTTTTAAGCACTGTCAGATAAAGGATCCTTTTATGCAGCTACTATTGAATTAACTCCTAAAGTTACTGCAAATGCCTTTTGGCCAGAGGATTCTTGAAGGGCAGAAATATATTTATGGAGTGGAAACCCAATTTGAGGTGGAACTTCCACAGACAAAAACAAATGCCTCAAACCAGTTTGGCAGTACGTGATAACTCTATTTGTAATTAAAGGTTAAAGTATACTTAAACCAGTTTGGCAGTTAAAACCAATTTTAATTGAAAATATACATTTGTAATTGCAAATGGAAAGATTTCCTGTAATAGCAGTAACAGACCCATTTTCTAATAAGATGAACAATACAGTTGATGACTGAAGCATCTGTATATAGTTACATACAGCATTTCTGTACTGCAGGCTGCCAATTTATTTCAGCAGCGAAAAGCTTGATTTATTGTTTGTAGCATTACCATCTGTTGTAGTTATTACAGAAATTATATATAAACCAGTTAGTAAACACTTTGCCCCATTGTCTGTTGTTTTGATAATCACCCATAATAACATCTAGCATCAATATGGTCTTTAAACCCGATTTGGGAGTTAATGGAATAAGAGGAGGCAGTCAGTATATGCACCAGGGTAATGTCATTAGGAATGTTTGTGAAGAACAAATTAAATCAGTTGTAAATTGTGCTCTCAAGTCAGCCAGAAAACCAGTCTTGTTCAGGAGAAGGGATTTATATTTTAACCTCGTGCAGAAAATGTACTTAAGCAGATTAAAATAAAATAGGGACTTCGTCGATGGATGTAAATGGTAATTGCTGGAGCTCTAATGGCTTCCTGTTGGCTATGTCATGCAGTGGGCACAGCTATTTTAAAGTTAACCAGTGCTTGAGGTCATACTTTTACAGATTCAGTCATTAAACAGAACTAGACATGTCACTAAATGGCTGATTATTCAAATGATGAGCCTGCTCAAAAGTTACCCATGTCATATTATGGACAGAGGATTACAGGAAAAAAAATCTAAGGTAGAGTTGAAATAAAATAAAGATGAAATGAATTCAAGTATAAGTCAATAGAAGCATCTGTATGGGGTCTCATTTGTTTTGCAGACTCTGCTTTCTATCAGCTCATAGTGGTTGGTTGAATTATTCACGTTGGGCTTATTCTTGTGTACAAATAGTTTCATGCATCAGAAATGTAGTCTCTCAATAAATTATCATATGCTGAAGTATTATCTGGACGAGAAGTTATACAGGTTGTAGGCATATGAGAAATAGATTTATTAGATACTGGTACAATTTGTTATGTGCCTGTGACCATTTCACTTGCCCACCTACATGTCAGCAGCGTGATGTTGTTTTAGAACCATTTCAGTGATATAGTGAAAAGTCGAATAGAGAGTTTTCTGAAGACTCTGGCTGCATGAACCTTTTCTTCCAAAACAAACTACTATTTCTCACAGAAAATCTTTTTTCAACTGCACCAAGAATGATCAATATGGGCTTGTTTATAAGGGAGATAGTAAAGGCACATTCTGAATTCTAGTTATATTTGAATTAGTAAAAATGGCAAACATCAAGCTAAAAATAATGGAAGGTAAGAAATAGCCAGTAATATTTAAAATACAAGCAACATCTTTGCGTGGTTGCTATTCATAAAATCACAGAATGGTTTGTGTTGGAGGACATTTAAGGATCATTCACTTTCAACCCCTGCCATGGGCAGGGACACCTTCCACTATCCCAGGTTGCTCCAAGCCCTGTCCAACCTGGCCTTGAACTTCCAGGGATGGGGCAGCCACAGCTTCTCTGGGCAACTTGTTCCAGTGCCTGCTGCCTACTGTCATTTCTCCAACAGGCCATATGAGCTTTAGACCTTGCCAAGGAGAACTGGAGTGGAGATAGAGTTTGTTTCCAGGGTTTGAGAGCATCCTGGACAAAGCCTTGCGATGCCACCTTGTCAAGACACCATAAACCCAATGTTTACTCCCCCAAAATAAACTGAGAAGGAAAGAAGTGTCATGGACAAAGGTTCTCCAAACTTTGTGAGCAAATCCAAGATGTTGTTTCTGGGCAGAAACCCCCAGGTTGCCAGTGCAGACTCCAGGGCAGAGCTGGCATGTGTTGGTGGAGGGAGGGATGGAAGGGTGGCTGTGCAACCCCAGGCTGAGCTGCTGAGCAAAGGCAGAATGAGAGAGAGAACAGAAATATGGGGTTTGTCCCACAGAGCTTCCAAAACTCAAAAAGACGCAAAATCAAGAGGGAAAACCTTCATGTTTAAGAGTCTGGGGAGAAACTATGGGGATCTAGCACAGAAGAAATGAAGGGGAGGAGGAGACCTGCTGTACAGATGGGAATTAGAAAGCAAAAGAGAGAGAAAAGAAAAAAGGAATGCATTTGAAATATTTTCTGTATGAAACAACTTGAGGAAGAGAGTGCTTTTCATAAACTAACACAATTATTTTAATTAAAAAATCCTTAAAATATTAATGAAAGGTGTCTGAAGGCAGAGTTAATTATAGCTGTGCCACTCACACAGCCATAGCATTTGCATCATGAATGCTGGGGTTTTGAGAGGTAATAACTCAGTCAAACCAAATATCCTAACAGGTAACTTTATGTTGAAGTTCTCAGCAAAAGAACTAATTTTTTTCTTTTTTTTTTTTTTTCCCCTGTTGCCCATATTTCTTAAGCATCTCAGGAGCAAACTATACATTTTATCCCTTGCATTAACACTCCTACTGACTTTTTTCTTAGGAAATTCAAATATAAGACTAGCAAACAGCATCTCTTGGAAACATGGAGAAGAAACTGTCAGGATGTGTCAGTAAAGGTCATGCACAAAACATCTTCAACTATATTTAATTTTCAATTTCACATAAATTTCATTCACTTCAGATGAAGGACCTTTGTTATTTTCCCATTAAAAAAATTATAGAACACAAATTTGTGTCATTCCTGAGAGCAGAACCTGCCGATAAATATCAGAGTTCTTTTCTTTGCCTAAACTCAGCCATTAAACCACTTTCACTCTGGTGAGAAATCTGGCTTACATACACCATATTGGTGTGAAAATTACCCTAAATATGACTGCAACAGCATTGCTTGCAGGCTAATGGCTAATACTGTATGCACTGAAAAAAAAAATCATTGCCTGCGTGTTTACTGTGCCATTTGTGTTAGTTCTGCTGGCTGATTTTCATAGCAAGTTCCAGCTACTGGAACCAGAGGAAATGCACAGAGTTTTATTGCAAAGCATCCTTCTATATCCACACAACATTGGTACCTCACACTTTGTAAAGATATCTGCCAGCAGGTAGAAACACATTCCTGTCTCGCCACTATATAGGATTATTTGGTAACCATTTAATGAAAGAGTGCAGTATGCTGGTAGCAGAATATTTTTTTCACCTGCTGGGTAGTTGTTCAACTCAACCTACTTAAAGAGATGGGCTGCCATGAGAACACAAAGACACAGCCCTGAATAGGCTATCAGTGATTTTTTTTTTTAAACAATATCTGTCCTAGTATTATGCAGTCACAGTAGTTATTACAAAGTAAAGCACAGACCCTCCACAAGTTTGAAATGTGAGTGTTGTAATAAGAAAAAATTACATTTGTTTCGTTTTCTGTCCTTGTTACTTTCTTCCTTGTGATAATAGATTCAGATTTTGTGCCATTATCTGGTCTTATTAAAGGAAAGTGGTATCAAATTTAATACTTCCTATATAAAGTAAGCGAGCACCTGCTCATAAAATGTATTTTCCGTGCACCTCGCAAACTACAGGCAAATTAACAAAATGGCTCTACTATATTAGAACAAGGGCACAACTGTTACTATCTCTAAAAGATTGATTTTGATGAAGATTATGGGAATGGTATTTGTCTGACAAAGCCAAGCACTCAAAATTTATCCTTTTTGTGTTTTTTCTTTATTCAAAATTGTTCGTTCTTCACGTGACATTGCAAGAAGTATTTTTCTAAATTACAGCTTTTTTAATATAGGTTTTAGAAAGTACATCTATGTCAGAATTTTTTTCATATATAATGTCCTGGGTTGTATTATCACACAGACGTGATGTACAAGCCCAGACCATTAATGCATGAGATGATACAGCCTTTCTTGGATAAAAAAGTGCTAACCTTGGAAATGGAACATGTACCATCAAATCAAAATCCACATTATTCATGAGACTCCTCAGCTTGGAACAAGACCATCACCTAGAGCAAAATGGACCCATCCTTTAGAACAGGAACATTTTGACCAAACCAGGATTTTACCTCTTCTCTTGCAAGGTGCCTGCAACCCTGTGCTAATGAGATTTTTAGTTGTACAGAAGCCAGGCTTACTGGCCAGCCTTTACAGACCAAAATGCTGTTGAACATTGGCTCCTTGTCATGGTGAAGTATCAGGGCAAAACAGCACCTGCATCCCTCAATTCCCTGGTGAAATCAGGTGGTCCATCCAGCCCTGCTTTCCTCCTGAAGGGATGAGTGGACCCTTCACGTACTGCCTGCCCAAGAGTGCTCATGGCAGCAAGACTGGGAGCAAGTTACACCCCTTCCAACCCTCTGGAAGATCCTTCCTGCTTAGAGGGATCACTGATGGCCCCATTAAATCACTTCTCACACCCTGATGGAGAGATGAAAGGGACCAAAGCCGGAGATCAGCCCCTGACTGATAATTGCAGCAGCATGAGAAGCAGGGGAAGAGGGAGAAGCTGGTCAGAGAATGAGAGGTGATGCATAAAGTCTGATTTTTAGTAGGTGATCTAAGACCAGGTTTTTGATGGTGTTTCTGCAACTCATCAAATTTAAAAGCTTTACAAGATAGCAAGAAGCTTTCAGCCATCTATCCCCTCCAAAAGACTATTTCAAGAGTGTATGACTATTTCAAGAGTGTATGGCATCACTGCACTGCCCTGCCCTTCGCCTACACCTAGTCCAAGCAATGGCTCTCCCAGCTAAAAGAAGAGATGTTTATTTACATCTATAATACATTGATATTTGGTAGCATCAGGCTCTGGGATCCAGGGATACAAAGTGCAATGCATATTGTATTTTATTGGCGATTGAAATAGAGAAAAATGGTTTCTTTTGAATTAGCTGGTCCTGGTAGGTTGCAGGCAGCCAAGCTTGAAGGAAAAGATGAAGTGAACACTCCTTGGACCACATCACTCTTTTAAATATAGCACACCATTAAGTCCAGCTTGGTTTTACATTCTTGCAACATGACTCTTGTTTCAGTTATTTACTTCTGTTTCCACATAAATGTGGGAATTCATAATCCACAGAGGCTGCCCATCCATTGTACTGTACTGAAACAGCATGTGCTGAACTCTTGAACTGTAAAATGTATTGATTATTGTTTCCTTTTGTAATTTTTATTTACTCACAAGAAGATTGCTCTTTATTACTCATCTCAGCATTTCCTTTATATAGATATTGTTTCTACTGTAAGGCCCAGATTCAGGTCCACAATTAAGCACTTCCCTGCAAAGAGAACAGAAATCCTGCCTGAGCTGCAGTTACTCTAGAAACCTCAAACTGCAAAAGCTTCCAAAAGAGAGTAAATATATGCAAGATGTTTGTTACTCACATGTGCAGATCTCAGTCCAACAGGAAATAGCAGCAGCAGGAGAAAACTGGAAATTCTCAGGGTAAGTTATTTGCAATTTTGCCACAGCAGCATTGCCAGTTACTCTACAAGGGAGCTGTGGAGTTGTCTTAAATGAATTTAAGATTTCCAGGGCACTGCTGCAAAGGAATGAGAGAGATCTGTAAGCCATTGACTGCTTTAATCTCATTTATTTATGCCCCATTGCACTGTTAGAGTGAGAGCCACAGACAAACCATAAGGGTTTAAATGATAATTGTGCAGGACCTTGGTTTTTCCTTGTTAGCCATGATAACAGGATATCCTGGCACATGAAAGGATACCTGTGTGGCACCATTTCTGACGAAATGACGCTCCCAGCTTTGGAGTGGAGTAAAACTTATCCAAGACCTCTTTGCTAAAGTGTCAATTAGTGACACCAGACGTGGTAATTGTACACAGCATTTAGCTGAGGCTGACCTTGCCTAGTGTTCCCCAGGCCAACAAACAATCACCAGAAGAGTCTTACACTTTGTTTTAGTTCATGACCAGGAATGAGCTTGTAGTGATGAAACACAGGTAATACATACCAATTTCATTAAGTTTTAAGAATGATTTCATATTAAAGGATTGTTTCATTTTCACAAACGTGGGGAAATGTTTGAAAAAAAAATAGTAATAACCAGACACATCTTTGGCTGTGTTGCAAATCCATAGTTCAGACTGGTGGCAACACAGAGTTTAACAGCATCTACAACATCACCAAAGCCTCTCCTGTGACTTGGTGATGTAACTGATCCCCAAGAACATAAAGCAAAACCAAGCAAAACCTTCAGACACACTGTGCAGTTCACCCAGACTTGTTCCATGAGTAAATATTTTGGGATGTTTGCTTTGGCTCAAAAGCAGCCATGAAAAAAATTACCAAATTCGCTGTTGCTATTAGATAAGTGTGATTCCCTTGGGATGACTCTAACACATAATTTTTTTTCCCCCCAAGTATTTAGGTACTGCCCCATATCAGTAAATACCTCTTTACAGAGAGCTCTGTGAATTATAGACACTATCCTGTTGGGTCAAAAATGTTATATTCTACAAACCTAGACACTCTTGGGCATAAATAATTAAAGTTAATAAGTAAAGAATTCGAGAATTTAGGTATATCAATAACATGAATACATGACAGTTAGACCACAGAAAAAGAAGAAAAGCAAAAACAAGGAACAAAAATAGGAAAACTCTTCCAAAACCAAATGTTGATCTCATTCAGGCTTACTTGTGTATCACATCAGATATCACAGTTCTGGACATATCCATTAAGATTCCAGATTAATGTAGCTCTTTGTCACTAGCCAAGTCCACATGAATAACATGGATGCTGACTTGGATCACAGAAGGAATTGAATAAACTGGACACTGAGCCAAATTGACTTGTAATCAGGCCACATCTTAAAAAAAAATAGTCATACTGTCCTAAAAATGCAAACATATGCTGTGTTTTATAGGATCAATCACAGTTACTACCTATAATTACTGACCCAATTCCATCTCTGACCAATAAGTCTATAAATCTGGCAGACTTCACAGCCATGGCCATGAACCACATGTGAAGAAACCCCAGCTTCTGGCCAGCTTTGTGTCTGGGATAAACGGGGCTTGTCCTCCTGCCAAAAGCCATTTGCTCACACTCACTCACATGCACACATCCAGCCACAAATGTGCTCTCAACACTCAGGGAAAACCAGATTTAGAAATTGTCTGTCTGGAGAAATAATCCCAAGCAGCTCTCGCAGAACCAGTTCTCCAGGGCTGTCCCCTCCCAGCCCATGGACACCCTCGCTCCAACAGCTCCTTGGAGCTGCTCTGGGCAGCCCACTCCAAAACACTTGGAGTGTTGTATTAAAGTATCTAAACTGGGAGTTACTGAGGAGTCATTATCATGCTGAAATTCAAACCCCACCCTGGTTCCGGGCTCACTCCCTTGCATACACCAGCTCTTGGAATTAATAAACACTTCTCTAAGCCAGGGAAAAACAGACATATTATTCCAGAACAAGGAGATCAATTGATTTTATACGGGCTTTTGACAGATAGTGAGAGCCATGTTTTCAAAATCACTAGTTTGTTTTCCTTTCATTTTTCACAGAGTATAGGTAATCCAAGAAAGGGCAGAGATGGGCTTCTCTGCTTCCCTCAGGCTGATCCAGATTCCTTTTAGGGAGAGATTGAAGCACTTTCCAGTAGCTAAAGAGGATCCAAGAGAGCTGGAGAGGGACTCTGGACAAGGGCATAGAGTGATAGAACAAGGAGAAATGGCTTCCCACTGCCAGAGGGCAGGGTTAGATGGGATAGTGGGAAGAAATCCTTCCCTGTGAGGGTGGTGAGGCCCTGGCACAGGTTGCCCAGAGAAGCTGTGGCTGCCCCATCCCTGGAAGTGTCCAAGGCCAGGCTGGACAGGACTTGGAGCAACCTGGGCTAGTGGAAGGTGTCCCTGCCTATGGCAGAGGGTTGGAATGAGGAGATATTTAATGTCCCTTCCAGCCCAAGGCATTCTGTGATTCTTTCAAACTCACTTTTGTTGTTTTTCCTAGAGCCTCCATTGGGTACTGGTTACAGAACTTCCCAGGTTCTGGAGATTTAGCAGATCATACACTCCTACAACTCCCAGTTTATTTCAGGAGGACCTAGCACCAAAATTCAAGGCCTCATTTTATGTTCATCTTATTTTCCTCGCTGCATTTGATGCATAAAACCCTATAAGAGATTCGTCATCCTTCACTTCCCTGTCAATATAAGGAACCATTTCTAATGAACTGTGAGGATCCTTTTCAGCCATCCATGTACCATGAGCCTACTGTCCTATCAGTGGATATTCCCAGTCCCAGCCTCCAACAACAAGGAGGTGCAGCTGCTCTCATTTGTGCTCTGCATTTTATTTCCAACATTTAGAACTTCACAGGAGCCCAAACCAATCTCACACTCTCATCGCAACAAACGAGTGGATGAAGACCAGGAAAACCTGTAATATTTCCACTGACAGATTCATGGAAAGAAAATAGCACATGACCTTTGTGATTCTGTCATTATGAGCCACTTTTCAGAACAGCTTCAAGAGAATATCAGAACAGTTCTTTGCTTTTCTAACTGAAAATGAAATACTACCAAATTTCTAGTCTTCAAAGTAGACAAGTAAAGTAAATTCTCTTTATCCAAAGACCATTGAGCAGGACATAAGCACAGTGCCTTCAGCTAAATGAGTTCCCCAGGCAAAATGAATACTCCTAGTGCCAATGAATCACACCACCAGATTTGCCATCAGGCATTCAGCATTTAAATGTAAGGTTTTGGCTGATTTCTTATTAAGCAGAGATTTTTTTTTTCCCCCTGTCAAAAGCAACATTCAAATGACTGGGTAAAAATTGCTATAAACCAGAAAAAGGGAAAAAAAAGGATTGAAGGAAAGGTGAAACACCTTTTTGGTATAAATACTGGCATCAGCTGGATATTTGATGATATAGGAAATAACTTTGGGAAAGGTGGGTTGAAATGGCTGTGGGTGAGTTCCTGAAAAATAAAAAAAAGGAGGTAATTTTTCTGTGATTCTGTAACATTTCCTGAAACTCTTCCATGCAAACCCCAGGCAGGGTCACTTGGTCCACCTGCCAATATTGAGAGGTCAGGTTTGTACCTGATAAAATAAATACCCCTTTGATACATCACAGGGAAACACTCTTACAGTGCCTGATTCCCTACAGGATAGAGGACTGTGCATTGCAGTTAAATCCTGCTCTCTGCCAGCAGCTTGTGGATGAACTGAGCGTGTAATGAGAACAAAGTGCCATCCTCATTACAGCACATCCACCAATAAAGTCCTGCAATGGCCAGATACTGCACTTTCATATGTGTATCTTGAAGCAAATCCCATGTTCCTAAAACATTCCTCAGAAATAGGCCCCAAACCACCTCAAAAAAGACCCTCAATCTGTGTGGGAGAAAGCTACTGGAGGGAGATGACTAAGGAAGGCTGGGAACAGGGACAGGGCTACCCCTGAAAGGAACAGGTAGTGTTTTCTGTCCTTCTCTCACCCATGCAGGTATAAACCACCTTTCTTGTTTTCACACCTCAAAGGCTAATAGGTATGAAAATACACTGCTTATAGAGTTTAGGGTGTAGGTCATTCCCAGGTTGAATGTAATCTGATTTCATACATATTGCTGCAGACTATGGTGTCCCATGAATATGTCTGGAAAGGCAGAGAGCACATCTGATGGACTGTTGAATTTAAACATACAGAAATATGGTCACCAGCAATTCCTCAGTGAGACAGAATAGAAGAGGTGAATATTTTCACTAATATATTTGCTTAAGGAAGAGACCAATTCACAACACACAGCTGCAGTGAAAAGTTCAAAAAGAGAGTTCCTAATGTTCTAATGTCCTAATGTCCTAAACTCTAAAGAGAGTTCCTAATGTTTCTAAACTAGTTTTGGTTGAAGCTTTCTCACTTCTCATCTCCAAGAGCAAACTACAGACCTATACTTTACCTCAAGAGGTAATATATATATATGTGTGTGTATATATATATATATATATGCACACTTTACTTCCTCTTTCCAATTTCTTCATTGGCCAGGCAAAGTTTGAAGGTTTCAGGGTGCTTTCAAAGGCAAGTGTTGACTCCTCAATGGTCTTTTCCTACAGCCAAACTGACAGAGGACCACTCAACCTTCCAGCCTGGGGGATGAAGTGATGTTAAGGTCTAAAGACTGGAAGAATAAAAGCATAAAGGATCCAGTTCTGGAATCAGACACATTACTGAAAATTGAATGAGTTGAAAAGTGATAATGGTTAGTGTTGATCTAAGCAGTGGGAAGTCCAAGGGGCATGAGGGTATCTGCATAGAGCCTGTATAATGTCTCAGAGTGACCCAGACTTCCTGTTGCTCAGTGTAAACCCCTTCTGAGGTTATTTGCATGAGCAGGCAAATTTGGGGGTCCTCTCAATTCTGCTTCCAGCCAGCTTCCACAGTCAGTTTCAAAGAAATTTTAATTCTGCAGAATTTCTTTGGTTTGGTGTTTTTGGAGATCCCCCTCAGGCAAATACTTGCCTTGTCTGGTTTCCAAGTATCCTTGAACATCTGGGTGATGGCCAGCTTTGCCTGTCTCCCTTCCTCCTCCTCCTCCTCCTCCTCCATGGCATTTTTCAAGGCTCTGTGCAGATATTGATTGATTGACTGATGGGAAAATGAACAAAGGCCTTCAGGTGAGCACTTAAACTACGCACTGAACTTCAACCATGTGCTTAAAACCTTCCTCAATAACAGGCTTTTCAGAAGTCAATAAAGGAGAGGAGTCAGCTCATCCTGTTTACTTTGAACAACCATAGGAAAGTCAAGCTTTATAACTAAGAATTATAAATAGGAGAGGATCCCTGCTCCAGGACAGGATCCCAGATGTCCCATGGACACCTACAAGTCTCAGACAGAACATCTTGGTAGCCTTGGGTAGCCTTGGTCTGGCTATTGTGGATACCTAGCTAGTCTGTCAGGCCATTCCTGCATGAAGGGATTGGGAATCAGTGCTCCAGGTTGTTTTTCCATCCTCAGACTCCATGAAAAGCCTCCAGAGCTGTAGAAGTAGCTGTGAAGGACAGATAATACTCCAGCATCCTTCCTTCTCCCATGCCTCTCCCATTTCAGCTTCCTTTTTTCTGTAACACACAAAGAGGGAACATCCAGATCAGTGGAATACTGTGTTTTCCAGCACCAATACCTGTGTATATTTTCTGCAAAAGCCCTGCAGCTGCCAAGTATCAGCCACCATTGCTGAGCACACCATGGCTGATTAATTCCCTGTGACAGAGCAAGGCAGGAAAGCTGGATGTGTGGGGGTCCACAGATGGATATTTTTGTTATTTTAATTTGCTCAGTGACAGTTTTCGAGACCATACACCAGCAAATGTCTCTTTCTGCAATAGTTGGAAGAGTCAAAAGTGAAAACCTTTTCAATTTTTACAACCTTGCCTCTGTGGCAGGCTAAGTCATTTCCGAGACTTCCTGGGCAATTTGTCTGGGATCAGGCTATTTCCCCAAGCATCCAGAAAAATCAACCTTTTTTTTGTGTTGTTGTTCAGCAGGTTCACAAACAACATGAGAAAAGCCACCTGAAAAACAAGTACATTGCTAATGTTAAGCAAAGAAGCTGTAAAAAAAGATAATACAGAGTGGAAAACAGTAAAAAAAGAAAATGTGTGTAATCCTCTTGTAAACAGTTTTTCCCCATTTTTATGTTTGTGTACCAGTCCTCAAAGCTCTGATACCTTCATTTCCATTTCACAACACTAACATTTTATTTGTGTTGCCTTTTAATCACTGAACAATCTATTAAAACATGACTATATATTACAACTTGTCCGTAGGCATCAATACGGGTGTCAAGAGGAAAAAAATAACTTGGGTAAATAAAGAAGGAAGACAGATTATGTCACTTCTAATAATTTCTATTTTATTTTAATAATCACTACAAGTAATAGGAGTCTTTATACAACTTGAGTTTTGGATCAAGTCTCTTTAATTTCTCATTAAAATAATTAAATCTGCAGTGGTTACATGAGTGGTTACATTACTCTGGCTGGTACCAGAGGGGTGATCAACCACATTGCACTGTCTGTCCCTCCCTGGAGTCACATCTCAATTCTGTGTCATCAGTTTTACTATTTCTAGGTAAACAAATGCTGTCTTAAAGCAAAAAGGAAGCACAGAATCACAGAATGGCTTGAGTTAGAAGGGACATTAAAGCTCATCTCATTCCACCCCCCTACCATGGGCAGGGACACCTTCCACTAGCCCAGGTTGCTCCAAGCCCCATCCAACCTGGCCTTGGACACTTCCAGGGATGGGGCAGCCACAGCTTCTCTGGGCAACCTGTGCCAGGGCCTCCCCACCCTCACAGGGAAGGATTTCTTCCCAACATCTCATCTAAACCCTCCATACCATTTTGCATCATGCAAAGCCTCCCATGGGTTTACCAGCAAACCTTTTCCTCAGTTTCACTCACACAGAACTTTAAGAACAAACTTAACTTTTCTAAACAAAAATAATTTCATCATTTTGTGTGGCATTAACACCCTGCTATTTCTATATGTTATCTGTATTTTTCTTGTTGACATTCAACCAATTCAGAGCTAAAAATCCATCCAGCACTTTTTCAGGGGTCATAAATCATAAAAAGGTTATATTTTATGAAAGCTGAAGCTGAGAAGTAAACAGCATATTTGTATCAAAAGAGTTTCATCTATTAAGCAGCAATGACAGGGCCCTCTGGGCCAAAATCTAGTTTTCTTACTTAAAAAGCTTAGTTCCTTTGTAGACTCCTGCAGGGACCTATAACAGTTGGAATTGGGTTTTTTATGCCTTTGAGGCCTCCAAATGAATGTTACAGTTTTCCATTATTTTCTTTCTTCTTTTGAGAGAACGAGGCTACCTGCTTATTGCCTAAAACCTACACCCTGCAATTGTTCTATTGGAAAATCTGTCTTCCAGTCGTAGCCTCACATATGCTCAGGCATCCTTAGTGCTGCCTCTCCATTTTACCCAGTGCAGGGTAAAATACACAAGGAGAGAAATGCAACCTGCAATTTTAGGCAGCCTCTATTCAGAATTTCTTCTCAAGCTCTTTGCATTTGCAAGATTTCAGAAATTACCTTTGAAGAGCAGGAGCCTGCAGAGACAGACAAGTGTTCATTTTACATCCTGCAAATATGCATGTTTTTATTGAGATACCCGAGTGTCAGAGGAAACATGAGTGCCTGGGAGCTGGAAATTTAGATGGGGTTATTTCTTTTTCCTTCTCTCTGACCTTAACTCAGAGGCAGCTGCTCGCTTGTTTCTCTCCAGCCTGGGAGTTGGTCACTCAGTACCTCGGAGGGTCTCAGGTTTTTTGTCACTGTCTCCCACCTCTACAATACCTCCCCACCACATCTGGAGCTGTGGGGACAGACATATTAGGTCTGTGTGGTACCATGATACGGCAGTGCTGGGAGTCATTAAAATATTGCCCGTGATTTCCGAGGGGTTGCTCAGAGTATAAAGCTTTAAACACGTGCAAATCAACCTCCGCAGAACCAGGACCTCAGAGCATCGACTTCAGCCATTCTCACCTGGCAAACAGCCTCAATTCAAGCTGGGGCAGACTTCTCCCAGGTACAACCCAACCAATCTCAAGGTGCACCAAGGCTGAGTTTGGCTCAGCACCCACCACCGTCACCTGATTCATCTGAGCACCGGCACGGCTGAAATTCTCCGGAGCACTTCCCGACCTTCCCTCCGTCTGAGATGAAGGCATCAGTCTGCATCTTTCTTCTTATTAAAACGTTGCTATTAGTCCACCTTCAGCTATTAGAGGGTGATAGACCTGACCCTTTTTGAATGGTGTAATTTCCAGCCTTGAATATCTATATATTCCACTCTGATTACATCACAAGCATGAGCTCAGAGTCAGCAAATTCACCACCTCTAAGCTAGTAGAATAATCACTAACAATTAACAAAATGATATATCCAAGTCACAGTAATCTTTTTAGCCACTTTGAACATATATTTGTTCTTTTGATGTCCTGTGTGAATAGGAGTGCTTTATCTGACTGATGATGGGCTAAACAATGGTTCAGAGTTGTAATATGGAACTCAATTTGCTGGAACTATCATCTGAAAGGCCTGGACAATTTATTGAACACTGCAGATGAAAGAAAAAGGAAAAAAAAATTTAAAAACTGACCACTTCTGAAATGAAGAAAATAGAGCAGTAAAGGGTATTGTAATATACTTTAATCTTCCTTAATGTAGAAAAATATGAAATGCCATTAAAGCCTCCTTTGAAATGGATGTGTCCACATAGCTTGAGCACCAAAATCTAGTTAATGAACCTATTGTTAAAGCAAATAAACAGGAAAGCAGCAGAGAAGGAGTGATCTATGCTTTATACTGACTAATTCAGAAGATGAAAGCAGAGAAAAATTAAAGTTAAATTCATATAAATATTACAGCCAAGGAGAGTAGTTGCAGGTGTTAAAAAAATAAAAAGAGAGAGGGAGAGGGAAGGTAAAGCATGAATTTTCATTCAATTTGCAAGTCACAACCAGGAGACACTTTTTTGTATAAGAGCAAAGTCAGGCAAGATGAAAGCTTTTCAAGGGGCACAATAATTAACATTTTAAAAGGTTTTAGCAATAAAATAATGATTCCACAATAACAGCAATTTAATCATTTTATTTGAGAAATTAAATTGATTGCTGGTGTTCATTTGTAAGAAGTGGCATTTGCTGGGTTTGTAAGAAGTTATCAAATCACGCTTCCATTTTAATAGTTGGGGGGGTTAATATGTGTTCAGTGTTCAGAGAGAGACGTCGCCGTCATTTGTCTGCCTAAACCATGGAGCCTGGTGCTGCATTTTTTTGTGCACATGCACCACGTTTAAAGCACGAATAAATGCTGCTAATAAATGTCAGGCAAGAGCCAGGTAGAGCAGGGTGGTGTGAGGAGGAGCTGAGGTGCTTTTGGTGCCAGCTGGGTTTGCACCACAGCAATGATTCCACCCAGAAGCCACGGGAACATCTGGAGATCCTCACACAGGGCTGGCCGTGCTTCCACCGTGACACACCATTCACTGGCAGTGTGTTGCTGATGATGTCTCTTGGAAGCCTCTGAGGATGGCAAGGAGGGAGAAGATGTTTCCAGAAACCTGGAATGGTCCAGCTGAGCTCACCACCAGCACAGCGTCTCAAGCCGGTGCCTGACTGAGCAGAGGGGATGGAGACCCAGCACGTGCTTCTCCTGGCCCAGAAGGGGAAGGTGGAGACTGGCTGTGTTCATGCACAAGGTACAAGGCACCTGGGCTTGATTGGGGGGGAAGACCTGGCTCTTTGCTTTGGATCCTGAATGGCAAAACAGGAGGTTTCCACGTGAGGAGCATCTCACAGGGTGAGGCACAGGGCAAGAGTGAGGCTCAGCCCTGCTGAGGTCAGTGGAAAGATTTGCATCAGTTCCACTGGGTGCAAACACATACTAATTTCATGTAAAAAAATAAAATTATATCTATGTGTATATATATATATATATATACACATACACACACACAAATAAATACACAAAAATCTTTCAAGCAGCAAACACCAAGAACACAAAAAGGACCCAGCTCCACTCCAGCTTAGGGCCATGAGAGAACAACAAGGTCCTAACTCCACACATCTTTTGCAATAATTAAATCATGGCATAGATAAAGTGAGCAAATCATATGTCATCTCAACCAGACTATCCATATAATTGTCAAAATCTAATTTAAACGACAGACCCGCTGCACCATACCTTCTGTGTACATCTAATGAATTTGTATTTCCAGCCCATATATTTTAACTTTCTGATTGCATTAGTCCTTTGGTTGAGTGTTCACACACCAAATAAACATCTCTAAGATAATGATAATGCACACTCTATTTTCTGTGTCTGTGCAGATCAGAGTGTAAGGCGAGATGAGGCTCTCATAGCTGACAGTGGCATGTGCTCTTTTTCTTCCCCCCCCCTCCCCCAAAATGTGCATTGCTCAAAATTGGGCTATTTCAATTTTCCTGTTAAAACTATAAGCTTTAACTCTCAGAGGTGGGAGTTGTGTAGGAAGAAGCTGCCAGGTAACAGATGTATCTGTTAAAGTTGCTGCTTGAGTGTGGACAGTAATAGGATTTCCAGAAATGAACTGCTATTTTGTGAGGCACTAACACAGAAATGTACAGTGGGAAATGAGAGCTTGAACTTTGCTTCTCCTGGAGAATTGAACAGTCTGTTTCAAAGACGGGGGAAAAAAAGAAAGATTTGAAAACAAGCCATTTTCCATTGCTTATCCTTTAATTTATATTTAATAAGAACAATTTTTTGCTTTGTTTTGGCAAGTAGAAGGCCAAAATTTTATAGGATGAATTCAACCTGAATGCATTTCCATATCTATGTCTCTGTCTGCGTCCTGTGTCCCTTTTTCTGCCTCTCATGACAGCTCAGGATAAGATGACGATGTTGTATGAACAATATTTCCTTTGATAGGGTTACACCAAGGACACTTTTTGTTCCTATCTGGCCACTGTGCAATAGCTTTACAGTTTTTAAGATGGCCAAAAAGGTTTGTGCCATCTCCCAACCGAAAAAAAAATAAAATAAAATAAAATAAAATAAAAGCCATGTACATTAAGGGCAACAGCTTGATGAAGGCTAAAGGTTGGGTTCAGTGAGGGACTGCAAAGGTTTTCCAAAAGGCCGAAAGAGCTGATGGTGTTGCAGACCTCCTGACCTCGGCCTGGCCACCCAGACCTCTGGTGGCCCCTCACCTCACCCTTAAACACACAGGACTAATTGAAAAAAATCCTCCTTTCTGCCCACAGAGGATTCATTCCTCCTCCTTTTCAAGTCTATCATGGTTTCTGTGTGCCAACTGAAAGACTTTTAGTCTGGGAGATTGTAAGATCTTCAGTCTTCCTTCCTCTCTGCGTTTTAAAAAACAAAAGTGAGCTGCTTGTGTCCTTCCAAATGCAAATGCATTAAAAAAAAAATCAAAAATGCATCACAGCATGGTACTGCAGGAAACATTTAGGGTCAAATCAGAGAAAACTATTTATGGTAAAATCACACCATTTGCAGTCAGATCACACATCATTTCATTATGTATTCCATAGTGAAAAGGGAGTCAATAACAGACATGGGTTTGTTCCATAGCAAAGTCAGGATGTTTGCTACCCTGTGGTGCTCTTTTGGGGATCAGGCACCTCCACACCCCCCCCAGCTGAGCTCTGCTCAGCACCTTCCAGCTGGGGATTAAAACCCACCAGTTTTAGCCCAAGTTCCAAAGCCACATCCCAGCAAATTAAATCACAGGCACTATTCACAGTGGCATCAGAGAGTGCTGGGATTGGGCCCCTCATTTCTTTCTCCTGCTTTTCCTTGCAAAGTCCTGCCACTTTGATAAGTGACATTTCCTGTGGCAGCCTTCCCATTACACATTTAGCACCTATTCCCTGCTCGGCTGTTTGCAGCCCAGCACTTGCCTAATTTTTTTCCTGTTAGCTTTGTAATTCTCCTCTTCACCCCAATTCAGTTGCAAAATTCAATTAAGGCTGGTTAAAAACTGCAAGTGCAAGTGAGCAGCACCTGGCACGAGGGCAGGCTGCGACGTCTGCTGGCACAGGCAGCAGATCTAAAGGGCCGTTAGAATATTTCAATTTATTTCTTGGGTTTGGGCTGTTTGATTTGTTTTTTCTGCAATTATCTTGACCCTTTTATAATTTTACCATGGTTGGGAAAGATGGACAGATGCCCTCAGGCCATGTTAACAACCGTTTACTACTCTCAAATATATATATATATTTAAGAGAAGTAAATATAGAGAAGTAAATATATAAAAAATATCTATTCTCTGAAAAATATATATATGTAAAATTTAGATTTCCCATTTTGCTATGCCTCGTGTTCGGTTCTGAATTGAATCAGTAGTTCCAGCAGTGATAACCCCACTGGGGCTCAGAGGTGGGATGCTGAAGGCCTGGCAAAACTCTGCAAGGAGAGGGAGGTGGAAGCTCCCAGAGCTCTCCTGGAGCAGGGAAGTTAGATCACTTTTGTCTTTTAGAAGCACTATCTCTTAAATGAAATTGCAAGATGGTGAATAAAGTGCAGCCTGAAACAAAAGCCTTAGTGATCTTTGGCAGATTACTTCGGGAAAAGTATGGCCCATTTCAGAAAAATCAAAGCAAAGAAAAACATTGACTACAATTCAGAGGCCTAATGTATTATTATGGCTTTTTATGGATTTTATATATAATTTCCTGTAAAGTTAAGAGGTTGAAGTGATCTCTTACATTCAGCTGCATTATCAGCATAACACCAAACAATTTTCTACATCTTATTATGCTCACAGTTGACATACTATTAGAGAAATGTGCAGCTGTCTTACTCTGCTATTCATTTCCTCATTACTATTTTATAAATATATGATTAACAGTTATTGCAGCTGCCTAATTCACATTTATTGCAAATGCAACCCCACAAATGAATGTTCAAAGCAAAGAGATGTGGTTTTAGACTAATTTAAATTTTACAGTTCCATTTACCCTGCTTTTTAATTTACTGTATAATGACCCTATTAGAATAAAACACATCTGGAAGTTCTTTGGGGAACATTTAATTTTCTGTGGCTTCAGTACTAACAGAACTTGTACCATAAAGGCCACAGATGCTTTGAAGACTGTACAAATTTTCACATTTTATGCCAAGATGCTGGTTAATTGTACAGATGAGACATTCACAGCAAGGCAAAAGATAAAGTTCTCTCCGCCTTGAAAGCAAACGAAAGAACCTCGCCCTTAGAAAACTGCTTTTTGCTAATGACCATATTTTTACCCTCATCTCTAGAAAGAGGGGAAATTTGAGGTGGAATAAAAATGACCCAAAATTTTCATATCAAAAACAAAACAGGATTTTTCAAAGTCCTGTGACTTCTCCTCGGTCTTAACACTCTTGTAAATGAAGGGAAAATGCTTTCTCACATTCCTCTCCCGGCTTCATTGCCAGCCTCTAAGCTTCTCATCATCACTATTAAGTGAAATAGTAAATCAATGAGACCAGAGAAGGCTTTGGAGGTCAGTGGGCGATTCCATAAACATCCCATATTTACAGGCTGTGGCAAGGATACAGATGCTGCGAGTCCCAGCCTGCCATATTAGCAGAATCATCCTGAGAATTTGAAATTGATTTGAATATTAAATACAGATCACTGCAGCAGAGCTCTTTTACAAGAAAGGATGTGAATCCATTCTCATTGATTAGTTAATTTATGTTCTACAACTAATCGAAACACAAATCTCATTAGCCACAGGTCAGTAGACTTGGGGAGGGGGAGAGGAGAAAATCATTTGGATAGCCCAGTTAGCTGTAAAGATATAATTATAAGCCAAACTGTTTTAAAGCCAGTGCCTTGATCAGCGTGTGCAACGGGCTGTCAGAAAGCCATTGTGTGACTTCTCCTCAACACTGCGGGTCTCAAATCTATTTTTGAGTAAGATGGTTGCAGGCACTCAGCTGCTGCAGGGGCAGCAACAGCATCGGCTCGCTCGGAGGGGAGGCAAAACAAGCAAAAACCAGGGTATTTACGCAGCCAACACACAGCTTAAGGAATCATAAGTGACATTAATTAATTAATTGTGACCTCCTTCTATGCTGAAACAGCTAAAACACCATCCATGGCCTCACCCCCTTCCCGTGAATATGTTCCAGCCACCCCCCCATACAACACCAGATGTCAGCAGTGTAGAAACACGGGCAGAGCAGAGGTGTCTTGTCTGATCTCTCAGGCACATTCTGTGATGTTTCTACACCCATGAGCAACAGCATTCACCTGATGTATTTTCAGGTGACAACCAATATGATTTCCAGCTCGGAGGTGCATAGATACAGAAACACCTGTGCTAGAAACACTTCCAGTTCATTGCTGACTACTGATTGATGAATTAGAATTTGACAGCTATACCCTAATACACATTATTTGCTAAGTAAATGAAAATTTTCCGTGTGTTATGTAGGTTTTGTCCATTTAGACTAGAAGTAATGGGAGTCATTTCATTAAAAGCTCATATGTTGCACTAAAATTTTACCCTGAAGTCTTTTAGTAACAAAGTTTCAGAATCAAATTATTGTTCCAGGCAGATCTTTCTGTATTTCCGTAGTACCTTACATTCTGTAATTGCTTTATGCTATATTAAAGGCATGAATATTCTATAGGTAGTAATGACAATAATAATGAATGCTTTGGAGCTGCAGAGCTCTGTAGACACACAAAATCAGAAGAGAAAGGCACCAAGAGGTACCTAATTTTTCAGCTGAGCAAACATGGGAGCATCCAGGTAAGAGATGGTCCCAGGGCACATAATTGTTCAGTGCCCAAGCTCAGCTCAGCACAGGAACCCTTCTCTTCCTGACAGAGACTTGAGAGGAAGGTACAAGGTCAGAGCAAGGGTGATGGTGTGGTGTGTCATGCTTGTCATCTCCATCGATGCATCCAGAACAGCTCGGTGATGCTCTCCAGGACACACCTTGCCCTTTGCAACTGAGCCTCCATGCCTAAAGGGCTTGGAGGAGCAGTGCCAGGTTTCACTTTGGAAGGAGGTAAATCATAGTTGTTAATCACACAGAATAATGTAGATGTTTTCCGCTTGAAGTGGAAGAAACACCGTTGCAGAAAGGTAGGAAACATAATTCACTCTAAACAAACACTCTCGTGTTGGATTAGCATCAGGAAAACTGTGTTTGTGGGCTTCTGTGTGTTTGTTTAACTCTATGTTGTTTAGTTTTATTTAAGAGAGAATCTATGTCAAGGATCAAAGCAGCTTGTTTGTATCGCAGCCCTTCTGCTCTGTCTGGTGGTTTCCGTGAGAAATATGGGAAATGTTGCTTCAGGAGTTTCAGATTTCTCCATTGAACACCAAGCTTTGATGCCTCCTCAAAGCAGCAACACAGAGATTTAGTAGAGGTCATGCTGATCCGAAATCTCACTGCTTTAGCATCAGGCAGAGCAAAGGACAGAAAACTAGAGGTTCTTGTATTTTATTCTCAACAAATTCAGTGACTCATTGTATAACCTTTGGGAAGTCACTTGACCTCTCTGGCATCCATTAACCCACATGAAAACTCACTAAATGGTAGGACCTTGCTGAAAAGCAGATACTTAAAACTGAATTTTCCTGGGTAAATAAATGAGAAAAACAACCAACAAAGAAAGGCACTGTTCAAAACTCATCCCATGACCCCATTATTCATGGATCATTAGTGTAATAGGCCACATGGGATCCATAAAAGGCATTATTGCCTTTTATGTCATTGCGTATTTAGAGAGTGATAATCCATATATTATTGAAACAATATAGACTCTAACAACTCCTTCCAACCTATTTTAAGAGATCTCAAGATTTCAAAAAACAATAACCAATGAACACACTGTGTATCTGCATATGACTCACGTAGTAGTAGCAACTACAGTGCATTTGCAAAGAAAACTCCTTTTAATCTCTGGACTGAAAGCATCTAGTTCACATTATGGTAAGTAGTTGGCAAATGATCATTTTATTAAGTTAAAGGCACTCATTAGTGCTGCTTTGGAAAGGCTATGAACCCTGCCCCTCCCTGCAGAGATGTATTAATGCCTGAGATGGCTGAAAATACTGATAATCAAATGAAGTGCAAACAAAAAAGCTGCATCTAACAGCACATACACAGCATTTTTCCTTTTGGTTCAAACACCATTTTTCTCCATTCTGTAGCTCTCTTTTTTTCCACATTTCTCTTTTCTGCCACAGACAGCTTCTTTACTCCACGTCTCTCTGAAAAAGGCATTGGAAGCTACTATCCTGAAATTAGTTCTAATAATAGTTACAAAGGAACAAAACCAAAACCCATTTGAAACAGAAATGTGTTTGTACAATATAAGGTGCTGCCACTGTCTTGTATCTTAACATTATCTTGTTTTTGTTTTCTACACATTCCACATCCTCAAAGTATTTCTGTAGAAATTTGGTCCTTAAATACGGCTGAGACTGCAACCAGTATATCAAACACCACCCTAAAAACATACACAGAGATACAAAATCTCTTCACCCCAACCCAGAACAGTGATGGAAAGGGACCCACACACCTCATTCCAGCGTGCAGGTCAAGAGACAACTGTCCCTGGCTCGTGACTCTATTTGCCACAGCCACCACCCTGTAGATCTGCAAGGTGTCCTACTCGTGGGATGGTTCCTGAACTCTTTTCAGTCCATGTAACTGTCCTAGCAAAGACCTGCTTCTCAAACAATTCCAGCTCATCCAACTCTTGTTGACCAACAGCAGGTGAGGAACTGAGGACCTGAAGAGATCACCCTGCACCCTGGAGGACAAATCTACTTCCAAAGGGTACAGCTTGGGGGATGACCACAACCTTTTCCATCAGAGACATGCAGAGAGCCCCTAAATGGGACAGTTGTCCTAATTTTCAGGCTGTCTCTTGTTGTTGGGGTAATGCAAAACTGCTTTGTTAGGGACTGGGCCACAAAACTATACAGATATTCAGGTACATTCAAGCCACTGTGAGTTTTAACAGGTAGCAGCATCTCTGCTTGTAGATGTGGCTGGTGTGTGTCTCATCCTGCACCCATTCCAAGAAACACTCTGCAGGAGCTCCTTTATCCTCTTCAGCTTCTCAGGCAGTCAGGCCTCAAATCTCCAAGGAAATAAGATTTTTTGAACCTGTCTTCTTCACTCTGTGATTAGGCTGCTATTACCAGGAAGGGGGCAGAAACATGAATACAAAAAAGACCATAATCATCCTACTTATTAAACACAGTCTCACTACTGCAAACTTTGAAAAAAAAAAAAAAAAACAAATAATATTTTCTCAAAACACCCATTAAACTGTTACAGGTCTTTTCTGCCTTTTTTCCCCCATCATAGCTGATTACTCAGGGTGTACAGCACTAAGTGTAAACACCAGCTTTCTTCTTTTATAACCAGTCATCTCCCTCCTTTTCTTGTCTGATTCTCTCACACATGGCAGAATTGAGTACATGTGGTACTGCAATTGCTTCCATGGCAATGATGACCACAAATAAATAAATAAAACTGTACCTCCAACCTGCCAGTGGAAAATTCAAAGCCACAAGTTCCTGTAGCGGGATGGCAAACTGCAACTAGCAAGGAAAGAAGCTGGATTTGTGACTTTTATTCAACTTTCTATTTTGTGTTATAAGATGCTTGGCTCACAGTCCCTCTTTGTTCTTAAAAAACAGAAATTGGAAGGTGCCTGGTGTTCCTCAGATGCCTTGGCTTGACCTTTACTGTGCCTGCAGCTCAGACACGTTTGACAGGACATAATGAAGTGCAAACAAGATTGAGGGACATCATGAGGGATCCTCAGGCTTCCTGTTGAAATCAAAATGCATTCTACACTTTTATTTTAAACCATTAGCCACTCTCTCAGCAACCGATGCAGTTCTTTCTCTGACACCAAGTCTCCCATGTGCCATTTGTTGAAGAGAATTCTTTATCATAACTAAATAGCACATTATCATATTGAGTCTATTTTTTCATATTGGCTCTCTAAGGTGTAGTCAATTATGTTATAACATGTTTCTGTTAACGTGTTGCAAGGCCTTGTCTGCTTATACATAAGTCTGATCCTAAACTGGGATTAATAAGGAGAGCCCAAGTTTAATTTGCACAATCCTACTGAGTAATACCAGTGTTTTGCTTTACCATTGCCTCTTCTAGAATGACTGTATTCTCAAAAAAAAACCAGTTTGTAATCTCCAGGCTGTTAAATTAGCAATTTTCACAGGCACTGACCTGGGTTAAGTCTGTGAAGCTGCAACGATGTATGTTGGCAACAACCTGTCCCCTTAAACTTTAACTAAAATAAAAATAGACATGTATCAAGTAGCAATATATCCTGCTCAGATTTTTTTTTCCTAATTTGATCTTTAATAGCTACGAAACTGTGTGAGCTTTCCTCGAGGCACAAGCAGCCATATGAATATTGGAGACACTGTCTGGTTTATTGGGAGAATTTACTCACAGCTGCAGTCACATTGAGACATCGGCTCGGATGTGCAGGCGGGCAGGTTAAATGTTAATTTCCTTTCTACTGTACCATTTTCTAACCTCCATCCATGAATCAAAGTGAGTAAAAGGTTCTTCACTTAGAGACATAAAACAAATTGAACAAATTATGTTACTTAACCGAGGAAGGACCAGTTAGTTCATTGATTTTTTTATTTTTTTTTTTTTTTTTTTTGGTTTGGCTTCAGATGTCCCTTTTTAATTAACATGAATTTTCAAATATGAGTTTTCATTTTAGCTTGTTATGTCGTAGATATTCCAGCCAGGTATTTCAAAGTAATCCAAAGAGAAAATCCTGACTTTGGTTCCAGCTGCTCAAGTTCATTAAAGCCAAGAAGCCTCGTCATCCTCTCTTCCATCAGTGTAAGTCAGGAGCAGGTTCACTAAAGCCAGGCTTAGCATTGGGAGGAGTATAAAACCAGGCCTCTTGGGGTTTGAAAGCTGAAACAGCCACCACAACACATCTAAATAAATTTAAAACTAGAAGCCAGGGGATTAGAGTACAATGCAGTTATCAGGATATGAGAAACAGCCATTAAGTTCCCAGTTCTTTTAGATGGATCATGAATCATAGTCATCAGCAGCAACAAGTTTCTTAAGCTGACAATCTGCTATTTAAAGAGTACAAGAAGAGAGGGAATTTAAGCTTGAGCCAAGCTGAGGTACATTTCTCTTTCCATGGCAGCACTGACAGCATGAAGAGGAAATGTTTAATACTAATGGGGACTTTTAAATTTTTTACTTAGAGGATATTTTGGTAAGTATCTAAAAATTGTCTGAGTTTTTTCCTGCACTGAGGGAGCAAAATTTCCATGGCAGTCTCTAAGCATGGATGTGGAGATGATACACAAATTCAGGTTTTAGAAAGACAAAGGTACTCATGACTGCAGATTGACAGAACTGTTATCCTGGAGAGTTAATTCCCTTGTCAGTAGAGCATTAATAAGATATCTATGTAACAGGAAATATGCTTTCACTTGTGGGGCTGGTGAGTCCATCTCCTTTCTACCCATTATCTCTTCTCCTGGAAATATTCTTCTGAATCACTCATTCCCTCTCTTTGCTCAGCTGCTCCCTCAATAGCTCACCCAACTGCATATTCCCATCATGAGGGTGTGTGCAATGGATTTGGATGAATCCCTCACTAACTTCCTCACTTCAAGGTGTCCTGGCCTCCTCAGGCAGGTTCAGGGATCTGCACTGATGAACTTCCTGCTGCAAATCAGGGATCTGCAGAGAGAAGAATATTCCCAGTGCTGGTATTTCCACACCTGAGTTCTCCATGATATGCAAACAGGGAAAGCAAAAGCACAAACACGTGCATCAAAATATTTTTTCCATTGTTTTGAAGCCATGATTTCATACCTATGTTTACTTATGGCACCTTTGTCCCTGACAATGACACATCTTTGTAAAGGAACAATATTCTCAGAACCTCCCAGAAAACATCCCATTGCTTAGAACTTCCAGGAATAATGAGGAAAAGAGCAGCTGTTTGATGCTAACTAGGTGGAAAGTGGCAGGCAAAAATAGCTTTTGAAATGGTTGTCTCAGGAGTAAAGGTTACAACACAGTAGTAGCAGGTCTCCATCCAAAGCAGAGATGTCTGTCCCTCCCCAGCTTCTCTCTCTGATCTGAATATTGATATACAGAAATAGAACTGCTTTTGGGTTACACTGAAAACCCTCCTAGCAAACAATCTTGAGTTTAGTCCCCATTTACCAGCAGAATACATGTGATACAGCTCAAGCTTTACATAGATATTTATATTTAGCCATTAGAATAATGGAGCACTCTCTCTCAAATATTTTACTCCCCTTCCTTGGAAAAAGACAGAGTGAAAAAGGTAATTGCATTGATTTTTCCTTCTAAAAATTAAAAAGAAATTCGAAAAATGAAAGTTATAAAGAAAATCCTCACCTAAACACTCTCACAGAGAAAAGGTTTGACTTAAATATCAAAACAGTGGCTATCAGGATGCATGTTTTTTTCTTTTGCATCCTTAAACTTATTTCTGAGACATTTCTTGTTGACATCCAGCACTACTGGAGCGAGGTTATTTTATAGTTAAGGAACAGTCCTAATTTCCTTTTGAAGCCTCCACCATTTGGAAGAGAAACAGGGCAGTAGAGCAGCCAAAACTGCTTGGGGTTACACAGCTGCTCATGTGTGTCCTTAGTCCTACTCAGGAGCCAGGGGACCATCACAATCAAAGGTGACCAAGGCCCCACCACTCCTGTTTTTAAAACACGTGCTGAAGTCTGTGGTGGAGTAAAACCTGTTCTAATATCCGTGTATTGTACCTTTCCTGTGCTTCTGGTGTTAAATGTTAACCTAAGGCAAAAAATGTAGGTTATGGCATAATTTATTAAAAAATCAATACCATATTCCCCAGTAATGGCACAAACACTACAGCTTATAATAGCTTTACTGTAGTAGGGGATTTTTTTATCATTACTTTCCAATATGATAACGCTTGTTCTAAGGTCAACAGACATCACATGACCAGGTAGATATTTTGATAAGAGTGGAGCAGGAGCAGCCTTAAGCTGGCACATGTGTTGGGCTGAACTCACTGCAGGGCAGGATGATCCACGCACAGGAGGTGTTGCAATGGAAATGTGCTGCAGATCCCTGTTTCCTCTCCTTTCAACCATCATAACCTGTGTTTCCTTTAGGGTTTTCTGAAGGTTTCCTGCAAAACACCTCCTCCCAGGGTTAGGTCCCAGCCCTTTTCTATGTCCAAGCATCCCCAGCTACCTGCCAAGCACGCACCAGCACAAGGTCCTGTATCCCCAGGACTCAGACTATAAAGGGTTTATTTGAAAATTAATTCCTTTCTGTACTGATTCTCTCATTAGTTGCTAGGTTATCTAACCTTATATGATGTAAAACCCTAAACGGCTGCAAAGGCACTTTGTGTCTGCAGTTGGAGCGATGAAGAATGGCCTCAATGAGATTATGCTAACTTTATATAAACTTATTAAAATGAATATCAAACTTTGTTTTGCCTCATTCAATTTTTGATGTTAATTAAGTAAGCACGAGCATAAGAAAGGAAATTGGATTTGCTACTTAAGGAACTTCCAATAAAGCCATGGATGTTAGTGAAATGAGTTTCTAATAAACATTAATAAGTGTCTCTATAACAAGCAGTGCTTGTCTTTTAAGAACATTGGATTTTTCTCACAGGATATGGACAGCAATAAAATACATTTGCAAATATGAAGATATATTACAGGCACATTTTTCACTACCAGCTTTAACAAGCCTCAGACCTCAGCTTTCTGATTTTGTGACCTTGGGAACAATCATGGGCCAAGAAATTCAAAAAAACATTTTAAAATTCATACAAATGTAATTTAGGAGCAGCACTGGCTAGATGGGAACTTTAGACAAGATTTTTACAGTGAATAATGCTTTTCTTTGTCCATTTCAGACAAATTTAATGTTGCTACTGCATTTGACATCAATCACCCAGCCACGAGCAGCCACATCCTTGCTCAGCCTAATGACAGGAGAGGAAGGTGTGCACCAGGACAGTCCAGCTGTGCACAGGGAAAGGCAGGGACAGCCAATGCTTCTCTTTCACCTTTTCTGCTGCAGCCAGAACAAAGCTATTAGAGCCAAGGAGAAGGGGAGCATCTCTCTCACAGTTATGCTCATTTATCGCTCCTAAAATTATGTGGGGGTTGAGAAATTCCCATCTGCAAAGGACTGTTTCTGACTCACAAAATGATGTTTTGTGTGCCTGCTGCCCTTGCAGTTGGCAGCTGGAACCAGTGACAGACGCACAGGGAGGAGAGTTGTTGAGCAAGGTGGTGACATTTTCACATCATCTTTTGAGCACAAAATGCCACCTTTCGAATGCAAAGACACTGTAGGGTGCTGAGGGGGCTGCACGTGGTGGTTAAAGTCATAAATCTGGTGTCAGTGAACACACACAGTGAAAGAGCAGAGCTGGTTAAAAAATAAAAAAGGATACCTTCTTGATCAAAACTGCAAAAAAACCCAAACCCTTCTTTTCATCCACACTTTCACCTGAAAAGCTTAGTTTTTCAAAATATATTTTCTTGTGAAACTGCTGCCCATCCTGAAAAATTATTTCTGGTACCACAAGAAACTTCCCTGCTCGGACTCTGCTTCCTGCAGTACCCCCAAAACAAACAGTTCCATCAGAGTACCATGCCTAAAACCTGCTCTCTTCTGCAAGCTGCCTTCTCCCTTCCCCCCAGTGGATCTGCCAGGGAGACCAAACTGTCCTGAACTCCAGAGATTTCACTGTTTTCATGGGATGAGGAGCTGCCTTTCCATATGTGAACAGGTAAAGGCACACCCACCGAACAGGTCAGCTAACAGATTAGCAATCCACACTTCCATTTCTGCCATAAAACACACCTCACAGGTTATTCCACTGCTCAAATCTGCTCAGAGGCTTCTGGCAGAGCTGCATAAATTCATTGGATTCCATCTGGCTTTACAGGTGACTCTACCCATCCAGCTGTTTAAAACAATGACACCCAAAGCTTGTTGGCTGGAGGGATGACTGACAAAATTCACTGATCCTCTCAGTCAGAACTTTTAGCAAATCAAAATTCTGGGCTGCAGTTACCACTCAAACAAATATATCCCCATTTTCATTATCCAACATATTACGTCAGCAGAGATGCTTCTGGCACAGACTGGCCTCAAACTCACCAACTTCAGCTACATGAATTTGTTTGCCCATGATTCGTGTGATGCATCTCAGCCCATTCAAAATAATAACTGCATCCCTTCCTGGTAATGAAAAGTGATTAATTTTCAATTATGGTAAGTATCCAATTTTTCACGGTGCAGCACTGGTCTAAGTCACCCTATCTCTAACATTCTAATTACAGACATTAAAAGTTCCTTATAATTATTGCAGAAAGATCAGTAAAATTAAAAATACGGGTTACTTGCTGCTATTATTACAGTTGCTCTAATGCAGCCAAGGCTTAAATTTCTACCTGAGCTGCCAGCCATTTCATCAGTCTCTTTTTGTGACTTGTTTAGAACAACTGGTTTTATTTCACAGTCTCAGTAACTGTTCCAACAAGTCTGTTAGCAGGTTGGCACTCTACATTTTGTAAAGCCTTAATTAAGCGAAACAAGCTAAAAATCACTAATATGTGCCTTTAGCAAAGTAGCACTGCAATTATCTCATTTAACAGATAACTACTTGTATTTCATTTTTCAAAGCACAAAGAGAAAACTAGCTCTAAATGTCACTTTTCAGGCTCATTAAACTCACTAGAGAAATATCAAATTAGAGATTTCTATTACAAATACTATAATAAACTCTGTGAGCTGATATAAACAACGTGAGTATTTGGGGAAGGGACAAATATTAGAAAATATTCTGGTTTTCAGAGTTAATAATGGTTACATATTTACAAAAAACTTTTATTACAACATTATATAAATTTTGGTCCTCTTTAAAAGAATCCAAAGTATCAAATTGTGTATTGCACATGTTATATGACATAACCTACAGAATTTTACTTTCAAGTGCCAAAGTCTTTTTTTCCTTGATCATCTTTTTTTCCTAAATCCCCTTTTCTGAGTTACTCTTTTGAACTCTATGGGAACTGGGCAATAAAAGTTATGCAGATGTCAGCATATAGCTTCCAGGTAAGATTTATTTGTCTGTGTGTCTGATGTAAGCACTAACACGGATGCAATCACCTCTCATAACCACTGCCATCTCAAACCAAGATATTTCCACTAGAGCCTGAGGCCTGGACTGCAAAGTTTTCATGCAATAACCAAGTAATAACCCATAGAAGGCCACTTGTTCACTTGCACTAACAGTGTAATATTCCAGGCCATGTTTCCATAAAGCAGGCCATACCTATATTTGCATTTATTTCAGTGTCACTATAGATGTATCTGTCCTTGCTGATGGCAAAACTAATGCCCACACATAGTGTTTACGGAAAACCTATGAGATATTTCCACACCAGAGAAGCCAAAAAAAAAAAAACTGGAAGCAGCAAAGGGAACTCTGACAATTCCCAGTAGGAACTGCTACATGTGAGGACCTCCTGATGTGGGCTAAAGCCCCAGGGATCAGGAGAATGGGGTAGAGGTCACACATCCCAAATCCAGAACATAAAAACATCCTGCTGATGGACGAAGACCCCTCAGTGCTGGTACAAACAGGCAGAAAAACCAGTCCCAGCCACACCATGCTGTTTTCCAGTCCTCTTTAACACCCTGTCCCATCCTATTCACCCCTAGAGCCACCAGAACTGGCTGAATCCGTCCCTCTGAGCCAGCCTGGCAGGGCAGAATCGATGAGGCTACACCAGGGATGCATTTGGCTCTCTGTGACTGATGCTCTGGGATATTCCTGGGAGTGCAGCTCCAGCCCTCGAAGGGAACACACAGGAATGGTGCTGCATTCCAATGCATTTGTATTCTGCTGTGCTCCTTATCGTGCATTATAATATGGCTTATAAGCCTCCTGTAAAGAAAGTTGAAGCAATAAAGCCTGATTGATTGATGCATCACCATTTTTAGGGTCCGTTGCACAAACTATTTGGATAGTGGAAGCCCATAAAGTATAATGTCTGTGCTAAAAGTGACACAATGAAGAAGATGATGCACCTGCTTCAATTTCTGCTTTGAGTCATTATTTAGAGCTGGGGGTCCAGGAGTTGCAAAATACTGCCTTTCTAGTTCCCTACTGGTTTGCCACAAGATAAATGTCTAAAACTAAGGACCCCGGGCACACAATAATAAAAACCTTTTTAGAGTCTAGACCCTTCCACTAGTTAAAGGAAACCTATTCCCATTTTTCTGTTAGGAAAAAAAATGGGATGCAGTTTCCCAGTGGCAGAGATCAAGTTTTTTATTTATGTTAAAAATGCAGGATTTGGGGGGAGGGGGGGGGAAATGCTTTCATGGACAAGACCAGTGGGTTGAGGGGCAGATCTGACCCCAGCTCCTCAGCTCTGATCCCAGCACACTGCAGGAGGGAGCCAGACTGGCCATGTCTCTCCATGGTTAGACACAAATCATCCTTGTAAATTAGCTGACAGTGTCATTTCCATCTGGGAAACACAATGGAGATTAACAAAACCCTCTGAAAGCTGAAACCAATTAGAGCACAGTGTTAGTGCAGAATTATTGGCCAAATCAATGTTTCCTTTCCTTTTGGTAAATACAGGCAAACCGACAAGATCTGAGTCACCCAAAATTCAACCCTCTCCAAAATCAGTTTAAAATGGAGCCCCTTAGTCCAGTTCCTACTTGCACTGTAGGTCGTACAGGTCTCAGAACAGACACAGATCTTAGAATCATCATCCCTTTTTAAGCTCAAGTCTACTGATGTTTCTTTGAGGATAAATTCTGTAAAGATAATTTTCCATTCCCACCAACACTAACAGCAGTTGGGGACATTCAAATTAGATGGTCTCAGTTAGTTGAGTTTTTTTTCCTTACATGTGCTCAGCTATTTTATAGGATTTGCAGCTGTTTCAGTCAGAATGAATGCTCCATGCTAACACAGGCCTGAACACCAACCCTCATAGGCAAAATGCTCTAAGAAACTGCAAGCATTTGTGAAATTCCCTCTGGATAACAGGGACATGGACCCCTTGGAGCAAGTCCAGAGGAGGCCACAAAGATGCTCAGAGGGCTGGAACACCTCTGCTCTGGAGCCAGGTTGGGAGAGCTGAGGGGGTTCACCTGGAGAAGAAAAGGCTCCAGGGAGACCTGAGAGCCTCTTCCAGAGCCTAAAGAGACTCCAGGAGAGCTGGGGAGGGACTTTGGACAAGGGATGGAGGGACAGGACAAGGGCTAATGGCTTCAAACTGACACAGGGCAGGGTAACATTAGATATTAGGAAAAATTTCTTCTGTGTGAGGGTGCTGAGGCCCCGGTAGAGGTTGCCTGGAGAAGGTGTGGCTGCTCCTGGATACCTGGAAGTGTCCAAGGCCAGGTTGGACGGGGCTTGGAGCAACCTGGGACAGTGAAAGGTGTCCCTGCCCATGGCAGGAGGTGGGACTGGATAAGCTTTAATGTCCCTTCCAACACAAACCATTCCATGGTTTTATAACTTCTCTGACAGTGGAAACCATGGGTCTTAATGGAGTTTAGAGCAGGACATGCCTCAGTTCCTCCCACTCTTTCTTCTCCAGCAGGAAGCCAGCCAGCAGACCCTTGGCCGTGTGTTCACACTTCGTGGTCACTTCACACTGAAACTGGTGGTGTAGCTCCACACACACATTCACCACACCAGCCTGAGGAAGCTGCAGCATGGGCAGCTCGGGGCATCCCCCAAGGCAGGGGCAAACAGGACAGCAGTGCCTTGAAGTGGAAAGAATGGGAAAGTTAGTACAACACCCAGGAGCAGGAGTTTTGTGGATTCAGCTGATGCTGCACTGGAGTCCAGCAGGGACTGAGGCTGAGGACACAGCAGGGACACCCCTGGAGGGGTGTTGTCAGCACCAGCCTCTTGCCTTTCACATCAAACATTACCATGTGAAAGTCAGGTTGAAGAGGAGGGAGATGAAGGAGGAACAAGATCAGATTTTGTTCATGAACCACAAACAAATTTAGCTTGAAATGAACCTTTCTCAAGCAAGTTTATTTAATCCACATTGTTTTTTCCTCTGTCACACTTCTAGCATACAGGCTTGAATCCATGGAAATTGTATATAAAGTGCTTTGCATTTATAGTGAAGTGGCTTGGATATCAAATGACCAAATAGCACTGAGGAAAGGTTAAAGAGTGTGACCTATTGAACACTAACCTTCAACTGTTCTTGAAGGAGATACATTTTCCCTTAAGGAAAATAGCTAACCTTTGAACCTCAGACCTTCATACTCACCTTTTGCCTTCTGGCTCCTACTGATAAAGCTGCAGAAGAAGAACAGTCCTGGAGAGATCAGGTATAGTTAAAGCTGCTTTAAAAAAAAAGAGAGCCTTCATAAAGAGCCAGTACTCAAACCGCTATTAAAAGCAGGGAGTGAAATGCAGCTTTGCCCTTCTGATCAGGCTGGGGTACATCTGGCTGAATTCTGCCCTTTCTACCTGCATGAGAAAGACAGATTCCATCAGCTCTAGGTGACAACATCCAGATCAGAACAAGCCCTGTTTTTTTCAGACTCCTCACAGTCATCGTCCCAGATTACTTTAGATCCCCCATCAACAAAGTTAGTTGATCTACTCTAACTCACCATCACAAGGTCTCATGTCTGTGTATGTTATCTGCAGGGTTGACCTACAAAGCCATGGCAAATATCCTTCCAGATCAATGATAAATATCCTGGACTAGTCTTGGACATTTGGGGAGCAGTGGGACACCATTATCCTGCAACAGCATTCTCCTCAGGTGACATTATCTCTTCATTTTGATGTCTTGCAGACTAAACCAGCATTGATCAGAGGGCAAACTCTGTACATGATTCTCCACCTTGGTCTCATCAGAGCTGTTACTAAATACTTTCAAAGAGTTTCTCTTCATATTCTACTTCCATTCCATCAAGCATGCCACCTTTTCCTACAAGAGGCTGTAACACACTGCACCAAACTGCATCCACAAAAGGGCTGCATCTATCCTCTCTTCTCTCTAACACATTTCAGAATTTCCCCTGAATTTTTCATAGCTTGTTGATCTGTCGGGAGACATTTGATCTATGATACCATACTATTGATTCAAAAATACTGAGTACAATGCCTAACCCTATCACAGATTTTCTTTACAAATGGTCTTAAGTTTCCCTTGGCCAGATTATGAACTGATACTCTGGCAGCTGCTCACATATGCAAGCAGATTTATTAACACCATTATAAGAAAGTCAGAATTAATTCCTTGCTCTCCTCCTTGAAAATGAGATTATTCTTGCTCACTTTCTCAGACCCATCAACTGAATCCAAAACAATAGACTGGATTTTCAGCTGAGCTCTGCCAGTGAACACTGAGCTGAATGGAGGGTTGAGTTAATGGGAGAATTGTAGGTAAACACTAAAATATTCAAACCCATCACCAACTCAGAGCAGTCCTCATCCCTTCTATAATTCCACATGAAACTAAGACCTTGTGGCCCTTCAACAAACATTGGGTTTTTCTCATTCCATCCTACAGTCATGACCATTTTCCTGCATTTTACTAGAATGATTCACCAGTCCACCAATGCAACTGCTTCATTTGAGGATATCAGCTTCCAGCTCCTCAAAATCATTGACTTATAGAATCACAGGGTGGTTTGGGTTGGAAGGGACCTTAAAATTCAGCTTGTTCCAACCCACTGCCATAGGCAGGGACACCTTCCACTAGACCAGGTTGCTCCAAGCCCCGTCCAACCTGTTTTAAGGATGACCAACACAGAATCATAGAATAGTTTGTCTTGGAAGGCACATTTAAAAGTCATGTAGTCCAACCATACTGCAATGATATCAACTAGATCTGGGAAGGTAATTCTCTCATGATTCTCCTGGTTCATACCAACTTGAACTTCAATCTCCTTCATATTTTGAGCTTGGGCCGCCCATATTTTCTTGGGACCAAGTATCTACTAAGGATCTGATCTTCTTATACAACTGACCTCATGAAGATGGGGACCTCTGCCAAGATGGGGTTCTTCAAAACAAACTCGGCCAAAACGCCAGTTTGCTGTTCCCTGGGTCCCTTTTTGAAATAGCAGTGGAAAAAAAGAAAAATAAAATAAAATAAAATAAAAAATTAAGTATATAAATGCATCACCTGAGAGGAACAGCACCAAGCAGAGCCCATAAGATGTCGTAAAAAATTTGCCGTGGGTCTCAGAATCAGAAAGGTCAGGATCTCTCAGCTAAGTATCATTACCCATAGGTATGGAAAAAAGTCCCAGTGTTTTAAGAGTGCTACAATGCCTTCTCACAATGGAGCAGATAAAAAAGAGGACTGCAGCTTTAACTTTATATTTCTGGCTTTTGTTGGCTGAAGCCGGATCCTCGGTGTTATTTTAATGCAGCAGCAAAGAGCTGCATTTAATACATGATAGGCTCAAGATGTCTCTCTCTTTTTTTTTTCTTTTTTATATGTGTGCTGAATATCCAGCATGTAATTGAAAAAGGAAAAGGAGCTGCTTGTTTGCTGCCTGATCCAGGAATGATTAAAGGTAGAAGTTTTTCAGACACTGCTGACAGAAAGGGTATAGTTAAAGCTGCTTTAAAAAAAAGAGAGCCTTCATAAAGAGCCAGTACTCAAACCGCTATTAAAAGCAGGGAGTGAAATGCAGCTTCTTCACCAATTACTGAAAAGAGTGTACACCTTAAAGCACTCTTTGAATTGTGTCAGAGCAGCCTCCCCTCTCCCCCCAGCGCGGCACCCTCGGCCAGGCTGTGTGTGTGTGTGTGCTGGGCTCTCAGCCCCGTGCCAGCCCATTCACTGGTACATTAGTGAGGGAGGGGGGGGAAGGAGAGGGGGTTACAATGCTGCACCAAGTTCAGTTCTCGCTTGTTGTTTGCGACCCATTTACAGCTGAACGGCTCTGTGCAGAGACAGCTCTAAATGACTCTCTCCACCTCTTCACCAAGCCACTTGTTTTTGTCATTTCTTTCTCTTTTTTTTTTTTTTTTTAAATCCAAAGGAAATAATTGATAAACCCAACGCCATCCACCTTAAAGGCAAATGCATATATCCACCTGGTTAAAATTCCTCTTCTTTCTATTTTCCATCTCCCTATATCCATTTTGCTCGGCACTGTTTAAACAATACTTCATCAAATGCAGCCCGCAGCAAATAAAAAGCACAGTAGAGTAAATAAAAAGTTAAAAAAAAAAAAATCACAGGCTGGAGGGTAAGTACTTTTATTCCTGTACTTTCATTGCTTGGGGGAATTATTATTCCATTGCTGGTTTCAGGAGGCGGGGGGGAGTGGGGGGGTGAAAGGACAGCCATGTTATTCGTGAAATGGATTGCTCCTCTCACTGCTTTTCACTCCTCTGGGTTCTCAAAAGTCCAATGATTACAACAAAGTGTGGCCATCTATTCCGTCTTATTGACAAAGGTCCTTAATTACTGCTGCACCAGTAATACCTGCTATTAAATTCTGCTAAACAGAGGCTGCAAATTAGCCGTGGATCCCGGTAACCTTTTGTGTGTAATTACAGGCAGCGGGATTGACGCCGAGGCTTCAGCACTGACCCGAGTCATAGCAATGGGAAACCTTTGTTTATCACCTGTGGTGGGGGCCAAAATGTGAAATTAAAAGCTCTCCATCAGTGGAAGGCCTTCGGAAGCCCGGGAAAGCAACAGAAGGCAAAAAGCAAACTGCTCTATATTTATAACCGACTTCTTCAATTGCTATTTAAACCCACAGCTCATTAACCCGGGTGGCTGCACCAGCATGCCAGCCATGCAAAGTTTAAAGTGGCAAAAATTTAAGTTGTCTTTTGGAGGTGTTCTGTATTTCATCAAGGCCTTTAACCCGCATTTAAGAGCCCGTTTGCTGCAATTGTGAACCATAAACAGGTTGTGATGTTGCGAAACCAAACCCAACAACGCGCAAATGCTTCGCATTTCCATGGCAGGAGGCAGGAGGTTGGGAAGCCCAGGTCTGTCTCCAAAGGGTTTCAGGGTGAGCCCATCCCAGGGGCACTGGAACCATCACCAACCATGGCTCCATCCTGCTCAGTTCCCACATCCCATCCTGAGATCCATCTGCATCTCCTGCTGTACCTCAGTGTGCTCATCACAGTGGGGTTCCAGGTGCCTGGGAGGACCCACTGAACATGCAGAACCAACCATCAGGGCTATCAGAGCAAAAAAGCACCACCAGAAAGCCAGTGCTGTAATTCTTTGTAGTATATTGTCCTTTTTACAGGGTCTTGGTTTCTAAAACCAAGTTGGCAGAAGCTCTTCTTACACAGGGTTGTGTTCACAGGTGTGAAGAGCGAGTCTTCTCTTCCCATCTTCTACATATTTTCTAACTTCTAAAAGGCTGCTTAAAATTCGCTGCCCTCATCCATCAGTAGTAAATATTTCTGAAGTAACATCCATAGAATTATAGAGTCATTCAGGTTGGAAAATCCCTCTAAGATCATCAAGTCCAACCATTCCCCCAGCACTGCCAAGCCCACCATTAACCCATGTCCCCAAGTGCCACATCTACAGAGCTTTTAAATCCATCCAGGAATGGAGACTCTGACACTGCCCTGTTCTACTGTTCAACAATCCTTCCAATGAAGACATTTTTCCTAATATCCAATCCAGTCCTTATTCCCTGGCACACTATAAAGTGATAACATCTTCTTCCATTAGAGATGGAATCAACCTATGATCTCACCTGACTGCCAAGTCCTGATCCTCGAGCCAGGGCCCAGGAGAAAAGCACCCAGCAGATCTGAGCATCCATGAGTGGGTATCAGATTGGCATCCTTGAGATGATGCCAAGGAGAAATTGCAAAGAGCAGGATTCACACAGTCATGCCAGAACACAAATAGCAGTTCCCACCCCATTTTTTAGATAAGTAACTAATGAATCCTGTCTTTATGAACAATTAGTTTTTCTGAGTCTCAAGGACTCTGGTACACATCCTGTGATTCTCACCCCAGCAGCACCTCCACTTCTCCCAGCAGGAAGGAGCTTCTGCCTAGAGATTCCCACTAATTCAGGGCTGTGGCCTGAGTCCTGTGGCTGCTATTCACATATCTCCTTTCTCTCTAACTCCACGCAATCAAACACAGGGCTCTGAAGTTCTTTAATGCTTTATATGGGCTCATTTCTGCAAGTTACTGAACAATCAGGGTAGAGTGCACAGCACTTTGCAGTTCTGAGGCAAAGATGAGCTTCCCTAAGGAATAAATTTGATTCTGTCCAGAGGTCTAGAACTAGGCTCATTCCACCCCTGAAGTCCCAATTAAGCACTATTTTGAAGACATTAGTGATATTAAGGTGAGGTATTTCTCAGTCTTCAGGGATGAAGTGGCAGAGCATTGCAGCACCTTATTATAGGCAGAGATACAACTCCCAGCCTTGCTCCAGATGGCAGCCAAGGCCAAATGACCCATCTGAAACCAGGGACCTGATTCTTCACACCTGAGCAGTAATTCTGACCATGCCCTACCTTCGTGTGCAAATTGGCAACACAAACACCCTGCCCAAACCATGCAGGGGCACATCCAGGCTCCAGCAGCAAGCTGTGGAATTAGTACCTCACAGAAAATAAGGGGAGGAAAATATCCCAGGTCATAATGGCAAAGCCAAGCAAAAACATGTCGTCCTTGATCCAAATCTCAGGACTGAAAACATTAGACAGATGCATCATTGTGGTAGCATCATGCCTCCAAGTACAGAAATGTATATTTTTACACCAAGGAGACCCATCCATTAATTTAATATCTTTTAAAATATTATATTTTTTAAAAAATCTCAAAGCATTGCAGACAGGTAAACCTGTTTGTGTCGTAATCACTCAAAATCTTAAAGTCAGAGCTCCTGGAGCCTTTGTACTTGTGAGAGGCTCTGCTGACCTCTCCTTATTTTCTTTAGAAAATAAACTAACTCTCCTGGATTCAGAAAACAGCTTGAAGATGACGTCTGAGGGCTTTAAACCCAAAAGACAAATAAAAAGAAATCGCAGCTAATTAGCTTTTAGAGTAAAAAGGAGGTTTTTTTCCGTTGATTCATTTCTGGTGAACACTTAATATTTTATATCATGTGAGCTTAACAATATTGGAAATCATGTTATAGAAGTGTATTTATTGCATTCTTGCACAGCCTTATGTGATAATGACACTGCACAACCTGAGAATTATTACAGGAAGGTGTTTTTTCAGTTAACAATGTTCAGCATTACTAAGTGATGTTATAAATATAAATCATCTGTTTTAACTCCCCCTACAATGTTCACTTGGCATTAGATTCTACTTCTGGAGAAACTCTCCATGACCTTATACTAAGTCACTAAATAAATAATGCAGACACCAAAGAAACTGCCAGAAACTGAGGGAAGAGACCTTCTTTTTATGACTTGTGAATATTTGCATTCTTAACAAATTTCTAGGAAGGAAATTCCGTATTAGAACATGTGCTGTAAAACAAAAATGAAATTAAAAGGACATTCCTCTTCCTTTCTGACCATATCTTGAACAATTTCTCAAAATGAGCCTGAAAAACATGTTATCTGGAAGTTTCTATGGAGAGAAATAGTCCTGTAGTTTACTGGAGTAATTGCCACTTCATTGACTTTTTGGTTTCAAAATCCACCTTAGCCATTCTAGATTTATAGTCACAAGACACCTCCAGACAGCAGCAGCTCTCAGCCTGGCCCATTTGCTGCCCTCCAAAGCTTCCTGTCCCCCCTCCAAGTGCTCAGACACTCTGGATGCAAGGTTAGAGTCACTATTTAGCTTCTGGACAGTTGCAATAAGTTAAATGAACTTATAAGTTCATTCTAGACAGCACTTTTTAAAATGTTGCTTAGGTCTTTTCCTTCTCAGCTGACCATTTTTACCCTTGAATTTGGGAGAGTTCATTGGAGACCTGAGAGCCCCTTCCAGTGCCTAAAGGGGCCCCAAGAGAGCTGGAGAGGAACTATGGACAAGGGATGGAATGACAGCACAAGGGGGAATGGCTTCCCCATGCCAGAGGGCAGGGTTAGATGGGATATAGGGAAGGAATTCTTCTCTGTGAGGGTTGTGGGGCCCTGGCACAGGTTGCCCAGAGAAGCTGTGGCTGCCCCATCCCTGGAAGGTTGGATACAACCTGGGCTAGTGGAAGGTGTCCCTGCCCATGGCAGGGGGTGGAAGGAGATGAGTTTTAATGTCCCTTCCAACCCAGACCAGGCTGTGATTCTCTGATTCAAGGGCATGATCTGAAGCTCACGAGGCTCAGCTGGGAGATGCCCTTCTGGTGCCTTTATCATCTCATGATCTGAACATCCACCACCACCTTTCACAGGGGCAGGTCTCCCCTACAAGGAGAGCCTGGATGAATGTTCATGACTTTATTAAAGCAAGTTGAAATACCAAAACTTATTGCCTGATGTTTGAGGACTGCACCAACAGCTGGTGAGCAGGGCACACTGCAGGGCAGCCTTCCACAGAGGCAGTGCAACAGCTCCAGCTCACATCACCTTAACAACCTCGTGAGGGCACGTTCAGCTGGTCTTATCATGGTCATCTGAGCTTTAGTCACCTCTGTGCTTGGGTCAGAATCTCAACCTTTGTGAATGGGCTTTATATCAGCATTTGCCCACTACACTTTAAAATATTAAAATGCAATCATGGCTTTCCAGAGCAGGACGAAGGTTGAGGTTTTTTTCCTTCTCACTTAAAAGGCACTGAAGTCCCAGAAGACTCTGTAAATATATTTGGTACTTCACAGCTCAGATGGCCAACACAAGCATTTCTGAACTGCTTGCCTATCAAAATCATATTTGGAATTGTGCTTTGTAAGTATGTGCAAATTTGACATTACAAAAGATGCAGTGTGACATCGAAAAAGAGTTACTACAACTGTTCTCAAACACTGTAATGTGGAAAAGGGGCCTCCAAGGATTATTTTTATCGCCCTTAGGACTCCTGTTTTGAAGTGCCTCAGCATGGCAGCAGAAAACTTACAATTAAATATTTAAATCATGGTAACAGTGTTTTTCAAGGGAAAAAGAACTTCAAGAGACCTCTTTAGAAACTGAGTGCTTCCTCATAACGTTACACGGGCTAGTGAAATAATTTTAAAATAAAAAAGTAATCTAAATTTTATATTGCCCTGGATGTATTAATCTCCTGGTGAGCAGAGTAATATTGCAGTAAAATATGAAAGTGCAATGTGCTTTTTGATTACATCAGGGGTTTCTATTTGCCACTTTAATCCTTAGAATTCAGCTGTTCCCTGTTCAGTCCTTTTACATCATCCTTAGCTAATCTGTCAAACATTTCAGACAGCCAAACCAATTTTCAGATTGTTGGGGACTTTGCCACAAGCACCGTGTGCTGTTAATAAGATTTTCATTTGGAGTGATGCCATGTCGTCCATGTTTTCTATTGTATATAAATACTGAGATTTAATGGCTCCAGGTTTTGTTTAATGTTAACATCAACAATAAAAAAAGGGAGGTTCTCAAACGCCAAGCCCCATAGTGAAATGCACTAGTGACAGCTATTTGCAAGGTTAATGTTGTGGAAAACAACATCCATCTTTGAAACAGTTTCATTAGCCCCATACAGCTGACCTCTCCACATAATGTTGTCAAATGTGACGTGCATCAGATTATTGGGAATATGGAGATCAATAAATATGCAACACCAGCGCTCAGAACGCTCCTGGCATCATAGCCCTACAAACGCCATCTAACATCCCAAAGAGTAGCTGTCATCTGTCAAATCTACGGGCAAATAGACAGGCTTAAGGGGAAAGCTATTGGGAATAGTGAAATACATAAGCAAAGATGAATGTGGGAGTGCAAAGTCAGGGTTCTGACACATTGCGGTTCCAAACGAGAAACTCCAGATAAACACTTTAGAGCAAGACTTGCCTTATTTGTTGTGTTAAATGTAAACCCCCTCCATGAGTCACCATCCACTGGGTCTGGGTTTTCACACCCTCTCTCCTTTCCTCCATGTTGCTCTTGTCATAAAATCATAGAATTACAGGATGGTTTAGGTCGTAAAAGCCCTCCAAGGTCATCGAGTGCAACCATTAACCCAGCACAGCCAAGCCCACCACTGACCCAGGTATGTCCCCAAGTGCCACATCTACATGACTTTTAAATCTCTCCAGGGATGGTGACTCCACCACTGCCCTGGGCAGCCTGTTCTGGTGCTTGATACACTTTCTGTGAAGAATTTTTCCCTAACATCTAATCTAAACCTCTCCTGGTGGAACTTGAGGCCGTTGCTTCTTGTCCTAACACTTGTTACTTTGGAGAAGAGACCAATTCCCACCCAGCTTCAACCTTTCAGGGAGTTGCAGAGAGTGAGCAGGTCCTCCCTGAGCCTCCTTTTCTCCAGGCTGAGCCCCCCCAGCTCCCTCAGCCACTTGTGCTCCAGACTCTTCACCACCTGCTTGCCTTGTCCCCTGCACTTTGCCCACTCAGTGGGACACATCCCAGCATTCTGGGTGTCTTGCCAGCCCCATGTCCAGGAGCACACTGGGAACTCTGGTCTCCAGTCCTGACACTCCAGGTCTGCAAAGACAGCCTGAAAATGAGCTCCCAAGGAGAGGAAAGGTCTCTCTCAATGTAGTAGCTTCCACAGAAGTCAGCGTGTTTTGATAATGGAAAAGTAAATAGTGAAAAAATAATATTTCCTTTTAATTTTTGAAATAAATTCTATTGACACAGCATTCTTCTTGTTTATTCTGGTCTTAAACCAGGATCCAACTGCAGCAGATAGAGAAATCAATCTATATCATATCAAACCATCAGCACACTTTGGCTGTAGGTCCAAAGAGGTGAAGGTGTGAAACAATGGCAAATAACAGAATTAAAAAGAGGGTTTAGGAACCAATTTCAAAAGGGAGGAAGAACAGACAGTACCGTGCATGACTGAGCTCCCAGTAATTTCAAACCAAAAGGAAAATGAAGGTGCAAAGATCCCTCCTACCTGGACTTTGACTGTAAACATTTAGAGAGTGAAAAGATCCGATTTTTTTGTCTTTTTTTTCTGTATGTATGACATGGTTCTCATCACCATTTGCTAAATAATTGGGCAGTAATGCTCAGCCCAAAGCTTTGGAAGCATTGGTGTGGCTGCCACAGTGATGGAATTCTGCAATAAATCAGTGATTGGAATGAGTGGGAGCTGAAAACTCCCTCAAAACTCACAGTATGCAGAGAATGACACACCTCTAAACAGCACCTTCTGCCAAGATATATATGCATATTAAAGAGTTCCACTGAGCACATGCTGTCCAATTAAAGAGCTGAGGCATTGGGCTTCTGGGGTTCTCTTTTTCCTTATACGTTTTTAAAACCACTGCTCATGTTGTGGAAAAGGAGAACAAACAGAAAGCAGAAAGGTATTTTTGAAGTATACAGTTATAAGGTGCTTGGCTGATAATTTGCAACCTTGGTACACAACATACCTTTTAGCAAGGCTATTTATTTCTCAGGGAGAATGCTACGGTACTTACGATAAAGGCCTCTGTTGGACCTCTTCATCAATAGCAAACCTTTAAGCACAGCACATTTCATAAATAGGAGTTCCACTAACACAGACTTCAAAAGGATAGAACCTGATAATTCAAAAATAGAGCTATATTAAGTGTTCCAACAGTCCATCCATAAAAGCAGCCTCCAAACGCCTCCTCTGTGCAGCATGACAGTCTATTAGAATAATAGCAGGGGAAAGCATAATTACAAGTAATCATTGGTTGGAAAGGAGCTAGTTGTTTTTGTAGAGTAAAATGCCTTCCTGAACCCAGCAGAAAATGCAACGCCGGTTCTAGCGCCGGGGGCAGGAAGCTGCAGAAAATAATCAGGGCACAAATCTTCAGTGAGCCGGGTTTATTTTTTTTTTAAACCCTCACGCTTAATATTTTCCTGGTGAACTGCACTTAATTTGCTGCCACAGTTTAAGTCCAGTTACAATATTATTGCTGTTGGTCGGGCATTGACATCCCTCCAGCTGGAATATCACCTTGGCTTTGGAAGACTTGATGGCTTTTCTTCTCGTCAATGTGAAGATGTCCCTGCTCACATCAGGGAGATTGGACCAGATGACTTTTAAAGGTCCCCTTGAATCCAAACCATTCTGTGACTGTTTTTAAGACAAAACCTCTCTACTAGCCATGATTTCTAACACGTGGGAGACCACCCCTGCAGTCTATAAAGGTGTTTCAATTACTTGTATGAGAAAGTTCAGGAGGGATCCACAGTTCTTCCCCACATCCTCATAAATGCAGTACTTGGGCCTGTGTCTCCCAGGGCAAAAAAAAAGAGCCCACAGGTAAAAGCAACTTGTGTTTGCATGTTGCTGAGCTCCAGAAAACCCACCTCTGAGAGCTCCTTCTCCCTTTTGTTTCCAAAGTTCTCTGCCTTCACTCCTACCTCCTTTCCCCCCCCCACCCTCAGACGTGTCATTCTGCTCTGCCAGTTGAGAGATTTGAAGGTTACTCCTAACTATAGTAAAAGTAGGACTGTGGGGTTTATTGTTATAAACCTGTGTCCAGGATTATTTATGGTTATTCTTGTTAGAGTTGTGTATCTTAATAACCTCTACATACCACCTCCAACCCGCTCACTCTGAAGCTCCAGGAGACCACAGCCCAGATCACAAGGCTGAGGAACTGAAAACTTCATTTGGCATCACATTCCTCAGCTTCCTGGTCATGTTAAAAACCGGCAGTTTTCCTCACCACAAACGAGGCCAAGAATACACTTGGGCCAATTAAGCAATTATAATTATACCCCCAAGTGCCAATCACTTTATTCATTCTGCTATTCCACGTGAAGGACCAGCGACTCCTTTGTATTCACCATGCAGAAAGCACCTCTGTAAACCAGCCTGTATTTCCTTGCCTGTATTATGTTGCTTTTAAGGTAAAAACAGCTCTTTGTGAGGACAGTGCCATTATAAAGTGATATGCTTAGTCACAGCCAGCGCTTACCAAAAAGTTTCAATGTTCATTACATTAGCTGGTCTTAAAAATGGAATGCAAACCAATTTTAATCAATATGTAGTAATAAATAAATATTAAGGGACTAGACCACTAATGTACAGGTAGCCTAATTAAAGCAACAGCATTTGCTGCACTCACATACCTTAATTTTCCCTACAAAATCCTTATTGAACCACTACTTTTTTAAAAAAATTGCATTTGCAATTAGAAACACTGAAGTTACATTATCGATTTTCTGCTAAAAACCTTTTTAGTAAACAAGCACAAACTACATTCATTAAATGTAAGTGCTTGGAGCTATGGTGTGAAATTCAATTCAGCCATTATCATGAATTACACTGATTATTGCTGTAATTATTTTCTCTTGGATACAACTGCATTTCTGTTCCTTGCTAGTTGTGTTGGACATATAACCATGTTCATTTTATAGCTAATAATACTCAACTGTAGTTTCAGCAATTACTATCACTTATACAAATCATTAAGTTAAGCTATGGGTAGCCAGCAAAATTTAAAAAAAAAGGCAAGTAAAACATCCTTTTTTTTTTTTTACCTCTAAAATAACTAATGGCATTGGCAACAGAGGAAAATTACTGATGTTAAATGATTTACATTAGAAAAAGTGATCACCTGTGATACACTTCCACTGATATTTTGGTCACAGTGAACTCCATAACTCCCCATTCAAAACCTGCCAGGTAAATCATCCTTTTGCCTTTACCACACAGGCCAATAGAACAATCCCTTTTTTAAAGTTTATCTGTTAAGAGAACAAACTTTTCTTGAGGGCTATTTACGCACTGACAAGCCCCAGCCAAAATTAAGCATACCGATAATTTGATCCATTAAAACAATTTGTTTCAGAGTTGATTTCAAACATAGCAATAAAAAATTGGTTTACAGTCAGAGATCCTTTCCCAAACCTAGTGACTGTAATCAAGAGGACGTGTTGCCAGCAATGGTATTGCTCTTTTCAGACCAAAAAACACCCAAATCATTAAGCATTTCTTAGGACAAATCCATAAGTGTTTATTTCAACCATTGCTTGGACAAGAAGTCCAGGATCAAATGGTACAATAAAAGTGATGTTCTTGAAAAACAGTTATTTCTGGAACAGTGTGTAAGAGCAACCAGTGAATAACAGAGTGAAAACCAGCAAGGACAGAGAATTTGGCTCATGGTATCATGGCAAAATTTTAGTTGGCAGAGGATCTCCTGGTTCCAGCCTCTCTGCCCAAGATTGAAGCATTTGGTACCATTTGCCTAATATTTGTGTACAGCAGCGTGGATGTACATCACATCAAACAGTGTTCACTGGGTAATCCACAAGCTACTTGTGTAGAGAAAAAAATTCTACACCTGTGTACAGGAAAATCTCCCAGGAAGCTGCTGAGCTGAGGGCCCAAAGCAGAGAGTGAGTGCTCTGCTGCCTGCAGGAGCTGGAGGTCATCCCAAGTTGGTGAATAAATTGTTCCAAATAAAACTTGGACTAATAAGGGAAAACCAATATCTAGAATCACAGAATGGTTTGGTTTGGAAGGGACCTTAAAGACCATCTCGTTCCAATCCCCTGACATGGGCAGGGACACTTTCCACTAGACCAAGTCCCTCCAAGCCCCATCACCCCTGGTCTTGAACACTTCCAGGGATGGTTCCAAGGATGCCACAGATTCCCTGGACAACTTCTGTCAGTCTCTCACCATTCTCACAGCCAAGAATTCCTTCCCAATATCCCACCTAACCCTGCCCTCTGGCAGTGGGAAGTCATTCCCCTTGTCCTGTCCCTCCATGCCCTTGTCTAAAGTCCCTCTTCACTCTCTTGGAGCCCCTTTAGGTACTGGAAGGGGCTTCAAGGTCTCCCTGGAGCCTTCTTTTCTCTCAGGTTTCATAGGAGACAGAAGCAGAAGCTTTGACTTGGAGATATTTTAGCAAAGGAGGCATTTATACAATACGTTGACCGTGTCATCATCTTTCAGAATATTTTTTAAGGTCCTTTCCAGCCCAAACCATTCTATGGTTTGATCTCATGATCAAATATATGGAGGTCTCTGTACCTAGAGTATCAGAGAATAAAATGTTTGCTGTATTTGCAAAAATGCAAAAACTCTAAGAATAACACGTGCAAATTTTCTGAAGAAGTAAAAATACCACCTCTTCTCCCAAAGCCAAGAAAGAGATTGGAAACCTAGAAAAAAAAAAAATCAGTGGAAAATTTAAAACCACTCTTACTGTTCTTAACTGGCTGTCCCACTTTATTGTCCCACTTTATTTTAAATTAGAAAGCACTGGATAAATAGCAAGGAAATCCTACCCGAAATACAAGCATTAAATACAAAAAGAAGACAACGGGTATTCCCAGATATCTTCTTCATATAGGAATCTTTCCACTGGCCACTTTGAAAACATGTAACTTAACCTTCAAAGCAGGGAAGATGCGTTGTAGAAGTTCTGCTTAGCTGACCATGAATACTAATTGCAGGAAGAACGATCTGCGCGGGGGCCCGAGGGCATGAGCTCAACCAAGGGCACAAAAGTTTCATCGTGCTGCTGCAAACAATGGAGCAGGGTGATGGTCTGAGTGCCAGACAGCCTCCCTGAAAGGGGACACCTCCCAGACCTCGAAATAATCCGGAGAAGAAAAAGAAATCCCCTTTTCAGAGTAGCCTTGGGAAAGAAGGATGAGCAATGAGGACTTTCATGTGTGTATCTGTACTTTTCCATGTATCTCTGTATTCCCACATTGCAGACAACACTTCTATTAGTCTGTTTGACTGCACACAGTCAGCCCCTTTCTAGCTAAGCATCCAGGTTCCTTGCTGATGTGAGGGGTGAACCACTCCAGCTATTCCTCCTGGTTCATCAAGAGCTCAGCAGTCCCTTTGCCATGTCTCACCGATTTCTTCTTCGTTGGGAAGGTTGTATGTGGGTCTTTCCCCACCACGGGGCAATGCTGGCACTGAAACAGAGCTTTGGCCACAGCAGCAGAGTCCAAATCTCAGTGTGCCTGAAGGACCCTGAGTCACAGGTCAGCATTACTGCCAACAAAACATGACTGAAGTACCACCACCAGGCTGAAAAAGCACCGAAGCTGCAACCCTGTCACCCACATGTTCCATCAGCCCAATATTTCATAAATAGGACCAGATCTGCGGGTACAAGATCTGCACTGAACCCTCCCATGGTCCTGCCTGCTCCTCTGGCCCAGAGATGTCCACACCTGGACTACCAGGTGATCTCTTAACTTCACCTAGCCTAAGGTCAGCCTTTCTCCAGATAGCTTGTTCTCATCTTGGTCAAAAGGAAAGAGGTGCATGTCTTTGGACGCTCTGGAGATCCCTTCTCCAGGGTAAATTCTGGGAGCCCTTCTGGGAATGGTCACCTGTAAGCAGGATCTGAACTGAAACACTTTACCTGAGTCCCAGCTGTGGGAGATGGTGTGACATCCCAACAGAGGTGGAAAGAGGAGGTCAATATAAAATTCTCCAGAAGATGAAGATCTGCGACAAACATGTGAGCCAGGGGCGGAGCAAACCTAGAAAAAATGGGGAGTCAGAGAGCTAAAACTGTTCTCTCAGCTTGCAGCACAGCAAAGAGGACAAGTGATGCAGTGAACTACAGGGGTGGCCACCAGCTCCTGTTTGCTTGGTTCACCACAGGTTTGCCTTAAAGAGCAACACAAGGCAAAGCTGGTCTGGTTTATGCCCTCCCCACAACATCAGGTGGAACACCTGTGTTTGGTACCTGACCTCCAAGTGCATTTTCAAGAGGCTTTCTGCATCCAAGGCAGGGGTGGGTGTCCTTTGCTTGGAGTTTTCACCTGAAAACACTCTCCCTTTCAGCTTGCAAGATGATCCTGGTTGGCAGCTGCATTAAACTCCTTGAAGTCAATAGAAGTTACCCCACGGAATCCTGCCTGCTCTGCAGACTTGGTGTAGGCAGGGCAGGACAGATGGAAAATCCAAACTCTGAGGTAACACAGGTAGTCCAGGTTCTGAGGTTGGGGTGAGGGGAGGAAGAGGAGTCAGCTTTCAAACTTCAGGAAAACACCTCTGGATCACAAAATCTCTGAACTGTGAGGGGGTGGAAGAGTATCCATGGCAGGGGTATGGCTGTGTCCTTGCACTTTGTGTACCCTGCACACTACAAGCTGCTGCTGACCCTGGGGATAGTGACCTAGGGAGGTGGACACCAGGAAGACAGCATTCATCTTCCCTTCTTCCAAAAGACTGGAATACACTTAGTTCTGCCTTGAGCCAAGGAATGAGTTCAATGCCCTGTTTTCTAGAGCTCCGTTAATTTGAAAGTGCCAGGTGGGAGAAGATTTTAAAAGGCCTGAGGTTCAAAGAGAGAGTTGCAATCACTGTTTCAAAGTCAGATTCTTCTCCCAAGTTCAGTGTTCAAAACTGCAGGTCTCGAAATCACATTTGAAACACCTGGAACACAGTTTTCTAATGAGTTTAATAATAACCCCACTGTGGGAGGTTATAACCTAACAACTCTGTGGTGCCTGCCAACCAATACAGAACAGCAATACTATCATGGATAAAGGAAGCTCCTATTTCTGGATCAGGGGATGTGTAGAGAGAAGTAAAAATAATCAAAGGACCTTTGCCTGGAAATCCAGCCTGTAATTAATTTTTCAAAAGCAGCACAAGTTTTCTCTGGGCCTTGTTTTGTGACATACATTGGGATGGGATTCCCTGTGCCCCAGCTAAACTCTGCTCCCACTGAAAGCAAGAACAACCCAGTGCTGAGTGCTTTTGGAAAGCCATTATATTTTTTCTTTCCTTTTGGGATGTGTCCAACAGGACTCTGGAGAAGACAAAGTCATAATTCCAAGCAATGACCAGGAAGTGAAGCAAACAAACACATAACCAAACAAAATATCCTGCTTGTCTAAAACAATTCTAAAAGGGAGGTTGTTTTCTTTTCCTGCAAAGCTGGTATTTGGGCAGAGAGACAGAGAGGATGGGAGAAGTTGGAGAGGGGAGTGTGTATCCCACTCCAGGAAAATCATGGAAGTCAGATGTTTTTGCTGTGTAGGGCTGTTGATGATTGTGTAGGTGGATTAACAGACCAAGTCTGGCAGAAATATCTTGTGTTAGAGCTTTCCCCTGAGATAAACAGCAAAGAAGAAACATCATGATGGCACTGCCCACCTTCAAAAGAAGGGAAAACCTAATTAGGGAAAGAAACATCCTGGGATAAGTTGATTCCCCTGACAAAACCCCCAGCTGCCCGTGGAAATGATATGCACGAAGGTTAGAGGGATAATATTGTCAACTTAACCTGCTCAAACACATCTTCAGAGAACTTTGCTTTTGATTTGTTATGAAGAAAAATTGCAGCTGAGGTTTTTCCTTGTTCCTTGTAGTACTTGGATCTGTACAATTGAGGTACTTAAAATAACATTTATATGACTGCCAGCAATGGTTGATCAGTTAGTGTGACATGGTACAGATAAAAGCTCCAATTAGGCCTTAACTGTTTACTTAATAGAAAGACCTGTTAGAAACAAGAAGGATTGCCTGTTAGCAGAAGAACAGAACTTTTTCACGTGGCAGATTATCAGTATTCTTTAGGTTCACACATAAACAAGGCTGAAATGCAATTACATTTCCCACAAGGACCCAAATGCTTTTAACCTTTTCAAGGTAAAAAGAGTAAAAAAAAAAAAATGCTGAAACTGCTGTTGAATTAGGTCCAGCTAGCTTGCTTTTTTTTTTTTTTAAGTTTTTGTTTCATTTTAATAATGGTTGAGTCTGTTTCACAGCCTGTGGCCTCTTCAAACCTGTTACTTTTAAAGATATAGCAGATGCTTCCTAAATGGAAAGGAAATTGTAATGATGCAAATCCCTATTCACATGATTTTCCAAATAGGTTTGAGCACTACAGGCTGTATAGGGCAGGTGGGGTAGTGTTACAGACAACCAGAAAAGGTAAACTTGAATACAAATAGACAAATCAAGCACACGTGTTCGTTTGAAAGTTTGTAGTCAGCTCCTCAATCTGTGCCCGAGAAAATAAGCTATTATTGGCACTGAGTGGCCTTCTCAGCATCAGAAAGCTAGAAATTAACTTAATTGCTGAACTGCACCTAAAATCATCTGCTTCAAACATTACAATCTGCCTTTTAGTCTCATCAAAATTCCAAATATGTTAAAATTCTAATCTGCAAACGTGCTAAATTAGCACTTTGAAACCACAATATTTAACCTGTTGGCTAATCTGGTGTCAAGTGAAAACATGTCAAACAATATGGAAATCATATACTGTACAAAAAGCCACAGCAATTTCCCTAAAAAAATCTCTAGCATGGGGGTGCCATGAGGAATTCTGAAGTCTGGTTTCATTACAAGCTACCCTACTGTGTCTTTCCTCATCTTAATAATTAATACAGATTAATCTGGATAAAGAGAAAGATTTTTCATTTCAGAATTTAGTGAGATTTTCTTTGCTTTAGAAGTGTAACTTTGCAAATCCTTGCAGTTTTACACGAGCAAGAAGATTTGCATCTGAAAGGAAGTTGCCTTCATTTGGTAACACACACAGACATCCTGGAGCCCTACTGCACTACCCAAAATGTCTTTGAGAGATGTGTGCCATTCTGAGTGGTGGTTTGTAGGACTGGTCAGAGAACAAGTTAAAATACCCCGTTCTCCCCAGTTTCTATCCACCCAAGTGGAATTTGACTTCATCCAAACAGGTAAGATGCTTCTTTTTTTGGGACATACACACACACAGGATAAAAAAGACAGGGCAACAGAGCTGGGGAAGGGTCTGGAGCATAAGTTGGATGAAGAGCTGCTGAGGGAGCTGAGGAGGGCTCAGCCTGGAGAAAAGGAGGCTCAGGGGGGACCTTATTGCTCTCTACAACTCCCTGACAGGTGGGGGGATCCGAGGGGGTCGGGCTCTGCTCCCAGGGAATGAGGGACAGGAGGAGAGGAAACGGCCTCAAGTTGTGCCAGGGGAGGTTTAGTTTGGAGATTAGGGGAAATTTCTTCACAGAAAGGGTTGCCAAGCACTGGAACAGGCTTCCCAGGGCAGTGGTGGAGTCACCATCCTTGGAAGTGTTCAAAAAAACTTGTGGATGTGGCACCTGGGGACATGAGTTAGTGCTGGACTTGACAGTGCTGGGGGAATGGTTGGACTTGATGATCTTAAAGGTCCTTCCAACCTATTCTATGATTCTATGAAAACCCAAACATGGACTGTATTGCTGTCCAGTAGTGATGAACTATCAGTGTAAAATCTTCTTCTCACACCAAAAAGGAACTAAAAACTATCACAGAGCACTGAACAAAATGTTCCTTTAGGGAAGCTGCTTATTATTGCTATTTCTATTTCGTATTAAGAGCTTGAAGGAAGCAAGACAGAAGCCCAGCTTATGACTTCTGACAAACTTTTCTCAAAACCCCTAAGAGGTTGTTATAAAAGACAGTGAGAGGTGAGAAGCAAATTATTGCCATGGATTAGAAAGCAATTTGCACTGATCAAGTTCAGAGAAATCTCAGAGAAACCCAGTGAGTAGATAAATTGACCACACAACAGCAGTGACAGCCAATATTGACAAATGCAAGGCATGGGAAGAGCCATTAGACTTCACACACAGAATTGTCTGCAAACACACACCTTATACTGAATTGCCTGCTTTAAAAAATTCAATCCACAATAAACAGTAGTGCAGGTACATTTGGGGAAGTACAGATATAACACAATGAATGCCCATCCTGACTGATCAAAATGAAGGATGACTTTACCCAAAAAACTATCATCAAATAACTTAGCAACAAAATCTTTAAGAACTACAAGCTTTGGTTAAGCCAAACTTGTGTTTAGCATTTTTTTATTTTTTTTTTAACGTGGAGATGCCAAGGCAGTCAACCCAAATAATCTCAGAAAAGTGTTTTCCTATTCAGTTAGGCTACATAATAATGGTGATTAAATATTTAAACAAGCAGTATGGAAAATATAAGCATTTACCTTACTGGTTAGAAACAGGGAGGAACTGAGTGCTCTGAAAACAGACCAAATAACATGTGGTATGCCATATTTTCATAGGAAATCTTATTTTTACTCTAACTCTGGAAGCGAAATGGCAGCAAAAAATGGTCAGATAGAAATGCAGATATCAATGCCATCTGGTCTTATTCTTAAATATCTATTCTTAAATAGCTTTAGCACACATGGCACCACTTTGGGCACACACAAGCACACAGCTCTGTCCAGAATCAGGCTCACAGAAAGGAAATGGGAATTTAAAAAGGAAAATCTCCATAAACTATCAGACTGCTATGACAGAAAAGACAATACCCACAACTTGTTGCCTTTCTGATCTTGTGGTTTCTTCTAATATCTTCCTAAATGTTTTCCAGCTTTTATTTATAGGGTTCTCTGAGATTGAGTGCTTCACTATCAAAGTTAGTGACTCCAACAGGTAATTGTTCTCCGGGAAAAATATTTTTGTTTACTTCAAATTTTAATCAGTTTTCATTAAGCATCCTTAAATAACAAGCTTAGTATACAAGGAATTTACCGATTTAGAAGGGAATTAATAAAGTTTCCAGTTCCATAACTTTTATTGAACTTGTATTGGCAGGATATATTAACAGAAAATATCTACTCTGCTACAGCAGCTTGGATTGTTTGAACTTCTGCTTTTTCAACAAGTTTTGGGCTATTCCTTATTATATTATGGCATTTGAACAGGGACAAGATAAATTGCTTTTTGAGTAAAACACAGCAGAGGATCTCTAGTTTTAAGTACTTTTAATTAGTTTCTAATTCAGTGGTGTTATTAATGAAAAGATGCCTCATTAGACTGAAAACCCTTCCCAAAAAAAATTGCAGCAGAAAGGGAGTTGCAAAGCCTGGAGCCCTTGGGTTCCCCTTTGGACTGTCATGATTCATGATCAGCAGGGCTGGAGAGGCAGGAGCCTTCCTCCCTCAGCCCTCAGCCCCCTACAAGGGGATGCAAAGGAAGAAAATCCCTCCATCATGAAACATGACACCCGACTAATAGTTACAAATGTGTTTTCCAGAAGAAAGAGTGGGGGAAAGGGCTTTAGAAAAGCTTCTATTCTACTGTACAGGAGAGCTTTTGCCTTTTTCAAGCAGCTTTTTTTAAAATCAACTCTAAAAACGTCCCTGTTTGAGACTATATTTAGAATCACTGGCTAAAATTACAGAACTCATTCCTTATGCCAAAACCAACAGCAGCATTTTCCAAGCAGTGGCCAAATAAAACAAGGCAAGGATTAAATCAATTTGACACCTTCTAGGGTTTCCACCAAGTGCTCCCAGAGAAAAGCATGGGTTTGTTTTCCTGACTGTCTATTTCCTTCAGTCTTTTTTTAAATTTCATTGTGTCTTCTTTGTAAATACTCAGTGTTGGGAGCACGGCTGGGCAGACAGGATATAACAATACACATCCACAGAAACAGGGGCTGGATCCTCATGGAGAGCAAATTTGTGTCTGGGATGGCCCAGAGCCCTGGCCAAGGAAAAGCAGCTTACAACACGTTGAGTGTGTCTATCACAGAATCACAGGATGGTTTGGGTTGGAAGGGACCTTAAACACCATCTCATTCCAACCCCCTGCCACGGGCAGGGACACCTTCCACCAGACGGTGCCTGTGCTGGGACTGCAGCTGTTCTCCTTAAATCCACATTGTGATGATCAACATCCACTAATTCAACATCAACAGGCTTTCATCCTATTGAAAAGCCACCTAATTCAAGACACTGCTTTCACATGCCACAAACGTGGGCACAGAGACAGGCTGTGGTGTCAGAGCACACTTCTTTTACTTGGTGACAAAAGTAAACTTAGCCAGAATTCAGACCCAAAAACGTGTGCATTACCATAGTTTCCCTTAAATTCCTATCTGTAATAACATCATTTTCATTTTCCAAATGGGAAAATGTCCCAGTATTTTCTCAGACTAAGTGCCTGGCTCTGTAAAAGTGGCTTCGTGCTGACCCAGTAGAGCCCAGAGCATTTCAGTGAGAGCACAGCCCACCTGAGGATGTCTCTGCTTTCAGCAAGGTCTCGACCACGTAGTCTCTTGATGCCTCTTTTAAATTAAATTATTGCATGATCTGATACAAACCCAAAACTAGGAATGGGTGTCAACCTTTATGTTTTGCTTACTCAGTGCGAAAATCATTGATACACAGCATCTTCCTGGAAATTATCACCTGTGTGGGCACCTGACAACTGAAACTCCTGCTGTTATACACCTCCACCTGTCTTTTGCCCCGTGTTTACTTCCAGAGTAGGCTTGATAAGGTTTCCACTTCTGTTTGAAGCTGTCTTGGTTAAGGTTAAGATATCTTTCTGCACAGGGGAGTAGGTAGTGAAGACCCTCCCTTAACAGTGTGTTGTCCTTCCTTTCACAAACCATTAATTATTTTTTTAAATATATTTATAAAAATGTATTTATATTTACATATATTTATATATTACATTTACAAAAATATATAAATATTTTGCTTATCTGCATATCTAATAAAATGCAAATATTGCATTCTGTATATATTAATTTGCTGCTGAAGACACAATTGTTAGTCTTTCATGTTTGCTTCTTTGCTGAGGACACCTGAGGTTTCTATAAATACAAGAATAAATACTAGGTCAACTAAGAAGTTAGCTCCCAACACAGAAATCATGTAATATTCCCTCCCTCAGGTATTTATGTTGTCCCTGTAGAGTTAATTGGAAGGATTTAACCTGATGGTTTATGACTTTATAAGACATTAAGAAGCAAGCCTTGAGCAGGAACACAGAGAGAGCATCTCCCTGTAGTCAGTGGAGGAGCAAATACAGAGGTTGAGGGTCTGGAGCAGGAGCCAACACACAATAAAATCTTCCTAAAACTGTCCTAGCACAGGGAATAACTCCAGCCTGAAGACACAGCTCATCCCTTTCCATGCCCATGCCCTCAGCAGAGAGGGAGTTGACTCAGATCCCCCGAATGTAACACGAAGCTCTCGGGGAACAGGGTTTGGTGAATCACAGCCGGTGATACACCCAGTGACCAGCAGACTGAGGCACGAGAAAAGGTTTTCCTCCTTTCTTCCTAACTAGATCAAAGCTCCCCCGAGGCAGGAATCTCTGCTGGAAAAGGAATGCTCCATGCAACCCCTGCTCCAGGTAGTGCATTGGCAATGAGATGTGCACTGACATCCGTCCTGATTTAATGCCGCCCGAGAGCCATCGGGATTCTGAGCAAGCAGTACTTGGACACAATCCAAAGGCCATGATTGTGCATTGCAGACCTTAGAAACACGTCCCAAGAACACAGCTCTCTCCTGCCCATCAGTAAGTAAAATATATCCCAGAGGCTTCTTTTGCTATACAGCAATCAGGTTCTGCAAATCCATTTGCTGGCTGCAGTGCATCTCATTTCCCAGCTTCTTCCCCTTCCACCCTGCTCACTGTGCCTGTTCAGCCCTAGCAGCTGCATCTCAGTCAAAAATCAAACCTTTTGCAGACAACTGAGGCTTCAGAGCTGAGAAGAAGACATAAAAAATACCAAAGACAAAAGACAACCAAGGCTTTTGCTCCTGCCTGAAGTGAACACAACAAATCATATCCAAGTGCAGCCTGTCACACTTCCCTATGCTTCTGTCCACAAGTAATATTTGGATTAAACTGACATATACATTTTCTCATTATTTTCTTTCTTTAAGTTCTTCCTCAGGATTTGGAAAAAAAACAAAAGGGGGAGGAGGGGGAATTTGGAGAAAAAAAAAGCAGGGAAGGGGGAACTTCTGATATTTTCAATCATCCGGAGCTGACCAAGGGATAGAAGAACTGGACTCTGAATTTCTTTCTTATGCTGCAAATATATCTCAGAATTGAGTAAGAGAGGGAAGGCACAGGTTGTGCACATCTGTGTGCATGGGCACACACGAACTTCCCTCTTGTCTTAGCTTTGAACTGCTGGAGAAAATCTTCAAAATGGGCAACAGTCTCGAGGCAATCAGACAGACTGTCTGCAGCACAACGATTTAATTTGGTCCTGTTGCCCCTTCTGAAAAATGATGTCGACAGAAGATAAGGAGACAGAGAGTTTCAAATTGTTCTATCAGGACCAGTTGCCTGTTAGGAGGCTTATTCGAGGCAATTCAGAATTGTTCCGCCTTTTCCCAAGGCAATTCCCAGCAGGACTGTTTGGAGCTGAAGGAAAGGCTAAAATATTTACAGAGCAGGAAGAGGTGCTGTGGGTTTGTACATATTCTGTACAACAGACCCTCCTGTGCATATTACCCTTACCTTGTTTTGCTCTTCCGTCTGCTTGCTGCTGAAGCTTTTTCTTCCTGAGAGTCTGTTTATTAGTTGAAAATAACAGGAGCTTTTCCATTTTTATTTTCCCAAGGCAGGCAATTCAAATAATCTCAGAAAATTGTTTCCCTATTCAGTTAGGCTATATAATAACGCAGGACCAAATCTTGTCATTAACTAATGAGCTGAGATGGATTTACTAGGGGAAGACCAAGAGATTGATATGGCTCTAGCTCATCCTCTTCAACACCACACAGAGGATGTATTTTCCAGAGGAACTGCCACCAGCCAAGTACAAGGGAACCTCAATAGGGACCACAGGGTTAAGAACACCTCTCTCATTGTCAAATACAATCATTCTTTTCTAATGCCTGAATTATGGTGGTCATTTTATTGTTTTGATGTTATTTATACATTTTTTTAATATATTATTTACCCATTCATGCTCGTTCATGTTAAAGAAAGTAAACCCAAGATAAGCAATGTATAATTCTGTATATTAGCATACAAAGTGATGGCATTTGAAAGTGCCTGAGCCTGGCCAGTCCAGGTTTATAACTCTCTGGGGTTCATCTCAACAGCTGAAGGAGAGCTGCCAATAACCCCAGCCAGCAGAGCTTGAGGGGCTCTATTCCTCACTAGGAACTGGCCAAGCTAAAGTGGTCAAGCCAAAAGTCAGGAATGGCTTTGCACTCTCCATCTTTTCTTGCCTGTTTATTTTCTGTTATTGTTTTCTCTCTCCATTATCTTTTCAGAGGGACATCACCTAGAAGATTTTGGGGGCTCAAAAAAAAAAAAAAAAAAAGAATTCAGTATGTTCTCAAAAGTAGAGTTGGGAAGAGCAAACCCAAAGTAATTAATTTCTGATACTTGCAGATGTAATTTTCAGGTCTTTCATCTGAGTTCCTCCATCAAGTTCTAAGCACACAGCAACATCCAGACCCCAAATCACCAGCACCATTTTGCCCCCCCCCCTTCACCATCTGAAGAAACACATCTCTGCTCAGCAGGGACTGGATAGAGATTCATTTCTCCCAAGACCAGTTTTGCATCTGTGCCTTAAAGGGAACATGAACTGACAAGGTACCAGGGTAACACAGGCAGCAGGTGTTTGACCTGGGTCCCTTTGCTCGAGGCTGAACAGTGAAGAATAAAACAGGACCTCCTGTGAGCACCACTGTGGTTTCCTCACCCATGTCCCTGTCTGGGCACCCAGAGAGGCTGGATTCTGCCAGCAGATCCTTTCCCTGCTGCCATCATGGGTGTTCCCACACAGACCCACAGAAAGGTACAAAAAATTCTCTCGTGCACCAGCTTTTAAAACTTCCTCAAAGTTAACCAGGTCAAGGGAAACCCTTGCAGGCCAGTTTGATCCACATAAACATAGATAGCCAGGTATGATCCCATCTCTGCTGCCTCATGAAAAATAGAAATGTATTTGCAGAGAAATTAATGACTTGCACAGAACACATCCCGTTAAACACCAGACAACCCCACTGGCAGAAAATGCAAAGATCTGTGCTGGCCTGTTCAGCTGAGGCTGAACATCTTCAAATTTAATGGGGCACAGTTTGTGCTTAAGAAGGATAACAGCTATTAAGTAAAAGAAAAATGTTTATCAACCAGAGTAATTTCTACTAATGTTCATTCACCATTCAAGACTACACAGCCTACCCAGATACATTTTATTGTCTAATGTAATAAAAATTCCTATATAAGATCTTACCATCCAGTAGAATTGGTTTTTAAAGATTTACTTTTTAAAGTTAGCTCACCAAAAACTGAATAAGGCATGAGATAGATTCAGACCAGTTACAGACCTATAACTCTGTGTGTAGGTCATAGGCATCAGTTATGAGTTTGATCTACGTATGTTTGGAATACCAGTGGATAGACAACCATGACAGACATTATCATACACACTATCCCACATGGACAGGTTCTTAATAAGGGGTGATCCAAGGCATATTTTGTTGCTGTGAATGGCAAACTTGAGAAACAAGCTCTCAGGACCAAAGTTTTCTCGCTGGTCAGCAGCCTCCTGGTCACAAAACAAGAGGAACTGCGGTTCCACACACAGCTTTGCTTTTAAGGACCTCGTAGTGAGAGTTGTCTGAGTTTCTGGTCAGTTGAGCAACACTGAAGCAGGGAACAGCTATTCAAGAAAGAGCATGACCATGGGCCAGCCCCTCCCTTATTTAGGGCAGCCCTGCATCCATCTCCCGGCCCAGAGCTGCTCCAGAGCCACTTAACCCACCCAGAGTGTTGAAGTGACATCAGCCCTTTGTCACCAGTCCTCACTCCTGGATTTAAGGCAGCGAGCACGGCACTCGCTTCACCTCCTCATCCCTGAAGTCCTTAAGCAATTCCCTTCCCTGCCAAAAGGCAGAGTGCTGAAGGTTGTTTTATGACTGAGCAGAGAGCAATGCCAGAATGAGGGAAGTGCAAAGGTGGCTCTCACAGGCTCGTGGACAAGAACATTATTAGATCACCAAGTCTGCCTTTCTTCAGAAGTCAACATGGAATTTTATACGGAAAACTCTTCACTGAGCCTAATAATTTGTGTTTGACAAAGACTTGCAGCCAGAAACTGAGGCCAGATCCATCCAGGTTTGAAGGGTGAGCCTGCCTGGCTGCTGGAGCATGTGACAAAAAGATGTGGTGGATTCTCTGGCTCTCAGTGTTTCAAACTATGTCCAGGTGTGTCTGAAAAACTGGCACCAACCAAACACAAGTCATTTAATTCAAAGGAGGGTGAAGCTCTTCATGGCCTGTGTTACACAGGGTGCCCTAATTGACCAAAGAACCTCATTCTGCATCTTCCTCTACAAATATCACCAGCATTTCCCATGGCACAAACCAGTGCAATATCCCTGTCCCAGGTATGGCCATGGAGCAGCCCAGGGGCTGATCCTGCAGCTCACAAGGTCAATGGGCTCTTTTGCCATCGAATTCAATCCAAGCAGGAATGACATTAAGATTTTTCCAGTTCAGATGTCAGCTATTAATTTGGATGATGGTTATTTGATTCCATGGAAAGTCAGTGGAATCAAGTTAAAAAGACAGAGATATATTCATATATCCTTAAACTGGGAGACACCACAACTCACTGATAGCCCAAATTAGATTGAGCTAGTGCTATCTCTAATTAGGATCTTTCACTATGAACAAGGAAAGAGGACAAAGTGGATTAGCAAAGGAAACAGTACATACATTGGCTCGAAACAATAACCAGAAATGTTGGCTTCCATGTCAGGATGTCACTCATGAAGACAAAAATGTTTCAAAAATTACTCCACTAAGAAAAAACTGAAACTATTCAGAATTAGAGAGACTCTCTAAATGTTGGTGGCATTTATTAACTAATTAGCTAAATGACCTTTGCATCATTTTTATACACAGTTTTCTTTCATAAATATTTCATGAATTACATGTAATTATTAGTAACATCAACTTTAGTGAATTAATTACTGCCAATTCCTATTAATAAAATTCATCCTGTAATAAATAATGTTAGTTTATTACAGAGTATTGGTCTCAGAGGTATTCACATCTGTCAGTTGCCTTCTACTTCAGGCTAAAAGAAAGGTAATCAAATAACTGTAATTATTGTACTAAATATATCACCGTTTGTTTAAAATGTCAATGGGAATGGATAAAGGCATTTGTAACAATCTGAACTGAGTATCCTAATCTGCAGTGGTGTAAGTGCATATGACAGAGCCACATCACCATCAGGACGTGGACAATGTCTGGGGCTAAGAGACAGAGACATCAACAAATGGCTACTTCTTGGTTCACTAACAGGGCTTTTGCCTACAGGCCATTGGCTCAGAGATACTCTAATAAAGTCACAGAGAATTTAATCTGATGGCTCCTAATTAGTCCTCGTGAAAGGAGTGTTGGAGTTAGTCCAGTTCTGATGGACAGGTTTCCATTACGCTCCCACCACCGGCAGCATCTCAGGCTGTTGGACCATGTACCACAGAAGAGCAAACACCAGCCAAGTCCACCTTTCTGCTGCCTCACAGACAACCAGCAGGATTTTACCAAGCCCAGGCTCACCCTGGAGCAGTGCTGCTGCTTCCTCCTGCTGCCCTGCAGGGTGGACCCTTCTCAAACAGCTGCTCACATCTGGCAGCACAAAGAGAACACTCCAGAGCAGTGAATAATTCTCCAGCACTGTGCTGTCCAAAACTGCCTGACCTACATATCTGAATGCCTATAGCAAGGGACACAAGTTTAATTTGGTGATATCTTCCAACATTTAAGCCCTGGAACAAACCACAAACTATCATAATTTTTCAGGTTTTCATATTGAAGCCTCCCAACATGGTATTTTCTTATTATGGTGTAAAATGTACAATAGGAGCAATTGGAATAGAACTGGGTTTCCTATTCTCCTCTCCCACCCTCTTTTACATTTTTCCTTCATCAGATACAAAAGTTCCTAGGGCAAAATAAAAAGGAAGAATAAGATGGAGATGAAAATGGAAAATCCAAACACTGTATCTCAGGAAAAAAAGTATTTGAAAAATAGCAAATCAGGTGCTGATGAGCCCTGTATCGGTCTAACTTACCTTTAGTCCTTTTCTGCTCCCCAGGTGCATCCCAAATGCCCAGGACTCCAGACCCATCTCTTGTGGCACAGGGATGTGCCTGGCTTAGCTCTTTTGGGTCCTTTGTCAGTGACAGTCCAAGAACATCAGAGTGGATTATGGCCACCTAAGAACGATCTGGTGACATGCTCAGGAGATCTTGTGGAGCCTGGGAAAAGCTGGCAAACCCTGCTCTGGGACCAACAGGTCAAAGCACTTCAGGTAACACAGGGAGTGCTGGTAGATTTGGGGGGTGAAATGGTAGCAGAAAAGCTTTATAATTTTTACTTCTTTAAATCTGGAAGTGAACCAGTCCTGGTGCTGGTCGTTATCTCCTGCTTCATACCTGGTGTCTGAGGACAGCTCTGCACCCCAACAGCTGGGGCAGCATCTTAGAAAGAAGCTGGAATTCCTTTGGCAGAGTTCACAGCTAAACGTGGGTCAGCACAGCCCAGACAGGCACTCTCTCCTCTAGAAGCTTTTTGTTGCTGTTGTTTTAAGAGAAAATTGCATATATTAGGCAGGCTTTGAAGTTGCTACAAGAGTGGACCTGGAAGACATGAGCAGAACATTATAGCTGATTTTAAAGATGAGGGATGTGTTGACCTGCTCAGGGCTATTCAGGAGCTCTGGATTTCATAAACTTAGGGAAACTTTAGGCTATAGTAAAGCCCTGATCATATTTAGATATCTCCCCAGTTATTGCAGCAGTTGAGGGGGTGGTTACATTCCTCATAAATACCACTTAGCACAAGTGCATTAGTAAAAGAGAAGGCACTTTCTAAGACCATTCCTTCTGAGACTGGCTGGCAAAAATGAGAACCATTCCCATCACTAGCATCATCTGGTCTGAGTGTGAATTCTTCTGGCTGGGTGCTGTCTCAGTGGGTTTCTTGATAACAGAGCACAGATTTCCACCGAGACTTCCCAAATTCTGTTGTTGCAAAAGCATTTAATGAATGCATGTCCTGACTTCCTATGGTATTGAGGAGAAGATTTTACTACTCCAGGTAGGCACCCATGAAGCTGCAGGTTCCCCTTCTTAGCAGGTCTGGGTATTTGCTTTGAGTTGGAGCACACTGGAGGTAACCAGAGAGCTTTAAATGATGTGACATGAAGGTACCAGGCTTGTTCCTTCTAGCTGTCAACCTCACCAGGGCAAGATCTTGATGCTCAAATTTTGTCCATTCCCTGTTCTTTGATGTGCTCTTCCTCTAGGTTCATACACTGACTCACAGACAGGAAAAGGAGATTTTTACCACTGCGTGGCAAAGAATTTTTTTCAGGAGCTCCTTTAATTTCCCTGCACACTGGAGGATAGTACCCTGCAAAATTGAGAGGCATATTTCTGAAAGTTTGAGGGGTAGAACTAGGAAGAAAATGGAGAAAATCTAGCTTAACAACTCTTTCAATTTTGAAAATTGCAATTTGACAGCAATCCTGTGGGCTGGGAAATAAACGTTCATGCCTTTGCCTCTATAGTCATTTGATTGATGTCAAATTGCTTAAGATGAAGTAAAGAGTGAGATGCAGTCATATTTTTCCAGCTTCTTTCTACAGAATTGGGGTCACAGTATTTGGGATCAAAAAGTTATTTATGACATTTATTTTCTACCGCTGATTGCACTTTAGCCTCTCAAAATCTTGGTTTTATCATGAAGATGTGCCTCTATATTTAGGACTTTGCAGCACCGTGGTTTCTTAGACAGAAAAAGTGCACTGCTGCCACAGGAGCCCACCAGTCTCAAGACTTCCTCCTTTGATCACTATGGATACAAAACCCTCAAAGTAACATATTTTAAACGTATTTTGAAGCATGTAGGCTGTCTTGTTGCCTTCAAAGGGTATAAGTGCCATACACTCACTTATTGAAATGCATACCTTCATCTCAATAAAGGTTCTTCCTTAGCCTCCTCTTCATGCCATGGCCAGGATGAGCAGGGCAAGTCTTCCCAACTGATTCCAAAATGTCTCTTCCACAGAGAGAGAGAGAGAGAGAAAGTGAGAAGTCCCACAAGACCTTGATAATAAACTTCACCTTCTTTTCTCCTGTTCCCTCTCCAGCCATCCCTGCTGGACAATAAGGCTTTCCCCCATACAACTGGATTTTGGTTTGATTTTACTTCCTCCTGTAAGGTGAGGGCACAGAGCAGATGTGTCTTGCACAAACAGGGGTTATTTAACAGTACTCCAAAAATTGGAAATAGGGGAACCCTGTGCATTCCTAATTTAGACTAAAAGCCTTGCTTTTAGAGAGCTAAAGGCAGGTGAGGTAAATCCATCCCTGGATTTTCTATAAGAATTAGACAACTAAATGGCTTTCAAAATGGCAGTTCAACTCCTAATGCAGAGATTGCCCTTATACAGTGTGATTCTCAGATGGTATTCCATTCATAATTTTTACAGTATTTTGAATTTAAAAGCAAACAAACAAACAAAAAAAAAGCAGACAAGAATCACCTCATCAGAATAACAGGAAGAAAATTACACTGACAAAGTATAGGAAATAAGAGTAATTCAAATTGCTGTTGATTCCATTTTTACTGAAGTTAAATGCTGCATCCTACATCTTTTCATTCATTCCAATGCTCTAAATGCTATTCAGATGTAAGAAATTTAAGAAAGAACAGTCATCCAGAGCTGAAAACAAAAAGCCTCCCCCAGCATTTAATATTACAACATACATAAAACTAAATTTAATTAGTCACCAAGAGAGGGGGAGAAGTGTTACTAAAACTTTAAAGATAATTATCTGATATAAAAAGCAACTAACAAGACCATTCTGTGCTGGATATTATCCAGGAAAAAAAAATTAAACCTATGTTGCTGCTTCAATACCATCTAATACTAGGAATTGGCAGAAAAACATCTATTCTATGAATAATAGCTCAACAGTCCCAAAGGACATCAATACATGAATAAGGAAAAAAAAAATCTCAAGCCTTTCCAAAATGGTGCTAATGCTCCACTGAAACTTAATTTTATAATTTACTGGCAGTCAAGATGGCAGGAAATAAAATAATTTGCTATATATTCTGCACAACAAACCCCCTGCTTTTCCTGGGAAGGGTAATTATCCCTAAAAAAAAAAAAAAGAAAAAAAAAAAAGAAAGAAAAAATACGACATCTCATATTAAGCTAAAGTCTCATCAAGAAGAGAAAGAGTGCCTCATTACATGTAATTACCAGGGAATTAGAAACATCATTTAACTAAATGAGCGAATAATGCTCAGGATATTGAAGAAACTTGCCTGCACTTCTGCAGAGCACTCTAAGTCCCATTACAAAAATTGCACCTCTTTAATGGAATAATTTTAGGCCTTGTCTGCCTTGCTTTAAAAATAAAGAGCCTCAGAGAGGCAGAAAGAGGCTGAAACTACCATAAACAACTGTTGAAAAGAGCTGCAGAGTAGGAGTAGTCTCTACTGGATACCATGATTTAAAATGACTCATAATCTAACATAATCACGAAAATTAAACCTGAGGACTTGGGTGGGAGGATGGGAGAGAGGTAGGGAAACGAATTACCCTTTTTAATTGTACTTACTCAAGACTACAATGTATTTATAATTATGCATTGTGGATAACGGGTGAAAGATTCTGGGTTAAAGGTAAATCTTACATAAAGGGATGAAAGGCTGCTGCCTTAGAAGCTGGGAAAAAAAAAAATAACTGTTCCTGCTGGTAGATACTTACTGTCCTGCAATGCAATTTTTTTTCTGATGGTAAAGAGTTACTGGGGGAATTAATAATGGCCATGATAATGAATCACATGCAAACAACATAAAACCATGGCCTCTATTTTAGGTGTTTAAAATTTAAAATAAATATTTCTCTGTCTGTAAAGCTGATTCTGTAGTAACAAATAAACTCTGGAAAGCCCTATTTACCACCATTTTGATGCAGAGGTTGATCCTGTGCCAAGAGAAACAAGGTTTTCCTCACTGATTTCAGCCAGAGGAATTGTCTCTCAGCCTTATAGCAAGGCACTAAATTGAAATTAAATTCAACTCCCTGGAGCTGAAAAGGTTTTGGTCAGGGTTCGAATCCTGGTTCCACGAGGAACTAAATAACTGAAGTGACATTATAACAAAGTCCCACCAAAATGTCTTCAAGTTGATGCACGGGAGAAGCACCACCTTAATTTTTTTTTTTTTTAATAAAACATCCTCAGAGAAATGAAAAATGCAGAGAAGTAAAACAAGGAACGAGGGGATCCACAAATCCATCACCTGAAACACGTGCACTTCCTCCATTAACATTTTCATCCTTCATTTCCTTCTCTCCACACGAACAAAATCCCTCACCACAGAGATTGTAGGCAAACAAGGGTTGTTTTTTACTTCACAATAAACAGTTCCACAGAAGAGCAAGCTATAGTATTTGTTAGTACAACAAATACTGAAATAAGAGGAAGAAAAGGGCACTCTAGCCCCAAAGTGCTGAATCTGGCCATCTCCGCCGGGTAAAGCAGGATGGCAGAAAATTGATGATTTTTGCTGCTTTTGAGATCATAAACATTTCAGGCTGCTCACACAGGCTTGGTTTGCAATCAGAACTGAGAAAAAAAAAACCTGTTTGCTTGGGGGTTTTTTTTGTTTAGTTTGGGATTTTGATGGTGATTTGGAAGACAGTCCAGGAAACGGCTTGTAAAAAAAGGTGATGGGTTAATTCAGTGTCTCAACACATCTGCCACTTATGAGTCATATTTGAATTATTTCTGATTGTAATGAAATGTTAAATATTTAAACAAAAAACCACCAGTTAAGCAGGGAGGGTGGGTAAACAGAATTGCTTGGAAAACTGAACTTTCCAGAACTTAAAAAAAAATAAGACAACCCGTCGCAAGAGGAGAGGAGAAATTTGTTCATAAGCAGCACGTGAGGTCATTTTGCACCAAAACAAAAGCAGGAGTGAGAACATGTGAAGTGCAGCTTGTAGGAAACTCCAGATGCTGGAAGAGGAACACGATGAGATGTGTGAGCCAGCATCCCTGCAACCTGCAGCAGGGGAATCCTGGCAGTGCCAAAGGCTCCACAAACTCACCTGGTTGATGGGACAGCCAGGGGCTTACCCCGTGTTTGGACACTCACAAACAAATGCTCAAATAGGTTTAATCCCACACCAGACTGGTCAGGATATTGTATATCATGGACTCATCAGCCAAAGGATTGTTCTTCTCAAGTAATTGAAGAAGGGTACTGGAGGGTCTTTCACCTTAATTGATTTTTTTTATTCCAGTTCCCTACGGAAATGAGACTCGTGCACTGAAATTGTCTGTGCCTGTCTGCCCATCCCCTTCTCCTCTCATCCCACTAATAACTTGGGAACTGAGAGACCAATTACAACTGAGTTTGACAGAGGAAGGAGGTCTCAAAGCTATCAAATTCCTGCAGGCAGCCAAGCAGAGGAGACAGCCTTTAATAACGTGTCCAGGAAATCTACCTGGGAAAATTTCCTCCTGATGGTGGAAGAGTTTAAGTCAAAACTTGATTTCTCAAGAAACAACAACCAAAAGATCCAACTACGTAGAAAATTCTGCAACTCATTAAATTACTTGTTCCTTATGCAGATAAATTCAGTTTTCCATGGGCAATCTCAAGAATAATACAAGAAGAAGGACAACACACATGGAGATCAGGAGAGAAATATGACTTTTAATAGAATTTGCAGCCTTTGTATTGATTTCCATTTCCATCAAAAAATATATATAATTCCAAATATTTCTGTCTCCACCGCATCCTTACAAATCTCGCTTCTAACCCCATTATCTGGCTAATTAAATTTGGGATGTGTAAAACTGTTGGGCCCATCTTTCGTACGCTTTAACCACAATTACTCGCTGCATATTTCATGATATATATCTTTTGCGAGTAATTAGGAATAAAAAATGTAATCCCAAAAAGACGGTTAATAATTTAAATCCTGATGATTTGATTAAAAGCATCTGAGGATTGCAGATGACAAGGAAAGAACAGTGACTCCATTATAACCGAGGGGAAAAAAAAAATCAAGGATTTAAGCACTTTTATTTTTCACAGCAAGCACTGTGATCCAGAACCCAAAGATTTTAAGGAGGAACAGAGAGATATGTTTCCCCAGATATATTCCCACCACATTTAATTTATGGTATAGGACTGAGGGTTTTGCACAACAGGCCAGATGTTTTATCTGCAAAGTTTATCTACAAGTACTTTTTTAAAAATGTCCCCTTCCAAAATCTGATTAGCAGAAATTAATGCTCTCTGATTGAAACAGAGCACTTTTCTCACTGCTCAGGCAGCATCACCTCCCAGAGCCCTTGTGGAGAATCAAAAAATCTCAACATTAAAAATATAGGGGAAGAGAAAAATGGCCAAAGTCATGTTCTCAAAACATGGAATTTACAAATTCAAGGGATATTTATACTGTTTTATCACAGTCTGTGTCACCAGTTGATGTCTTTAAACGATGCAGAGGATGGTAGAGAAGTATCACCATTAAAAACAGTGATGATATATTTAAGCAAACTGGGACTGGGAACAGGGAGGCCTTTCCCATTTACAAATTCCCTGTTTGCTTCCAGGGAAAACATTCCCGCAGCTCTGCAGCAAGGGATGAGCATCCTACAACCCACATATCTGCACACACAGCACTGCAGCAACTGCAGCCATGGGCTGCCCAGCAGAACATGGAATGCCTGTGTGGGACAGGAAAACTGAATCAGCAACAGGAGACACCAGAAGGAGAGGGTGTGCAACATGGGAAATAACAGATTTATTTTTATTTTTTTTCCCTGATGTCTCCACTCTTTTGTCTGCTGCACAGGCTACAGCTGTGCCAATTCTTTCTTCAGATTACAAATTCTCTACTTAATTCCTCTTGATCGACTTTGATTTGCAGGGCCCGAAGTATAATTTTTTTCTGCCTAGATAACACTGTGTAGAAACTCAATGGGCACATTTTATTATTACTTTTAAAAGCACAGCCTCTAAAAATGCTTGTACTTTCTGCTTTCTTCCTGTCACCTCTATCCCTCCCTAAAGCAGGAACTAAATGTGTTCTATGGGAATCTCTCTTGCCAGGTAGCAGTACTAAATATCAACACAATATACTGTATCACTGTATAAGAAAAATTTGCATTTAAGAATACACTTAACTCTTCTTTACCTATTTGGTCTCACTTACCTTTACAGGGAAGCACTGTCTGTTCAATTGACCAAAAAATTACATCACAGGAATCAAGAAGATTAACTGAAATAACTCCCCACAGCAAGTCCACAGCAGAGGCAAAAAATTAAACCAATTATGTGCACTAGGAATCAAGACATCTGTTCAAGTCCTGCCTTTGCTCTGTGACAAGGACATTCACTTCCTCATTCTGTGCCTTTGTTGACATCTGTGGAATGAGAATATTTCTTCTCTCTCAACCTTTGTCTTGTCTACTTAGGGAGCAAATTCTCCAGCCAGAATCACTTCTGACAATGCATCTGTGCAGTGCTGGGAATGAAGCAATTGGTGCCTCTGTTGCATTGCTGTGGCTGCAGAGCTGTGGTGGTTTGCAGCAAACACGAGCAGGGAGAAGCAACCCTTCCTCAGTTTAATTATCAGGAAATCTTTGGCATAAGTCAATATATTGTTGCTTTGTTTTTACTTGATGCTACCTTGCTCTGTTTTTCCCAAAGGAGAATATAGTGGGTTTCTGCAAGTGGGAATGGATTAAAACATAAAACTACTGCTGTGCTGGTATGAGTTGTTTAGTGCTGCTGATGGTGAAGCTGGATGCAAGTTTAAACTACAGTTATTGTAAGACTGATGTAAACAAAGTATTTATATAGCAAATAAAAGTCAGGTACTCCTGGTTAACCGTCATTCAGAAATTAACCCTAATTCAGCATTAACCTAAATTCAGAAATGCCTACAAAATTAATACATACATTAAGAAGTATGATCAGAGAATCACAGAATGGTTTGAGTTGGAAGGGACATTGAAGATCCTCTTGTTTCACCCTCTGCCATGGGCAGGGACACCTTCCACTATCCCAGGTTGCTCCAAGCCCCGTCCAACCTGGCCTTGGACACTTCCAGGGATGGGGCAGCCACAGCTTCTCTGGGAAAAATTCCTTCCCAATATCCTATCTAACCCTACCCATTCCCCCTCGTCCTGTCACTCCATGCCCTTGTCCAAAGTCCTTCTCCAACCTTCCTGCAAGCCCCTTTTAGGTACTGGAAGGTGCCATAGGGTCTGCAGAGCTGTCTCCCAGGTGCTGCTCCCCTGCTGCCAGCTCTGCTGGGCCAGGTCATGTTGACACGAGAAGCTGGAAATCATGGGCTGAAACAAGTTTGTGTTAATGGTGGTGTGGGCCATGGGGGAAATTAAAAGCCTAAGAATTTAACTTTTTAAATAAACAGGAATCCCTGCCTTGGTTAACACTATTAGTTTGCTGTAACAGGAGTAATGCCAGGTGAACAAATTATCAGAGCCCAATTTAGCAGTGTAACAACCACAAGTACAATCAGTTCCTGCCCAAAGATGGAACCAGTTAAATCCCCACCATTCCTGGCAAACGCTGGTCTAACCTGTGCTTGAGAAATTCCACAGCTGGAGAGGCTGCAGCTTCCTCAGGCCATTTATTCCTGGGCTTAACCATCCTTACACTTACAAAGTTTTTCCTAATGTCTACACTAATCTCTTGCTGCAATTTCAGCTCATTATGCCTGGTCCCAGTGGACATGGAGAACAGTTTATTCCCTTCCACTTTGCAGGTAATCACAGGAGACTCTGAAGACCTATTACCTCCCCCATGTTGCTCTCGTGTGTTAGCACATTCACATGGGCTGTACACGCCATGGGATAGTCTGATACAGTGTAAAACCCCTGCACATACAGCCTTAGGAGAAAAGGCATGTCACAGGGAGTCTGCCTTTAGCACAGCAGTTACAAGAATATCTGGGCAAGTCCCACGTTTGACTTTTCATTGCTAAATTCTACATGTCTAAATTAATTTTAGGACACTTATCAGAGCAAACGTCACATTGCTGGGGGAGCAGAAGTTGTACCGGTTGAATATTGACTAAAAACTGACCAGTGTTGTGGTCATGGTTGTACTAATGGTGTAACTGCCAGAATGGATGTTTGCTATTCCAAAGAAATGGATTCTGCTCCAGACCACTGACACCACTCCCCGATGGGGGACGTGCCAATTAGGCCGAATTTGCAAGAGTATCCAACAGCAGAGACACCCAGCTTTTGGGCACCCATCTTAACACACACCAGTGGAATTACTGCTGAACTTAGAGACTGTGTGACTCCAACTACAGAAAATCCTTCCAGACAGGAAAAACCACTGGACACTTAGAAAAGTGTGAGCCAGTTAAGGAGGATGGAGCTGGCAATCCCCACACAGCTTTGTAAAGCCACTCTCAACAGCATCACTTTGTTGGGGGCTCAGAGCCTTGAGCTCAGAGCAGAGTCTGGTTTTGCTTGGGAAAACACCCACCTAGAGAACACCTTTTTTTAATATATATATATTCATCATAATTGCAGTAGCAGCAGCAGCACAAAACATCACACCTGAGATGCAGCAGAGCTCCAGAGCTGCATGTAGTACCCACACACTGATTATCCTGAAGTACTGGCCAACAGAAAGAAGTACTTACCAGCCTGCTTTTGTGACACTCAGGGCACAGATGCCACTTGGCTTCAAATCCACAGTGTTATGAGGCCCTTGTGAGAGACAACCCGTGATATTCGTCCCTGCAAGCAGTCAGTGGTGATTGATGACTCCATTACAGTGATGGCTGGGGCTCCATGTTTTCTCCACAGCCCTCAACACCAGCCAAAAAGCAGGGACTTAAGGAGCTTTTTCAGATCTCAATTCCTCTATCAAGAGTCAGTACATCCTTTGTTCAGCTGCTTGTTATACAGGTCAGAAAAGGCTTGTTTCGTGATTTCTGCAGCTTATGAACCTCTGCCTTGACCTGCATTTCTAGAAGAGTGCTAATAAAAGGAAGACTAATCTTGTAAAAGAAATATCTGTATTTCAAGTGCACATTGTGATATTCGTGCCCAACACATGGACAAAGGCCTGACCAACATTCATTTTCCTTGTCTGGTTGTCTCACTGTTTTCAACACTCTTGTTGCTTCAAGCATTTACATAAAACACCGACACACCTCAAGGAATTTTCCTATATTTTTGAGCCAAAAAAGAACCATTTAATCCAATCCATTCCCTCCACATATCTTCATCCACTGAAACATGCAGATCTCAGCACATCAAGCATTAACAGGTTTTTCTCCCAACACTTACCAGTGGAAGTTGCACAGATGGCGTCATTTCCAGGTTATATTCTATGTTTACTTTATTAACCAAACTATTTGGTTAATTCCTCTAATTCTCTGTTTGTTTCCCTCTGTGTTCTCTAGCTCTTATTTCACTTCGTTCCCCACACCTGTAACTCCCCACTCTATCCTTTCCCCATTTCACATTCCCTTCTCCACATCATCACTAAGCCACCTTTTCATTAGTCCCAGCCTAATTCTGACTTCACACATTTTTTATTTGGACACATCCTCACTTCAGGTCTGTTTTTTCCACAAGCAACATCATGTTGTGCTTTCAGGTAACAACAATTTATTTATGGGCTCAATCCCATATTTTTTTATTACACACTTTAAGCAGAGATGGAGAAACAAGATATAAATGCATCTACACCTGCACACACACACACACACATTGTGCTATGGGATCCTGGAACAGTTGACAGTGTTTTTAAACAAAATCTGCTGTTTCAGCCTACAGTTATCCCCAAACCAGGGATTTAGCTTATTATTGCCTTGCTAGTCATTCTCACAGAAACCTTTAGCTCCCATGGTTAGGCCCCAGATCCTCTTTATCAATGCAGTCCTCAAAATACAATAAAAAACCCAAACACCAAAGTGTCATCACTTCCTAAGCTGACCTAAAATTCAACCTCTGCCCGATATCAGCCACGTACCCTCAATGCAAAAAAACCCAATTAAATGTGCAAGGAATAGGGATGGTGGAAAACCACCAGAACAGAGGCTGGATGGCACTGGTGAGGGCATCAGTCATATTTAACTCAGGAAGCTCTTTATTTTTTCCAAACTTACCAAACCCAGTTTATATTATCAAAGAAACCACATCTAGCTCATGACAAACTACAAAGTATTCCATATACAACTCATTTACCAGGTCTGCCAGGTAACAGCTCGAGTTTGTTGGATTTCTGCACACACAGAGCTGCTTCCTCTCCATCACCACCTTCTCTGGAACGATTGGTTGCTATTCCTGTTGTCAGCAAGTTTGTTTTCTTAGAGGTAATAAAGTACTCCCACTGCCTACACAGGCACTGATAGAAGGGAAGAAGTGGTGACACTAATCAGAAAGAATTACCAGTAAGGAATGTGCAACACTGAATATATTTATCATACTTGCAGGTTTAGTCTCTTGATCAGATCCACATTCCTGTCCAGAAAAAAACACAACACACAGTGTCTGTGTTGTTTTCCTGATGTTCCTTTCCTAAGAAATTTTTAATTTGTCCAAGTTCAAGCATCTTCTCACCCCCATCCCCTACTCCAACATCCTCAAGAGGCTGATATAAAATTTGATTACAGATTAGACTTCTTAGCAATAATGTAAACAAGACATGCAGAGAAACAGCATATTTTTATTTTCATGGCATTGTGTAGCCAGAATGACATTTCCACTCGTGTTACTCCATAAACCCCAGGCTACCAGGTCAGTCTAAAAACTTGGAACAGACCACTCAGAAACTACATTTGCTCCCTTCCATCTCCAGGCCTTCCTAAATATCATTAACTTTAGGCTTTTATGCAGGATGTGGGAAAAAAAAAACAGTTAAGGATTTTCCAGTATCAAGAATCCAGCTGACATAAACAAGTCCACTTAATACAGTTTTAGGTTCTTAGAACCCTGTGAAAATATTACCTAGGTCCCCAGGGAATGAAGAAATTCCCAGTTCACTTCATTGGAAAAGACAAAAGGTTCAGAAATTTTCTGAAAATTTTCAGTCAAGAACTCCTACAATTTAAGGTTTTGGTGTCAATATTTGTTTCACAATCAGTAAAGGCTGTTACACAAAGTACTTGTGGATATTTATTGAACAAATATTAAAGCAGTGAAAGTTTTCAGAATCAGATACTACAAAAAGTGGTAAGTTTTTACAAAGGTTGCCTACAGGACTGAACTAATTCAGCTCCAGACAGCAGATAAAGAAAACAGTTTCACTAACATTATAAGCAGGCAAGTAATGACAGATTATAACAAACTACAGTAACAAACAAATATTTCTTAGTTAGAAAACAACATGAGTACAAAGATGGTTCTTCTCACTTCTGCTGCTTTAGTTTAGCCTTGTTAGGAGCAGGTGGGCATCTCTGAGGAGAAGTATCACCAGGAGTCTAAGTAGACCTGAAATAAATAAACTCTATTTTAGGAAGCAATATTTAGAGAAATCATAAGCAGGTAGAATATTCAACATCCTTTAAAAGCAGAAACTTGCAGAAATACAGCTTTCACTTGTATCCAGATAAATATATAATAATTTAATGATCAAAAAGCTGCTCTTGCCAAGTCTTTCTGTAATAGGGCACCATCTTGATGCATTTAAGAATGCATTGTGCAGAAATGCAAAGTGACTTAAATTAATATGCAAAAAGATCACTATGAAACAGCTATCAGTCTTCTGTCCTAAATAACTTATTTTTATAATGAACCACTGATGACTCACTCTACTGTAACACTAAACTATACCCATCCTTCTTAGTGCCCTAAGGTTGGCACAAGCAACTTGTAAATGTCAGAAAAGCATATAAACCTCGTTAATGTTTTCAGAAATTCATTTAAAGATAGAAACAGGTCCAAAAAGATGCCTGTCTAAATGCATTGCAATTACGTTACAATTATTTTCCAAATACACAGATATGCTCTGTCTTTTCTCAGCTCATTACTGACTCAAACAATTTGCCCTTCTGGGATCAATTGTTTGCTAATAAATAATTGTTTACAGTCACAAAATGATATTAAGGAGTATTCTTATTAGTTTTCCTTCTACAGTCTAATAAGATTCAAAACTAGCTGATTCCCAAGAGTCTAACCTTAACCTTGCTGTGTTTAACAGCCCAGGAAATGATGAACCATCTGTTTCAGAAAATAATGGAGGGCCAAGAGGAAATATTGTTTAATTGTAGATTAACCTCCTCATAAGGCAGAATGAAGCATCTACAGAATTAGCAACCACTACTAGCACTGTACAAAAATAACTGAAAGCAGCTCTTACTCTTACAAAACCAGCAGCAGCAAGTATTCTTTTACTACATTAAAAAAAAAAAAAAAAGTATGTAACAAGTACAACCTGATTTTAAAAATAAATTTGAATTATCATATTTGGATTTTTTTTCACTTGGGGAAATAAATTCCAAAATAGTTCTGGCTTTATTTTTCCATGAGTATCCAAATTATTCTAAAACAAATATCTCCAAGTGAGAGATGTGCAAGTTACAGATTATTAAATACATCATCTCCACAGGTATAAAATGGCTGCTCCTAAGCAATAGACAAGTCACTTGAGGGAGTGAGGGGAAAGGTCTTGAGGTTTTAAACTCAAGAACTTTGATAATTTATGTGTGTCTGTTTACACAGCTACTTTAAATACTGGAGACAACCTGATAAGGTGTAAGACAGTTTGAGTACCACAAGAGAAAAAAAAAGTAGCAGTGATAAACCACAGGAATTTGAAAATAAAGCCAACTGCTTCTGTGCTGGCATCATTAAGAGCAGCACAATTCTGCCCTGTGATGGCAATTTTTCTATGTAACATTCATGCCAAAGCAGGTTTAACAGGAATCCTTTACCTCCATCAATCAGTTTGCCCCGTTTTGACAGCAACAATGACAGAGAAGTGTGTTATCAGAGGGCTGCAGCAAACTCCAATACACAGGAACTGAGAGAGCTTTCCCTTGATTTTACACAACCTTCCTAGAGCAGTGTCTGAATTCCCTGCTTGCTGTGACAGCCGGGTGCATGCTCAGCGTGAAAGATTTCATTAATCCCAAGTTTTAAACATCCAAACACAGCAACGTTTACTCAAATAAATTATTCTTGAATTCTTCACTTAATTCTTGAAGCAATGAGCTTGCAATAACTCCACAGCTTCATATAATAGCCCCTATTGAAAGAGGATAAGGGTTTGACATCCTTCTCCTACTAAACAACCAGGCACAATTTTATCCATCAGACGTCTATCAACCTACGGATATTGAAAGCTTGGGCGAGCGAGATAAAAATCAAACCCAGCCCTACTGTCAAGCTGCACTATCTGCTGCCATCAATAATGCTATTCATGAATTTAAGAAAATTAATAAATCTTGGGCTGAATGCTCAGAAAGCCTTGAGTCCAGGCGGAGCACACTCACTTGGGTTTTGTTTCTGCGTCTGTCACTTGGCGAATATAGATCCCATCTTCGGGGTGCTCGATGTCATCCATCTCGTACATGTAGGAAGAAGCTATTGCCAGGGTAGTTCCATCATTGCTGAAGGCCAGGGATGCAATGCTGGTGGGATACCGATGGAACTGGCACAGCCTCTTCTTATTGAAAGGATCCCAAATATTCACAAAGCCATCGGAACCTCCTGAAAACCAGTTTTTAAAAAAACGCATATAAATCACAACCGGGAGGGAAAAAAAACTCAAAAGAGGTACAGCACAAAAAACAAAAGAAGGAAAAGGGAAAACTACTCAGAATTACTTTGCCAGTGAAAACACAGGGTTGATTCATTCAATAAAGAGCACAATGAGCATATCCCAAAATCCCTGTTAAAGCAGTTAAATCTCACTGCGTCAAATAATTTTAAAAACCTGCTCATGCCAAGAAACATCATTTAAAGGCTCAAAAAGATACCAAGAAACACAATTTAAAGGCTCAAAAAGATACCAAGAAACATAATTTAAAGGCTCAAAAAGATACCAAGAAACACAATTTAAATGCTTAAAAAGTCAGGGCATATGAAGCAAAGGCTGATCTGTTTACATCAAGACTAAAGGAATTGATGCAAGATTTTACAGAAAATTGAGCATCTGTTCTACCTGTAGCAAAGGTGTTGTGGACATTATGGAAAGAAATGGCATTAACTGGGTAAATCTGCTCAATGTTGTTTTCCTTCAAACGGTGACATTTGAAGGCATATTTCTTCTTCTGGATTTCTGGACTTGGATCCAAATATTCCACGGCGACACGACCTTCGATAGAACTTAAAACATAACCCTATCAAAAAAAAAAAATAAAAGGAGATACACTTTTAGAAGTTTTCAACTGGAGAAAAGACTGAAATACAATTTTATCTCACACCCCTCTAAATTCTAAGAAAGTGGTAAGGCAGAAAAAAACATCCAGAGAGAGATTCTCAAAGCAACACAGTTTTAAGCTGACAGTGAGACTTGTAATTACTTCTACAGGTCCAAACACAAGCTTGTGCTTGAGGAAAAAAGTGTTAAGAGTTAAGAACCCCTCATATTTGGTCACCTACCCCCAGGGCCTAAATATCTGAAATAGGGGAGATATTCATAGGACTTTTTAGTTTCAGAATTATATTAATATTAGTTCAGAGCTTTAGACTAACAACTAGACACTCAAGCTGAAATAGCATTTTCAGTGAAATTTGATTACAAGTTGTGTTCACTTATCCAGTTAATTACAGTCCTGACTTGGAGCAACCTGAGATGCTTTTATTATCACTTCTGAGTTAAGTCCATAATAGATCTTTTTACAAATAGGACTGCAATGATACCTAGCTACAGCAAGGTTCTTTAAAATCCATAATACAATACAATCTGGAAGATCAGCTTGTTTTACTATAACCAGAACTGAAAATGGACAAAGCATTCATGCCAGTTCAACTAGGTCTTGCAATTCCTGTACTATCACTTTGTACACGGGGAAAATTCCCTTCCAAATTAGTTTGGCAGAAAAAGCCAATCTTCTTGCTTTACTTCACAAAGAAATGCCACAGACACACCACGTTAAGTTCCACAGAACAGCTGTATGATCATCTAAATTGTACAATTCCCCTGGATAATGGAGCAGGGGTTCTTGAGTACATGCCACAGACTCAGAGATAAAAATGAAAGAAAAAGATATAAACGACATTCGTGCAGTTTTAATCCTGCCCCTGTTGAAGAACCAGGTCTACAAAGGAAAAAGGCTGCTGAGGACCCACCAATTTGGGTTTTCTCTCTTCAACTTGGAGGGGGGTGTCTGTGTGTGTGGTTTGGTTTTTAATTACATGACAGCATTGTGATGCATTAAATATACTTTTTAAAATGGAGACAAAACTGGTAAGTCAGTGGCAAATATTCCTAAGCTGTGCTATGAAAAAGAATTAACCTGCAACAAGAAGTCTCCCCTATCCCAGTTCGATCACAACACTTTGAAAATCCATGGATTTTTTTTTTTTTTTTAAATGAAAGACGTAGAAAACCAGAAAAATGAACCATTTCCCTAAAGAATACTCAGCAGAAATCCAATCCCTGCCATGGCTGCCATACCTGTTTGTTGGGAAATGCTCTGATGCAGCGGGTCTGGTACTTGAGGCTGGATTCCCTGCGCTGCTGAACGTATCCCATGTTCCGTAAATCCCACACCAGCACCCTCCGACCCGCCGTGCCCACGATCAGCCTGTCCCCAGACACAGACAGCGTGTACACCTTCAAAAAAATAGTCACAGTATTTAACACTTATTAACCTGGATACTCACTGCTGTTTGGACAAAATAAACCGTCAGCAATAAGCAAGAACAGAGCAGGTGATGCTACAATGAAGTTTTTAGCCAGAGAACTCCCTTCAGCTTCAATTCAGGGCTCGAATTTGGGATAAACAGCAGTGGTGTGCAGCTGGTTTGTGAGCTCAAAAACTGCTTAAAGCATTAAATTCACTGAATGTAATGGCAAAAGGAAAACCAACCCAAAGGAGCAGATAGGGAAGAGCACAGATACTGGAACTCATCTCTGCTTGGTACGCACAGTTTGCAATCCCACTGCAAATTCAGTTACTGAATTTGTTAATTCAGTATCCTGCTAATTCAGGATCCTACAGGTTAGTCCTACAATACCACAGCACACATTTTCCTCTCTGTTTTCCTCCATCTGGTAACCGTGTGTTTTTCTTTTCAAACTGAATACTTCGGGTGGAACTTCATGTTAATAAAGTGAAATAAACTGCCAAGAAATCAATAAAAAACCAGTGTTTTGTATACTTTAATAAAATCATGTGAAATATAAGAAAGCAATATGCTTGACACATTGAAAAGGACTGTGGCTTGGAATTTCAGCTCTAAAGATTGGTCCAGAGGTTCTAATTTTGGCTTATCAAATTTCTCATCAAAATATTCAGTGTATGAATTGTCGTTTCCAACTATTACTTGGGATGTAGTTAATCTGAAAATATGTTTAAAAAAAAAAGAAAAAGGAAAAAGGTTTAGTCAAAAGCACTGTGTTATCAAATGAATTCCAAGTTGTTGATACACAAGCAAGATGGAATCCAGGTACCTACAGCTGTCACTGAGCTGCTCACAAGAGCAAACTATAGGAATGAGCTTTTTCCAACGTGACCTAATGCAGATAAATACACAGGAAACAGACATTGTATATTCCTCAGATCAAGAATCAAAAGTGCAAGAGATCTGGTATCCTGCCAGAAGGAATCAATTTACTTCTGGCATGTGCTTGTATCATTTCACTCCAGCATCTCGTTTCACTTGCTGGTTCTCTGATAAAGCCCAGCAAAGCTGTTGGTTCTGGTAAGACTGCACTGAAATATCAGACACAACTTTGGTCTTCATTACTACAGATGGTGTGTTTTCAAAGAGCTCATTTCTAATAAAAAAAAACTAAGCAGACAGGTGTGTATGTGCATGCATACATATAAAAAAGCTTCCTTTAATCAATCCTCATCGATTCACCATGAATTCCTGCTCTAAAATGTGATTGCTGAACTTCCCTCTTAAGGCTGGGATCTTAGGATGAAAAAAGTCTTAAATGTTCACAGAGGAGTTGCCCAAAATTTCTGATGATCCCAATTATGCCTAAAAAGAGTAAGAAAACTTTGAGCCAAAGGTAGTTACACACTTCAACAAGACAGTTTTTCAAATCTCTCTTCATTATTAATGTAAAAATTGATCCAAAAATATTAATAAACAGTATATAAAATGTGTTTGCATACATATAGGGACACAAAGGCATAAAAACATTAAATATCTTAAATCTTCTCCACAAACTGATGTCATACCTGTATAGCAAGTATTCTTTCAACACCACACAACCATAAATCAAATGAAACCGTTGTCGTGCAGTTGAGTAGGTGTACACATTTATCAAAGGCAGCATTAAAAAAATGACATAATGAACCTTGCTGAACCAATAAGCAGCTTGATTCACTGTGGCTGTCCATTATATGATATTCTGTCAGCAATTTATCACAGTTCTTTACATGCTACATACATCTATAAATCAAAACTAGAAATAATGCAATTACTTTATTCTGAACAAAGGTCTCGCCAGAAGTAGATTCAGCTATGCTGGAACAAAAGTAAGAGCTATTGAGGGGCAAAGGGAATGTAATGATGGCTCATAATTAGGACTTGACAATAGGATGTCACAGTGCTAAATGAAATTTTAAAAAGGTACAGGCAAAAAAATATTCATATGTAAAATTATCCAAGCCAGCCTGTGTTTAGCAGTCTCTGAAAAAAACAGAAATTACTGTTGTTTAATTCTTTCAGTGACACCACCGAAAGCAGAATAAAGATTAACACACCATATCACCATTAGAAAAAGCTGCAGGTGTAACATTTTACCTTTTTTCTCTAAGTCTCCCATTAGCACAGAGGATTTCGGTATTGGAACAATATCAGAATTTACTAGGCATTAGTACAACACAGGTAAATCACAAGAAATTCTGTTCGATTTTTTAACACAAGTGAAAAAACAAATTAGTACTTCAGGCAATGTAAATGGCCTCCTCCTGTATCTCTGTGCACATTCCCAAACAATCAGACCCTGTGACTGCCAGGGCCTGATATATCTAAAATCTTAATATTTAAGGAAATCAATTGTGAATATTACAATTAAGCCAAACTGCTGTAATGTTTTCTTTCAAACTCATTTTAAATTAGAAGAATCTGGTCAAAGCCTTCCCCTAAAAATCACAGTATATTCTGAACACCAATCTCTTAATATGCAAGTTTCACAGCTTAAAAACCATAAAACATAACTTCACAAATTCAGTTCAGTTTCAGGGTCCTGCATAATGTTTATAGTCACAGGATGCATTATTTAACATGTCCCCAGGAATACAGCACCCAGCACATACCTTTTCAGGTTGAGAGAAGGTTCCTGCATTACAAGGAGTTCTGGGATCCCACAGTTTAACTGTTTGATCCCAGCTTCCAGTCACCATGACATTCACTTCTGGGCAATACTCAACACACCTGATGGGAGCATCATGGGCACCAACAAGGTTTTCTGTAAGAAAATACAAGATACTGTAACTTTACTGGCCCTACAAACACTCACAATGTGTGAAATAAAGAATAAAAAGGGACACTACTGCAGTACAAACATTTTATGACATTCCATGGGCACGTTTCTATGCCAGGAGTCTCTTTAAGGATAGCTCAGCCTTTTGAAGCACAACTTTGGCAAAGAGCAGCATTGTTAAATTTATCTTATGCCTCCTGAGATTATGAAAGGGAGTTAAGGACTTTAGGCAGTCACAGAGAGATCTTCAGAGGTATCAGGGATGTTCAGTATCGAATGGTATCACCACCTCTGGCACTAATACAGAAACAACAGAAACAACAGAAACACTAATATAGAAAAAAAACTTAAGCTTGTATATTTGCTTTTCTCTTTAACATATCCACACACACACACAAAAAAAAGTTAGACAAACTAGTTCCATGTTTTGCACCAACAAGGCACCGAAACTGTTATTTTCAAGCAATGTTTTGTTAGGAAAAAAATGTAGTACAAGGCCATGCTTGACAAAGCAAAAGCTTTATATACCCTCTGCCATGGAAGATCATTATTCTAAATATATCCAAACCACAAACCTTTGAAAAATAACATGCTCAGGTTTAGTTCAGCTTGGCTAATTCCCCCTAACTGAGACACTGCAGCCTATGGCAGAGCAGGATTATCATCAGAAATCCAATTCAAGGCACCCTACAACAAGCACCTACCAAAGTTTCTGGCAACGTGCCAAATTCTTCCATGCTTTTAGCTGGTACTTATTAGGGCCAATAGTTACTCTCCAGATACTTAAATATCCCCCATCTAAAGAACTTTAAACCTATTCTGCTCATGTAAATATATAAATCTGAAGCTTAGCCCAGCTGTTGAGACCATTCAGAACTCAGCCTGCTCACCTTGGTCTGTGTTTAAATCGTGCATTTTCAGTTGCTGATCCAGCCCTCCACTCCAGGCATGGGTAGGATCCTATAAAGCATAAAATTTCACCTTAGGACACTGCATTAATTTTCCAAGCTGCTACATACATTTCCTTTCCTAGGCAAAGAACTCGCTTTCAAGAGTTTTGGGAAGATGGGAATTGAGACACAAGGGTTAAGATCTGGCCCAGATTTAAACAGGCAGACAACAGAAGCTTTGCAAAATGTTTAAGTGCTTTGAGCTACATGAATTTTTTTAAGTTTAAAAGTAAAACTAAAACAAAAAAAAATAAAAAGGCAGTTAGAGGCTCTAATAAATCATTTCCACTTCTGTAAGAGGAAAGCACATAATATTTATTCTTATTGAGAATTTGAGTGTTTATCCTCAGTACAGTGTGGCAAAATGTTCAGTAAAAAAAAGCGTAAGTAGAGTCCAAAATTTAAAACATTCAGTAACACACTGAGATCACATCACCAAATGATATGTCAGAATGCAATGCCAAAAAATGATAATTGAAACCTTCCACTTCATATGTTTTACCAAAAAAAGGCAAAACAAAAAAGTGGCACCTAGAAACTGAAACCATTTTGAAGCACACTTCAAACCCAGAGCATTAAAAAATAAAGAAACCAAGGACCTAATAAATGTCTCACTTGGAACAATGCCATGTTTTCAGTACAACCCAGTGTGGGAAGGTTAAAAAGAAAATACTAATTGGCTCTGGGCATTTATTGTGGGTAAGGATTTCTGGCTGTATCCTCCCAGCACAACTCTTTGTGAGGAACACACACACAGTTCACCACACCATTCCAGAAACAGCTCAAATCAGCTTCAATTACTTTTGCATCCCACTTGTACCAGGAGCAAGTTGCTTGTGTGCCTGCACCTTCACAGGCAACCCCTGCATTTAGGACTAGAAAGATGCTCATTAAATAAGGAGTTAATTGGCAGAAGTAAACTATATTTTTTAGCCCACATTTCAGGTTGCATTTTCCTCCCCTTTAATTTCAGGGAGTGGCAATTTCTCATACCTTGGGCACTATGTGTCTGTAAAATAATAATTAAAAATAACCTCCCACACTTACATAAAAAGCACAGTCCAGGACAGCTCCTGAATGCTGATATTTGAGTCTCATGGTGTTGGCAGGCACATCATAGAGCCGAACAGTTGCGTCCCAGGAGGAAACAAGCAGGAACTGAGATGTGTTTGGACTGAACTTCACCGATGAAATACCATCATCTGGAGTTTGGTTCAGTTTGAACTCGTTTGATCCCGTCATCTGCAGACAATAAAGGCACAGACACAATTTGAGTGATTACAGGAACACAGCAAGTCAGCAAGATAAACTGAGACACCTGCAAGGCAGCCCAAAGGAGGCCTGAAAAGTTTACTGGCTTTGACACACAACAAGTTCAGAACATCCACATTTCTGACAAACTCGAGACGCCAATCCCTGCCTAAAACCTCAATAAATTCCTTCCCCTACAGAGAGCTTTTAAATTTCAAATATAACATGCAAAAAACAATACAAATACATTATCATCATTATTATCATCTATAAGCTTACATATTGTTACTTATAAATGTATTTCCCTTACTCTACTTGTGTGTGTGACTGTGTTTTTTACATTAAATATCTATAAGTTACTGTGAGCATCAAGAAGTTACTTTACAAAACACATATAAGCAGAAAGAAATCTCATTTGAAAACTCCAAAAAGTGTTGATTTGTTCCTCATTTGGTATGACTGCCATATACTTCCAAGAATTACAACTGTATCATCTTTTATATAGTTCTGGGCTCTCTGCAACTTCCCATTCTTTAGGTTTCCATAAGTGCTACAAAATATTTGCAACAGAACAGCTTTAAGAATTTTTTTCCCCCTCACTTAGAAGGGCAAGTAAGAAAGGGAGGTTATGCTTTTGTAAATGTGATTTTGGTAGGAAAAAAAAAAAACAACAATTCAATGACAGATCAATGACTCTGAAGGCAACTGCAGCACCCACTTCAGAGTTTTGTTGCATATACAAAAATTCCAAGGACAGCAGAGACTATGAACTGCAAATTCCAGCTGGAAAACAGTTCAAACCTTACAAACACTCTAAAAGAAATTGTTCATGACATGTACACCAACAAAGCAACCAAACTTTTTTTAAGGCTTCACAAAACCTTAATAGCTCATTTCCCTTGTGCCAGAGGAGCAGAGAAGCAAATTGTTTTAGATTTTCTGTCACACTGTCACTCCTGAATCTGGATGTGCAAGTGCAGAGGTAAGATTACACCTCTGACAATAAATCAGGAGAGAATGAGCCGATGAACGAGGGCAAGGTTCAAATTTAGGGCACAATGGTTCCAGTTCAGTGCTTGTCAGTAACTGAGTGAGCAACACACATTCTTACACTGGAGAGACTTCCTGAGTGGGAGCTTTGGCAGATGCTCTGCAGGACATCCTTCAAAAAACAAAAATCCCACCCCCTGTGTCAACATAAAGTGCTATTTCTGCCATTTAAACATGAAGTGAGGGGAAAAGCCCACTCTTAATAAGAGAAAAGCTTCTTTCTGAGCCCCTTCTTCCAGCTCTGCTTTGGGAATACTTGGAAAAAGGGAGGCTGGAGATTTAGCCATACATCTTTCCATTGAAATACTACAAGGAATTCAGCAGCACCTGCAGCAGTGAATGCTTTAGATGGATGTAGAGAGACACAAAATCTAAAGGAATTCAGAACAGGGAAAATTAGACTGGACATAGTAATTGCCTTCTCTACTTGTGCCAGAAAACTCAAACAACAAACATGAGGATTTGAGGTACAAGTTATTGTATTATCTGAGGCCTGGTACAAGTTATTAATCAGTTCAGGAAGAAAAGTTAGTTACATTAGAGACCTGGAAGGATCTCCCAAAGGTATTTTTAATCCAGAACAATGTACATGGTATCAGAAATTAAATATATCCTGCCTCTTACACATGCTAAAGAAACAAAACACAAAAAGAGCTCTGCATTTGCACAGAAACAGCTGCTTCACAACCAGGATTTCCAAACCACAGAGCCAAGCCCACCTCAAACAACAAAGTGCTGGTAAAACGTTGAGACACATAAGAAATAAGACATTATACCCTGAAACTGCGATTCTGACTTAGACACAGGATTCAGTTTTGGGGGAAACAAAAACCAAAACACACAACTCGTTTTTAGTGAACGAAATGTGTAAGAAATGTGTGCCTTTACAGCCCCTCTTGGCACAGCTCTGTCCCTCAGCCGGACGGAGCTGCCCGAACAAAGCAGAGCGCCTCGGTGAGAGCCCTGGGACGCCAAGCCCGCGCTTTTACTACGAAATCATTAAATTTAAAAGTACCGTTTTCATATCAGACGAGTTCCTCCCGCCGCTCCGCGCGGCGGCTGGAAAAAGGTTTGGGAGTCACGGCAGCGCCGGGGCGTCGGTCGCTCTCACGGTCCGGCCGGCGAGAAGCACGTCGGGATGCGGGAGATGCTGCAGGCGGGAAGGGAAGAGAGTGAGGGAAGAGAGTGAGGAGAGGGCCTGGGAACGCGGGAGGGACGAGGCCGCACCGAGGGGGCAAGGCCGTCCCCAGGGTCCAGTTCCCCGTCCGGATCCCGATCCCAGTCCCGCTCCGGATCCAGATCTCAGTCTCGGTCTGGATCCTGATCCCCGTCCAGATTCCGGATTCCGACTCCGATTCCCATTCCCGATCCCGATCCCGGTTCCGATCCCGGCCTCACCTCCGCCTCCGCCACCGCCACCGCCGCCTCCCGCGCGCGCGCACCGCCGCCCGCCCCCGCGATTGGCCGCTTAGAACGCGCGTGACGCCACGTTCCCGGCGTGCACCGCGCGCTTCCGCCGCGGGGCATGCCGGGAGATGTAGTCCGGCGGGGCTGAGCTCGAGGGCGGGGGGTGCGTTCCTTGTCCTCAGTCCCATCCCGGCTGATAACGGGAGGTTCCCGGGGGGAATCCCATGGGGTTGGTGCTGCGAAGAAAGAGTGGCTGGCGATAGGGTTTAGCAGCGTTAACGTGCAAACCCGAAATACGAGTTATTGCCCCTAAAACAGTCTCCTAAATTGAGTCCCTCCTTCCCCCCCACCCGTCTGCCGGTACCCCCAGGCAAAGGGGTCTGTAGCTAAAACACCGCGTTCTCCTTCCCCGCGCTGACAACGGCGTTATTTACCCCTTGGGATATTTTATTTATATTTTGTTTGTTGGTTGGTTTGGTTTGGTTTCTTGGGTTTTTTTCGCTGCCCTCGTCGCTGCTGCTGTGACACCCCCCGCGCCCGGTACCGGAGCCGGTGGCCCCGGTTTGATCGCCGCTTTGCTGCGAGATTTACTGGGTTTTGAGTGACCGGTCGTCCCCTCCGACATGGGGACCCGTCGTGGATGCCCAAAACACTCCACGAAACACAAACACGGCCCCCGTTACCGAAACTTTTCTGGGAATATCCTTCATCCCCCCGCCGAGAGCAGCGCATCGAGGGGCCACGGGCAGAGGGGGCGGGCCTGGGATTCCCTGCAGAAAACGAGATAAAGAGGAAAAAATGCAGAGGAAAAAATAAAAATAAAACCCTCTGCGTTTCAAGTCGTTTTCTCTTTCCCCGTGTTTCCATCCCGTCCCGGCTGCGGGTGTACCCCTGTGCCGGGGTCCCCCCTCACGGGGGACACGCGACCGAGGTGGCAAAAAATTTACAAACGAGGCTTAAAACGAGGTTTAATTTTTTTGTTGTTGTTGTTTCCTTTCTTTCTTTCTTTAAAAATATTTACAGATCTGAAATAACGCTTTTTTAATTATTTTTTTTTTCTTTTCAAGTGGCAGGATAGCAAGAGGGGGCTCTCGGTTCGCCCGTCCCTCCCCATCAGTTCGGTTCCTGTGTCCCCGCCGCGGGGGCGGCCCGAGACCCCACACGGAGCCCCCGCGGTGGCTCCAGTCCTGCTCCTGGTCCTGGTGCCGGTTCCGACGGGGCGGGCGGGGCAGAGGCTCAATAGTCGATCTTGTTGTAGAGGTTGTAGAGCGGTAAGGCCGAGAGATTGCTGCCGGGGTAGTAGAGAGGGGCGGGGAAGGCGATGGACCGGGGCACCGGCACTCGCAGGAGGGAATTGTCCCTGAACACCAGCGGCATCCCCACCAGAGTCTGCGCCGAGGCGTGGGCCATGTTGGCCGCCTCCAGCTCGGCCGAGAGCTGCCGTTTCCACTTGTTCCTGCGGTTCTGGAACCAAGTCTTCACCTGGGTCTCGGTAAGCTGCAGGCTGGAGGCCAGGCAAGCCCGCTCCGAGCTGCTCAGGTAGCGCTTCATGTCGAAGGTGGACTCCAGCTGGTAGACCTGGCTGCGGCTGAACACCGTGCGCGTCTTCTTCTTGGCGGCGCCGGCCTGCCGGTCCCCGCCGTCGCGCTGCCGGTCCCCGCAGGAGGGCGAGGAGGGTCCCAGCGGCTTCTCCTTCTCGTCCTTACAGTCCTGCTGCGGGGGCGACAGGAAGGGCCCCCGCTCCGCGCTGGCCGCCGCCGCCGCTCCGCTCCCCTTGGCGCTGCCTGCAACAGAGCGACAGCGCGGCGGTCGCACGGTGGGCAGCACCGGGACCCCCGACGGCAGAGCCCCCCGCCCCGGAGCGGGGGAGCAGCGACGCGAGACCGTGGGCAGGCACTCGCCGCCTCTGTTCCTCGTGGAAGACAACACCGGCACCGCGAGAAGCCATCCCCTTCTGGGCTATCTCTATCCCTCCATCACATACATGGATGGATGGATGGATGGATGGATGGGTGGATGGATGAATGGGTGGATGGAGAGGTGGGTGTGCGTGCCTCAGTGAAAGCAGCTGAGTACCAGCCTTCCTACCCGACACGAGCCGGCAGATTTTACTTTACAGCATCGCATTTCACACACCGTTTATTCAGAATTAATGCTAAAAAAATTAAACATCCTTCTTCCCTTTGCCAGAGTGCTGTAAATAACCAGAATCTAAGAAAACGAGCGCTATCCATCGCACTGAAACCCTCGGGGAAATCAACCCCGGGTGTGGTGGGAAAGAAAAAAAAAAAGGCCACCCTATTTTTCCTGGAGCTCCTTCCTCCCCGCATCACCCACGGACGACGCAAATCCTCTGTGCCCCGAAAGCAGAGAGGATGAGACATGTGCCCCCCTCCCACTTCCCGCGGGGGCCGGGCCAGGGCCGAGCACTCCGCGGCCCTTCCCGGCGAGTCCCGTCCGCCCCGTCCCATCCCGTCCCGTCCCGGTACTCACCGAGACAGGTGAAGCTGAGGGGCTGGTGCTTGTGGCACGCCTCGGCGGGGCCCTGAGCCTCGGGGCAGAAGCAGCCGCGGTGCTTCCAGCTCTCCTCCGGCTCTTCGTCCTCCGAGGAGAGGGAGAGGGTCCTGGCGCGGGCGGGCCAGGTGGGCGCCCTTCCGCCGCCTTCCCGGGGGGGCTCGGCGCTGCCGCTGCCCAGGATGGACTGGATGGTGAAACTGGAGATGGGAGCAGCCGCCGGACAGCACTTGCTCGGGTCTTCTTTGCTGCTCATCCTGGGTTCATAAGAAAGCAGAGGAGGGAAGCTCTCGCTTTAGTGGGGGCGCGGGGTGGGGGTGCCCCGGCAGCCCGCGGGGAGCCGTCGGGGGGCTGGTTTCGGGGGACGCTCGGGGCGTGCGGCGGGCGGCTGTCCCCGCGCCGGCCCAGGCGGAATGCATGCTCCTTCCCCCGCGTCCCTATTGATCTGCGGGCGCCGGGCGGCGGGGCTTCATTTGCATGGAGGTGGCCTCCGCCGCGCCAATCACGGCGGCGGCGGACACGGAAAGTTTGGAAACCCGCGGGGTACGGGAATGATGGGGCCTGGGGGAGGCACCGAAGCCCAGGGGAACCCCCGCGGGGCCCTCACCGCGGTCCCCGGGGGCTACACTGACCCCGCGCCCCCGGGGGAGGGCTGCTGGGCGCCCGCCATCCCTTCTGCCCTCCACCCCGAGTGGGCGAGAGGGACGTGGGCTGAATGGCTTATGCCTCCCTGGGGGCGGGGGTTGTTGGGATAAACACCTTGTGCATATCCGGGGATCTTTACCCTTCTTCTCATTAGAGGAGGGAAAAAAACCTGGCACGGTGTGTTTCCTGCTCGGCAGCGCTGGGAGACCTTCCAGAGCCTGGGGTTTGCGCTGCGCTGCAGCCGGGAACAAGTGTCCCACGAAATGCCTCCCGCGTCTTCATCCCGCGGTCTGGGAGCCGTGGGGAGCAGGGAGGGAGGGGGAGTCCCGCTGCATTTCCAAATAAACTTTGCTAGGAGTCAGGGGCTCTTCCCCTCAGGGGCGATAAATTACAGCAACCGCTGCTCTTCGCCCGCCACTCCCGCCCTTGGAAGGGGAAACCTGCGGGTGGCAGCCGCAAGGTGCCGAGGACAGGGACCCCTCCAGGGTCCCCCACCTTCCCTGGAACGCACGGAGCCGCGGCTGGAAGCCCGAGGGATTCCTCAGGCCCGCGGTTTTGGGGACCTGGAAGCCCCTTTCCCCAGTGATGTCAGGTGGAGGCCGAGCCCCGACGGCTGCCTGGAAGCGGGAGCTGGGGCCTCCCTGTCCCCGGCATGAGATCGGTGCCTGCTTCCCGCCCCGGGAAGCCGCAGAAAGGAGCCCCGGTAATGGAGCCAGTGTGGAAGGCACCAGCCCGGTCACCCACCAGGTGCCCCGCGATGCCGACTCCACACTCCCCCTGCCCCCGGGCAGAGCCTCCCGCCCGCTCGCCTCCATTTCCCCGCTGCCGCGACTCCAAAGAGATAACCCCCCTCTCTGGGCCCTCCTTTCCCTGTGGACACCCGTGTCCGTGGGTGGGGGCTGTCCCCGAGCCCGCAGCCGTCCCCGTCCGGGCTGTTGCAGCCGCCGGTACGGCCGGGGAGGAACCCCACGGAGGGGAGCGAGTGGGAAGCGCTGCTCCGGCTCGGAAATCCGGCTGGTTTTTATCGCATCTGTGTCCAGGTGCAATATCCTTGGCCTTGGCAGGGGCCGTGGCACGGAGTTTTTAACCCCGGGTTGCCCGAGCGGTGTGGGGCGGGGGTCTCTGCCGGCCCCAGCTGTTGATTCCTCCCCCTCCCCGGTGCGGTCGTTCTCTCTCTCCAGAAGCAAACCCTCCCCCCGCCAAAAAAAAAATCAAATCGGGAAAAGCAAAGAATGAGATGGAAATATACAAATCAATAGAGACAAATGTCAAGACGTTTTAAAATGACATTTTCATTAACTCCGAGTCACCATATTATGTCTGGTATATTGAATAAAGTACTTATAATATAATTAGGTATAGCGAGATGACGACTGTTACCCAGACCAGCGGCATAATCTTTAACTACTTAACTACTTGATAGACTCATTAATGGACTAATTGATTAGGAAAAGTGTTCCAGCTCCTCCTCTCCCTCTGAGGGGCAGGTGCTGTCCTGTTTTACCACATTAACCTTTTCAGTGCTTTTCAACAGGGTCGCGACACATTACAAATGGTCAGCTTTAATCATGATGTCAGCTCATTAACCCGGAAAGACCCCGCACTGAAATACAATTTAAGAAATCGTCCTTCATCCCGCTCTGCCGCCCCGGCTGGCCCCGCACCCAGACCCAGCGCCCCTCCCGCGGGCGGGGAGCGGGGCGAGGGGGCTCCGGGCAAAAGCCGTCGAGGGGACCTGCCCGGCCTGGGGAGAGCCCCCGAGGGCTGCCAACCTTCGGATACTTCGTGGGGACAGGCCCGGAGCAGGGAGGGAAGGCGACCGAGAGGAAGCCCCGCTCCCCCAACAGCCCCTCGACGTGACACCGCAGCACCACCGGCCTCCAGCTGCCGCCCACAGCAGCTCCTTTCCGTCGAAGCCCACCAGCTTCCTTCCCCAAGGAGAAGGTCCTGCCCGTGGGAGCCGCCCGGGTGCCTGCGGTCGGGCCAAGGGAATACTCCAGGGCTCTGGGACATGGACGCTGGGCGGACCGGGATGCACAAGCGCTGCTGCCCGGCGTGAGCTCTACTCGGCCAGAGCGAGAAAACGAACAGATTTCCCTGAAATGAGTATTTCAGGTGAAACTTGGGAAACGGCCTCTCCGTTCGGGAGGGAGGGAAGCCAAGGCGGATTGTGCGGGATGCTCGCCGCCGCTGTCGGGAGGGGAGGAACGGCGGGTCGGAGCGGCCCAGCCACGCACTCATTACCATCTGATCAAATATTCATCAGAGCAGGGGCTGCCGGCCACGGGAAGGGTTTTGCGTGGGGACAACCCGCGGCTGGCTCCTTCCACCCCCGCCCCATAGCCCGTCCCGTCGGGGCACAGATGATCAAACGCCGCGGCGAAGATAAACTTTGAAAGACAGAGCGAACGCTTAAAGTTTAGATCTCCAGATTATTACAATGCTCGATATTAAAGTGGCCCTGAGCAAGCTTTCAAAGGGAGCCTAATAAAAATTGATCTCCGCTGCTTTTGCAGCACTCGGAAAATAGGCTTGTTGAGCGGCCGTAATATCGGGAGAAGGTTCCCTCTGAAATGACAGATGAAGTCATAAACAAGTTTGATCTTGGAATCAAGCTTCGATAAATATTAAACACAGTCCCCTTTACACGTGTGGATTATGATATATGGCGCGTCCAAACTTTAAAATAAGGAAATACCAGAGAAAATGATCTCAATAAATTTTCTAAGTATAAACGTTGATTATGTTTCGATTTTCATTCAAGAGCCTCTGCTGCTCGTTTTTTGGTGCAAATGACATCTCGCAATAGGCTTTTGGGGAAAAGGGCTCCCTATTTGAAAAAGAGAGCCCTAGAGGTGTACAATTTATGTAATCTGTGGCTGGAAAATGAATCGTGTAATTTATTGGAAAACAGAAAGTCATGAAGATTGGATCAGCATAGCCTATCCAAGGCCCCCTATCCATCAAGTTCCAATTAACAACCTAACCAGAGAGCTTTAATGTGTTTCCAATCTAGTGGCCTGATAGACTCATCAATTCCTCTGGGAGAAATTAAGAAAATCGACCGCCCCTTGGCGTTGTAGTGTCATTCCTTTCTGCAACTATATGTCAAATTAAAAACACAATTAAAATTTAAACTGTTTCAATCAGAGGGTGCCCTGCAACCTATGTTTCACTTAATAGAACTTTGATGAAAATCTGATGGTTCCACTCCATCATGAAGGCGAATAGAGCTGAGGAGAGCAAGAGATTCTTTATATTTATTTAAAATATCGGAGCTCAGGAGAGCCTAGACCAGGTGACCAAACCTGAGAGAAATGGAGGTTTCATTCCCGTCGAGCTGCCGCTTCCCACGCCCGCGGGAGCGACCGGCGGGGCCGCTCCTCTCTCTGCCCGGGCGACACGCGTGTCCCCACGGGGGGACGGGCGTCCCACGGCACCTTCTGGCGCGGCAGGGAGTGGGGCGAGGGAGTTTTAAATCCCTGACATCGCGCTGATCGAGAGGGATTGGCTGATTTGGGCTGTAAAATATGCACGACCAGCTCGGGAGAGTCACGAAGGGCCCCGGGCGCGGACTCCTCTCCCCGGGGTCCCCACGCACCCCGGCCCGGGCCAACCCCACGGGGTGTGGGGCGGGGGCTGCCTGGGAAAAGGCTGCACGATCTGCACCCCCTTCGACTTGATATTGATCTAAACAGGTTTAGATCTCTTCGTTGGGCAACTCTGCCGGCTTCCCGGGGATGTGATCACGGGAGAGGTTATTCTCGGCAGCCGCGCAAGGTGCGGAGCGGAGAGAGGCTTGAAAGAGCCGCTCCGCGCACGCAGGGCACACTCACAACGGGCCCATTCCTCCCCACACACCCTTTTTTATTTATTTCTTGTTTTTGAAGTGGTTCCGAACCCTAAAACCACGCTTTAGGGCAGGTGAAGGTCCGCGGGGACGGCGGCGACAGGTCCCACCGCCCGGTTCCCAATCATATGGGAGCGGCGGAGAAGATAATTTGGATGTGCGAGAACAAACCAAGGTCATCAACACCGCCGAAAGAGCGCAGGAACAATAGATTCATTTGAAACAATATTTTACAGACGTTTTACGATCAATATGAACTGAAGCATTATGCTGTACCAATCTGTTAATGCTCTTAATGGTCTTCTCATTCCGTTAGCACACTATGCCAAGTCGATAGAGTAAAGTGATTATTACAGAGACACTTGCAGCATATTTGGGGGAGGAAAAAAAAAGAACCCCTAAACCACACAGTTTTCCAGCACTGTTTTAAAGTGGGATCATTCCCACAGAGCGGCTTCGTGTGTCCCCACCCTTTGCTGCCCGTCCTGGGCGTTGCAGGCACTGACAACAGAATCAAACATTTCCCACCGACCTATAAAATAAAATTTGCAAATATTCGGATAAAAAAAAATTTAAAAATATCAATAATAATTAGGATAAAAAAATACCAACCTCCCAACGTGGCTCGCCGGGAGCGTGCGGCTGCTGGAGGGGCCGAACGGCTCCGCGCCCCTCGGTCCCTACTTCAGCCCTCCGGGAGGCAAAACTCTTCTGAATCCCCAAATCTGGTGGTTGGGAAGTTTATATCTTCCCCCCCGCTGTTTGCTATACACAGCGAACCTCTATTTACTACCAAATAAAAGAAATACATGTGTGTTTCGACCACAAACAGACGAGCTAGTTCTGTTCAGCCAAGCTCAAAACAGTGGCCGAGAAGAACCGTGTTATCTCTCGAATTGCAAACAAAGGCAGAGATTTGCCGAGCGGGGTTGCAGCAGTAAACAGAAGTGGCCGCGGAGTTGCCAACAGCCGAGAGGAACGAAGCAACTTTGAATCGCACCCACCTCCCCGCCAAACAATTTTTGTTTCTGTAGAGATGATTTCTTTTTCCACCACTCAAAGCGATTGCTTTCACTCCGTCCCAGAGCGATGTGGGATCTCCAGAAACTTCAGGCAGGGCCAAAGGTGCGGGAGGAGGGGGGGGTCCCTTGTTAGCCTGTCCTGCTCCTGTCCGGCTCCAGGCCGGCACTCCCCTGCCGGGAGCGGCGCGGCGCAGCGGAAAGAGCCGGGGCTGGCGGAGCCCTCGCTCGGTGGGCATCTCCCTCGGAAAGAGACATTAAACAGCTCGCTTCCCGTTTAGCTGAAGTGTTCAGGGATAGGATGGAGTCTGGGGAGACTTTCTGAAGGCTTGAGAAAAGCCTGAGCGCCAAGCTCGGCTTGGTGCGGATGCGAACAGAAAGGAGCATCCCCCTCCGAGGGATCCCTCCCGGCCGGGTGGGGAGAAATCCCGGCTGCGGGAGAGGGGCGGCTCGGGGGGCAGAGAACCGGGCTCACAGGCCCTCGACCCCCTGCCCAACTTCACCGAGCAGTTTCAGAGCATCTGTCAGCTGTCGATGCCGCGGTGTGAGAGGGCAGTGCAGGAAAGCAGGAATCTGGTTAGATTTTTTTTTCTTCTTCCTTTTTTTTTTTTCTTAATTAAAAAAAAAAAAAAAAATTCTACTGAACTCCATCAACCCCATCAAGATCATCATTCCCATGGGAAGTGGCCCTGGCAGGCCCGGGACGGGCAGGACGGGCCGGTGCCCGCTGCTGCCCACACCCGCGCAAAGGCCGCGCTGCGGGGCAGGGGCCGCGCTGGTGTCCAGCGGCTCCTTCCTCGGCTGGGGAAGGGCCGGGAGGGTCCGGAATCGTTTTCCGGGCACTGACCAGAAATAAATGAGCTTTTTTTCCTTGCCGTTTGATAACATCGTGCTGCCGCGCTGTAAAATGGAAAGACCTATTTACTATGACAACAATATTTTTAATGGGCTGCAAGCGACTTGTCCCAAAGTTGGTACTGCAAACAGCAAAGGCATCGCTCTGTTTGTAGGCGACACAGCCAGCACCGTATTTTGACTCCGAAACTCTGTTTATTTTTCGTTTATGACCCATTGACAGGGTTTTTATCCCAAACGAAAAGAAAACGCAGGATTATCTTTTCGCAACGCTGAGTTTTATTTTGATTTCTTTGGCCCGAAATCCTGCCCTCGGCGCTATCAACACGTCGATTCGGGCCAATCTGCGGGAAGCGGAGAGCGATCCTATCTCCAAATAACCCTGCCGGGAGTATTAACACGCGTGACGGCTCCGGCCGTGGGCAGAGGGCGCAGCCCAGGGGGGTTGGACACCCTGCGGCAGCCCCCGGAGGAGGGGGGAGAAGGGAAGGGCAGTACCGGGGGGGGGCGCAGAGGAAGGGGCGGCCAGAAGTTCAGGGGAAGCCCCCGGGAAGGGGAGGAGGCCCTCCCGTGGGAAGGGACCCCCCTCGCCCACCCCCGTCCCGGGGGGTTCCCTGGGAGTCTGCGACCCTTCGCTCGGGGTTACCGAGTCGCCGGAGGTGGGAAAGGTCCCCCCCTCCCGTCCCCGATCCGTTTCCCATCGGAGAGGCCTCCGGACACCCGCTCGAAGGATTCCCGGCAGGGGCGGCTCCGCGCCCTGGCCCCCGCACCCCGAGTGGGGCCGGCAGCGCTCCCAGAAAACCGTTGAGTTATTTTTTGTTTATTTCTTTTTATTATATTTGTTGTCGTTGCTTATATCTTCTCTCTCTCTCTCTCTTTTTTTTTTCTCATCCAAAACCACACTTAAAAAATGATAAGGAACGGGTTTTATTGATTTTTTTTTTTCCACCACAACATTAAGTTTATAACAATATAGGCTGTTTTAAAAATAGGACCGATCCCTAACAGAAAGCGAGAGGGCAGAGAGTACAACCGAAAAGGGGAAAACAAAATTTAAAATAAAATAAAGAAAAGGAACCAACCAACCCAAACCCTTGGGAAGACAGCAAACAATTGTCAGACAACAGGTGAGTAGACACTAAGACAGAGAGAGACTAGAGGTGTCCACTCCTCACTTGATTTCTGCCTATTAAAATCCACATACTCAATGGACTTTAGAAGAAAACTGTACATCATACCAAATAAATTAAAATTACCCTAAAGTTGATTGTCCTTCACTTAAAGCGCCCAGCTCACCGAATCTCCCTTATTTATTCACATGAAGCCGGGCTGATGTTAATTCCCATGCCTTGCTCCTCTCTTCTCACTTCCCTTCGCTTTTAATTCTTTTTTATTTTATTTTGTACAACATGAACGAATGCAGCTTTACAATGCTAAAAACCCTTTCCTCACCATTCAAATAAAAGCAGTGCTTTAAGAATCATCGTACAATATTGCACAGTTCAAAAGTACAATAATATTAATAATAATAATAATAATAATTAGTATTACAAAAGAAAGCAAAAGGGTACAGATTTTTTTTCTCCCCAAAATACCGAAATAACTTTACAAGGAAGAAAAACCCCAAAACAACCCGACAACTAGGAAAACAAGAATTATAAACAAGAATTAAAAATGTCTAAGTAAACGATAATAAATAGGGGTCACTCAAAGCGCGCGGGTGTATTTAACTGTTCACTTTGAGGCTGTATTTCTCGCTCGTAAAAGTCCCATGACAAAAAAAGAAAGGTACAAAAGGTGGGCAAGCAAAGAGGCAAAGGTCTGCTTAAATGAAAAGCCGTGGTCGATGAAGTTTGAGTCTCGACAGGATCAGGAGCCTGAACAATTATTTGGAGGCAGAAGGAGAGGTCCGAAAGGAACAGAAATTCAGCTTCCCGTTAGCGTTTGGCAAATCTCGAGGAGTGGCCTGGGATCATTCCTCTTTTTTTATTATTAACATCATCCTTTCTTTTCCCCCATTTTTTTCTTTTTTTTTTTCTCCCACTTTTTTTCTCTTTTTTTCCCTTTTTTTTCTTTTTTTTTTTTTTACAAAAATAAAACTAAAGCCACAGAGACCATCGCAGTTTTCATCCACGTTTACAAAAGGTGTGACAGCTCCAGGGTTCTCCACAAGTTCCCGCTTTCATTTTCCTCGTTTTCCTTTCCCTCCCCCCCCTTTTTCTTTTTTTTTTTTTTCCTAGATTTTTGCGACTTTCCTCCTAACACCACACGCCGAGGGGTACCCCCCACCCCCGCACCTCTCTCCACCCAAAACCCGTGCTCCGCAGACGCCGCCCGGGTGGGTCGCACGAGGGGCTGGAGTACTTACAAGCGGGCGGGTGCCTTGCGCGCCTCTCCGCGCCCCTCCGCGCAGCGGCGGGCGGGCTCAGACGGGCCGCAGGAGCGGCACGGAGGTGACCACGGGGTGGGAATAGTAGACGGGGTGAGGGAAGGTGAGCAGGGGCTGGGTGCCGGGGGCTCCGCCGCCCCCCGCGCCCCCCTCCGCGCCCGAGTTCTCGTGGTACAGGATGGGGACGCGGACGATGCGCTGCGCGGCCGCGTGGCTGAGGTTGGCCGCCTCCAGCTCGGCCGCCAGCTGCCGCTTCCACTTGTTGCGGCGGTTCTGGAACCAGATCTTCACCTGGGTCTCTGTCAGGTGGAGGGAGGCGGCCAGGCCGGCCCGCTCCGAGCTGCTCAGGTAGCGCTTCATGTCGAAGGTGGACTCCAGCTGGAAGACCTGGCTGCGGCTGAACACCGTGCGCGTCTTCTTCTTGCGGCACGGCTTCTTCTCCGGGCTCTCCTCCCGCTTCTTCCAGTCCTCCGCGCCTCCCTCCTTCTTCGCCTCCTCGGAGTCGCTCTCCTCTAGGACGATCTCGTCGGGGCTCTTGGAGTCCAGCTCCTTCTGCTCCCCCTCCGCCTTCAGCAGCGGCTCCGGGGAGTCCCGGTCGGTGCCCGAGGCGGGGGACGAGTCCCTCAGCAGGGATTTCTCTGCGGCTGGAGGGGAAGGACGAAGCGGGGGATGAAGAGGGAGGGATAAGGGACACAAAGAGACACCTTCGCCACCCGGCCCCCGCGTCCCGTCGGGGGAAAAACGGGACTAGCCGGCCGGACCCCCGCGTCGCCCCGCCGACGGCTTCCCCCCCGGTGCCCACCGCGGCCGCCCCGCCGGGGAGGGAGGGAAGGGAGTTGCGGGGAGCGGTACCTTCGGTGCGGGGCAGGTGAGCTCCGGCCGGCGTCAGGGCGTACGGGTACCACCAGGTCTGGGCGCGCTCCAGGCAGTGCGCGCTCAGGGCGAAGCGCGGCGCCGGGATCTCGAAGCGGGGGAAGGCGAGGTCTCCCACCTGCGAGAGGGCGAAGCCGGCGCCGTCCACCGCCGCCTTGCCCGAGGGGGCGAACAGCGCCCGCGGCTGCTTGGGGGGCGCCTTGGGGGGGCCGCCGTTGAGCAGGTTCTTGATGTAGAAGGACTCCTTGGGGGGAGGCGGCGGGGCGCTGGGTGGCTCCTGCCCGGTCTCCGGCATCCTCCGGTGCCCGCCCGGCTCCTGCCCGCCGCTGGCCCCGCAGCCCGGCGCGCAGGTGGCGGCTCCCGGCGGCGCGGGGGACAGGAGCGGAGGGGCGGCGTGGGAGCGCGGCGGAGGGGCCGGCCGGGGGCCCCTCGCATGGGGGGGCGGCAGGACGGGGGGCCGGGGGGACCCGCGCAGCCCGCGGCACCGGGGGGCTGCTGCGGGCAGGCGGAGAGCCGGGGTCGTCGCTGCCGCCGCCGCCGCCTCCCGCCGCCGCCGCTGCTGCGTCAACCTGGCGCCGGATGCTAATGATGAAATCAAAATGTCATCCCCGCTCCGCGCGGGGAGCACGCGGCGATTGGGCGCGCACAAAGGCGAATGGGATCAGGCGGGAGGCGGCGGGAGGAGAGGGCTCCGCGCAGCCCCTGCCCCGCAGCCGCCGCGGCCCCGGCCCCCCCCCCGCCCCGACGCGCCGCCGTGCCCGGAGGCGGCGACCGCCCGCCCGTCCCCGGCGATACAGAGTCCAATGAGGCGGCGAGCGGGGCCGGGCCGGCGGCACAAAGGGACCGGCTCGGCGCAGGGAGCGCGGCGGGAGCGGCGGGAGGCGAATGGCTCGGGACGAGCTGCTCCTGCCTCAAAACCGCGCCCGCCCCGCCGCGCCGCCCCCCGCGCCCCCGCCCCGCACCGACGGCAACAAAAGCCGCCCGCGCCGCAGGGGGGGGCGGCGGGACCGGCCGGGCCCCGCCGGGATGCCGGGCACCGGGATGCCGGGCACCGGGATACCGGGGCACCCCTGCGCTGGGCACGAACGACTTAAGGGACGGCTGCGGGGCGGTGGCTGCGGGGCGGCGGCAGGGCTCTCCCCCGACGGTGCCCTCCCCTCCGCGGGCATCCCCGCCGCGCCCCTCGGTCCTCGGCAGCGAGAGCGGACAGCGGGACACGTCGAGCTCGCGGCGGCGGCGAACACGGCCCGGCCCCGCCGCTCCCGGGGGCCGGGTCCGACCCTCCCGGGGTCCGGGCACCGGGCAATCCCGGGGTCCTGTTATAGGGTGCTCTGGGGGCCCATCCCCGCCGCTCCTGGGATCCATCCCCATTTCAGGGATCCATCCCGGCCATTCCCGAGATCCACCCCGCCGTTCCTGGGATCCATCCCGGCCATTCCCGGGATCCATCCCGGCCGTTCCCAGTATCCATCCCGGCCGTTCCTGGGTCCATTCCCGGGATCCATCCCCGTTCCCGGGGTCCGGGCACAGGGCGCCCCCTACCGGCCCTGGGAGCGCCCCGCGTCCCGGGCCGGGCAGTCCCGGAGCATTCCCCGCACCGCACGGCACATCCCGGGACACCGGGAAGCGGCGGCTCTGGGCCCCGGGAGCCGCGACGGGACCCCCGGTACGGCGGTGATGCCGCGAACTGCCCGCGGGTACCGCTCTGCCCCCGGGCCCTCTGGGAAGGGAGGGAAGGGGTCCCCGTTGGGAAGGGAAGGGAAAAGGTAAGGGAAAAGGAAGGGAAAAAGGAAAGGAAAAAGGAAGGGAAAAAGGAAGGCAGGGCATAGGAAAGGAGAAAGCAGAAAGGAAAGGAGAAAGGAAAAAAGGAGAAAGGAAAAAAGGAGAAAGGAAAAGGAGAAAGGGAAAGGAGAAGGGGAAAGGAAAGGAAAGGAAAGGAAAGGAAAGGAAAGGAAAGGAAAGGAAAGGAAAGGAAAGGAAAGGAAAGGAAAGGAAAGGAAAGGAAAGGAAAGGAAAGGAAAGGAAAGGAAAGGAAAGGAAAGGAAAGGAAAGGAAAGGAAAGGAAAGGAAAGGAAAGGAAAGGAAAGGAAAGGAAAGGAAAGGAAAGGAAAGGAAAGGAAAAATACAGAGCTGTGGACTGAGTTATTTTTGCATGTACATACACACAAAAATCTCTACATTTAAACATTTTAATACTCTAATCAAATGTGATTTCTCTTGCCAATTCCTTTTTAATACACCCACTTGGCAATTTGAAGCAAGACATCTTTTTTTCTGAGTCAAACTTCTCAGTGTTAATGCTTGTAAGGTATCCCCAGGAGTAGTTCTTCCCCTGAACACTTGGGGTTGCAAATAGAGGGAAAATTTATACAGACTAATGTAACATTTTTGGCTGCAATAGACCTGGTATTTCATGTACCTTTGACACATCCTGAGGATGGGGTCTCAGCAATTATTAGTTTACAGAAATATTCTGGTTTTATTAAGAACTATTTCTTGTTTCTGCTCTTGTTAACAACTTAAAGGCACCAGGCAAAGTAAATATCAACAGAATTTTTTTAAATAAATGCTATTTCTGTGGGAACACTCCTCAACTCTGGGGTAACTTGTATAGAAAAAAAAAAAAAGAGACACAAAATAGTTTTTATATAGAAAACAGTCCATAGATACCTAACTTGGGCTCCTGGGCTAAAGTGTTATCTGTTTGCAGCTCCTACATGAAAAACTAAGGATGCAAAGTTTTTATAGAAGACCCCAGTGTATTTCTCCATCTCAGTGAAGATTTTATTTAGATATAAGTCACCAAAATAATTCTGTACTGAAACTCCCATCCTTTTCCATCCATCTTTCACTGCTTTGGTAATTATGAGGTCTTAATCCCTTTGGAGTCCCTCAGGGCAAACAACTCATGGTAGAAAACCAAGCAAGGATGAAAAATCAAACCAGCCTCTGGAAATGTTAAAAGAAATTCCCACTTTGCAATTCTTTATTACAAAAAACCAAACCAACCAACCTCAAAAACCCCACAGTGCTTTAAAAGAGCCTTTCTATATCTCTGTCATTTAAGGTCCATAGATTTCTCACATACTTACGTATTTTATTTATTCCCCCTCCCCAGTGATATCTGGATGTTAAAGACTGGTATTGACCATTCCCCCCCATGCCCACTGGTGATGGAGCTGAGTGGATTTTGCTGCAGTCTTTCTTTATTTCTGTTTCTAGACCTGCACTCGTACCATTCCATTGTAAACAGATAATTATTATTTCATTAGAGTTTCAATTCGGAATTAATTGGCTAATTTACACACGGATCAATTGTATAAATGTGATGTTTGTGATAGGTCCTTGATATGATTTAAAGTAATTGTTTATTTTCAGGTTTTGGCTGTATTGTATTGCAAAGTGATTTATCTCCTTATTTATCCTGTCTCAGCACTGCCTCTTCTTTTTCATTATTTTTCTAAAGAGCTACACTTTTGCTAGGCTGAAGCACGAAACTGTGTGATGTGATTCTGTGGTTCCCACACTTACATGAGCTCCAAAAAGCTCCAAAAATCTCCAAAAAGCCCTGCCTTGCAGCCTGCTGATGCTACCTGCCCACAGAGCACTGTGCTCACAGCCCTGTTTGCCTGGCAGGAATTACCCACTGCGGGCTGTATTTACCCAGATTCTTGTGCCACCTTTATAGCTGCCATCCCTGAGTGTCCCTGCTGCAACCACAGGTGACAAACATCTGTCACTTTGGGTTCAGTTTCCTTTTTTCCAGCCTGAGGGAAGGGCAGTGCTTAGTTTCCTTGCTCCTTTGTTTGTCCAGGTGGGAGCCCAGTGGTGGGGGACTGCAGGCAGGACTTGCAGGGAAGCAGCAGTGAGGTTTCTACTCACTTCTGCTCTCACAGAAGGATTTTGGTGGTGGCAGGACCTCCTCCCACAGAGCCTGATGTGTTTTTGCAGAAGGCACTGGCCAGCCAGTCTCCCTAAACCAGCCCTGTGCTCTCCCAAGGATATTCGCAGCATTTGGCCTTACAGCAGTTGTAGGGAAGCAGTAATTCACCAAGACACTGCTTGATTTCATGGCTGACTTTAAACATTCTTCCACAGGGAAGTGCTGAGACACTTCCTTGCATCAGGCTTTAGATGTTGAGGAGGAGAGGAAAAAAGGGATGAGAACACAGTTAGCAGTTTGCCCCACACAGAAACACTCCTTTCCCAGGCAATCAGAATGAAACTCTTCCCCCACTGGATTTTAGAGCTGCAGTTATGCTCTAAAGGCAGACAAGCACAATTTTGGGAATGCCAGAGATTAACTGCTGTAGAGTTTGAGCCGTAGTCAATGGCTCTCCCCTTCCTACTGTAAATCTTTCCAGATTATCAGGGCCTTCCTAAAACCTGAGTTATTCAGAAACAAGGCATTACTCTGTCATTCTTTCAATTGCTTCTTCTGAGATGCGTGATTGGAAACAGAGGTTACCCAGAAGAGGGATGCTACTTTCCCATTGTAAGGAATGTCTCTTGCAGGATGTATTTGCTAAGGATGTTTTATTCAAGACTGGAAAAACTACAAGGGAGTTATGCTTTGCAGCCTGCCTCAGGTTTCACCAGGCTGAGTGTATCAGGGTGTATGTGATGTGTGTGGGTTGAGAGGTATTTTGGAACAGTTAAAGTTGTTCCCTTATTATGCCTTACAATGGCATTTTTGTACCTTTAAATGGAAGGCTTTGTTAGTCTCTGTTTTCCAGTGGCTGCCTGGCAAGCTGAGAGTCCTCTCTGACAAATATTAGAATCTTATAGCACTTCGAGAGAGCAGGTTGTTCAGTTTAGGAAACTTTTATTTCTGAGGTTCATCACAGTCCTGTGTCTGACTCACAGAAATATTATTTTTACCGGAAAGGGGAAAAATTCCTAGGTTGTGATATTTTTGTGAAACAAATGCTGCTGCAAAGTCTGTGTAATTTGGAATAAATCCGTGGGAGCAGAACTGACGGGCAGATAATGTAATCTAAGTACAATCTTTATCTCATGCAGCACTACACATGTGCTCTATATAGTGTGATATGATGCTCTGATGCCATCACAAACTCATACAACACATCCTTTGCTTTTGTCATTTTGATTTGCCCACTGGTCTAATTTCTGGACGGTTTAATCATCTTGATATTAGTCATGTGTGTACAACTTATCACTTCCACAAGTGAACTCACAGAATAGAGGTCAGATAATACACTGGAGGAAATCCTTTATGGAAAGTGCCATTGGAGGATTTGAAGGCAGAGCATGTGCTGCTCTTCAGCATCTCATCCAAATGTAAGCTTTACTGTAGCTCATCCTGCCTGTTTGAAAATATGTCAGGACAGAAATACCCACAGAACAATGGATAGGTGGTGGCTTTGCAGCTTCTACATCTGAAGGCTGGTGCTTACATACCAAGCTGTAAACTCTGAGGCACCATGTAAAAAAAACCCAAACAAACCATCCCAAAATCAAAACCAAAACTATGTAGACATCGAGACCGGTGAAATTTGAAATAAGCAGATCTGTTTGTGTCCATGAATAACTCATTTATTAAAATCCACAAAAAATCCTAGCACCACACCTGAGAAGTGCTGAGTATTTCCAGCTCCTACTGAAATAGAAAATTTCTGCAGAGCTGTATGGTGAATGTTTTACTGGCCTGGCTAGAAAAGAGGTGTTACAACCCACACTCAGCCTTCACGTCTCAGATCCAAACTGTCCATTTACAGAGAGCCAACAGAGAGCAGAGTAGATCCAATGTTTGTGTGCAGGGGAGCTAGATAATGTGCAGTTTTAAGAGTTCTTAAATAATCATTGATTTCAAAAGTGTTACAGCCCATTGACTCAAAAATCAGCTGCTTATAAAGACTCTTATGTTCATATCACAGATCCTCGGCAATTGCACAACAGTTATGATGAAGATACATACTGAACAGGAGCTGTGCTTTGAATTTTATTGAAAGATCCTGAGATCACCTAAATTTCCCTGAGAATGTTTACTGTAAATGGCATGACAGTCTGAACCAGCTTGTTCTGAGCCAGCAGATCCCCAAAATAGCTTGTGGTTTTGCAAAATAAATGAACGATTGAGTCATTTGATGCTTCCACAAGAGCTTCTTTGTCAAAACCTCAGTGTGCTTTGCACTTATTAATGACTCTGTCTTGCCTGCCACTCCCCAGGGAAGGCTGCTCCTCAGGGAAGCTCAGTGTTTCAGGAATCCTGAGAAGCCAAAGTGATGCACACACCTCGGGAATCTCATTCTATCTTTTTGGGCTGGGGCATCCTCAGGACAGCTTGTCTTCAGATAAGCAGACAGCTCAGGTCCTCACATCACTCATGTGGTGCACAGACCCTGTTCTGCCAGTTCTGTGAAACAGAACAGAGAAAAGAAGATTTCTGGCTGTTTTTCCACATAACATCTCTGTACACTCCAGGGAAAACCTTATCCTAGACAACAAAGTTGCTTATTTCTCTCTCTATATCGATATAAGTGCTCAAATCCACGTTATAAAAACAAAGCATCAGAGGCCAAGAAATGACTGCAACTGGGTAAAAATTCTTTCCTCCAAAGAGAAATTCCAAAATCATCCTTCTTTGAGTCACAGCTTTACATTTATATTTTTGTTTGTTTGTTGTTTTTTGTTTGTTTGGTTTGGTGGTGTTTTTTTTACATTGCTGCTCTTTTTTTTTTACATGGTTGAAAAACTGGAGATCTGTTAGAAGGGCAAGAAAATATTTTTAATATATTTTAGTTAAACGCTAGCAACATATACCAGGCATTCATCAGTAATAAACTCAATGAAAGCAATGCTTGTGGAGAGCAGTAGAAGGATTAAATGCACTGTTGTGCAAAACTTCTGATACTCACCTTCCTCACCATCACAACCATTGTAGCTACACCAGTTTTCTGCACAACAGGAGATTCCCTTTGGCATTAGACCACAAGGATCTGAGCAGTTCATTCTTGCAGTCCAGAATTTTGGCATGAAACTCCTTCCTCATATAGAGATACGAGAAGCAATCATGAAGCACTAACAAGGCACCACCAAGGATGACTTTTTCACTTTATTTTACATTAACAGATTTTTGTCTTGTCACTAAGGATCCATGAATAATAGCAGAAAAAAAATTATAAGGGACTGTGTACAATTGAACACCTGGTTCAAGGTGGCAGATAGGGCAAATAATAATAAACTACTATGTTTGACAGAAAGTGGAACAATTTCAACTTGGCATATGCATGAAATGCAACACATTTAAATACTGTTTGGTGTCTACAGAGCAATTGAACTGAGAAAATAACACTTTTAGCATAGTAAACAAGCATTAGGTGTTTTTCCTCAGCAGCTTGATGTGTATTCTTGCCATGTGTTGTCATTCCCAGAGTATGAAATCTAAGTTGCTTGTGTAATGCTGTCATTAAAAAAAAAACCCACACCAAACCAAAACCAAACCAAACCAAAAACAGACAACCCCCCCCCACCCTTCTAATATATTTCCATCTCTTCAGATCACTGTTACTTCGATATTCCAGTCAGGAAAATCATATACAGCACACGTCATGCTGCCATGAGAAGTTTGTTATGTATTGCTGTGCTTGAGAGCTGCAGTGGAGTGAAGAATAGAGGAAATGCTAAAAGACTCGAGGGCAAACCTGTGAATGACACCTCTGCTTTTCTTTAGCTTGTTTATTGGCAGCAAGGGCTGCTCTGAGTGAGAGGACAAGGCGCTGTCTCTCTAGTTAGAGTTTCTGATTTTATTCTTGTAAAGCACTGAGGCTGATCAGAGATCGCAGAACACTGATCAGAATTTCCAGACGTCCTTGAAAATGCCCTTCACCTTCATAATCAAGCTTTGAAATGATAATATATTGATTGGAATGCTCCGCAGCAGCTTGACACACTGAGAGTTATTGATAAGCAGCTCTGATATTTTCAGGTGACAAACAAGGGCGGGGGGAGGCGATTAAAACAGGGATGATGATATTCAGCTGGGAAACTCGGGCTATGTGTGATATTGCCCACCGAAAGGTTCTCGCTTTTGTCTGGGAACAGATTTTGATCTGAATTCGTGGAGAATAATTTCTAACATTGTTATAACAACGCTAACAAATACTAATCCAGCAATGAATAGGGGTACCACTGTTCGCTTCCCCGCTCCTCCGACCTCACTTCAGCACCACGGCCAGCGCCGGGAGCCGCGGGGCGGGCGGTGTGCGGGGCGTCTTCCCGCAGGTTTAGGGGCGGTGGGTCCCATCCTGCCTCCCCTCTGCTCCGCACATCCCGGGATGACGCTGCTCTGAGCAGGTGGAAGAGCCGGAGCCCCTCTGTGCTCGCGGGGGTGCGTGGGAAAGAGTGGACTCAACCTCTGTAACCTCACGGAAAAAAAAAGAAGAATTAGAGGTTTACAGCTGTTCTAACAGCTCCTGAACAACCAAATAATTAATTGCATCTAAACCCTGAGATTACAAGCTAAACCGAACCCTTTGTCTGCAGTGTCCCGAACCTTCACAGGCAAATTCAAGAGAATCACATCTCGGGCTATTTTAATATCAAAGCATTTTATAAGGAGACGTGGAAATCGTTTCCCTTTTCCAACAGTGTTGGCACATTGCCCTGTTTATTCTCCAGTTGGTATTTTTTGTACTTCTCAGGGATATATCAAAGTTTATGCAGTATGTGTAACTCGGAGGAGATGGAAAAGACATTGACAATATTAATTGTTTCATAAATAGTGGCCAATAGGATATGCTTTTTATACCCTTGGCTTAAAACCTGTTATTGAAAAACCAATACTCTGCCATTTGTTTATACTTTTCTTGGCATACAAGGCAGATATATTAGAGTGAATGAAGCTAATAAAAGGCTCCAGGCAGCATTTTCCACACTCAACTTTCAGGCATGGCCACTTTTTCAAAAGAGAACTGTCTTTTATTTTGGACCATTATAACCATTCTGCCTGTCTGTAAAAATGTATGAAGAACCAGAAATTACAAAGGACCAAACAGAAAGGACCCTTTGCTTTTAGGTGAGCACTTCTGCACACAAGCAATTCCACAGACTCCACAGACCTGCTTATGTAAGTACCTGCTGAGACAGAGGGATGAAGGGCTCCATGAGCCAACTCTGAGGCAAAGCTGCCTCAGAGGCAAAGGCTCAGAATAAAAAATACCTCTTGTATTCAGTGGTCTTATTTGGATACAAAAAGTTAGTCACAGAGCAGGAGGTCCTGAGCATGGAAAGAGGAGCTGCAACCAATCCCAAAGGCAGCACATGGCTGATAGTTTCAGACAAGGAAAACACTCTGCAAATTAATTACTGGAGATCTTGAAAAAGTTTTTCAGTCGAGCGATTCTAAAAGAGACTCTTGGGGAAACTGTTTGCACTGCAGTCATTTTACTCCTTGCAGTCATTTAATTTCTTTTACCCAGCATTTTACTCCCTGCAGGAAGGAAGAAGCAGGTAGGTCGTGATGGGTAACCTCCAGTTACCTGGTAGATTATGGTGGGTTTACCTCTGCTTTCATTTTTAAAACTATTTTAAAAGTGCTCTCTGCAGTGTCACATGCAAAAGAAATACAGCCCTTGTGCATCTTTTAAGCAGGAGTTTGAATGCTATTGTGTTCTGCTAAATTAGTTTATAATGTTAGGAAGATATATTAGCATAGCAGAAAGTGAGGAATGGAATGTGGAAAATTGAGAGAAAAAAGAAGGAAGAAAGTGCAATCTCACCATTCAGTATTTCTGGAAATCTCCTAAAAATTTGTGAAAATGTGCTATGCTTTTTTTTTTTTTCATAGAATGAAACAGCTCCACTGCAGCCTTGGGTCACTTCTGCAGGACACCGAGGGCAAAAATAATCCTTAAGGCATTTGCCATAGGGACTCCCAGGATTTTCCCTTGATCTGTGTGCACGAGGAATGTGAAGCTTGATGTCCTGGTTTTAAAAGCAGCTCTGCATGGATCATCTCCTACAACTTCAGGAACTTTCTATGCAGATACAAAGGTCTGGCAAAGGCACAGAATTCATTACCAGAGGGAACACTGAGGCATGGCCCTTTCTCTATTTCATTTCAGCTCCACAGTGGAGGAGGCTTTGCTCAGCAGCCATATTTATTCCAGACCTATTTGTTGCTCAGCCTACAGTAAATCAAGAGTATCTGACTTCTTTAGCATCTCTCAGGCCCAGACAGTTTTTAAGGACAGTCTTCAGAAAAGTAGAAGCCAGGTGAAGAACACAGAGGAAGAAAAGCCAGGGGCACTGGTGGAGGTCTGTGTGGCACCAGGTGTCAAAGCCAGGCAGTGCCCTGATTTTTTATTTTCCTCCCAGGCAGTGCACCCAGGGAGAGCCTCTGCACACCCAGACTTCAGAGGTACCTGGAATGGACTGTCAGGTGCCTACATGAGTGAAGAAAGCAGTAAGAGTAAACGATGACTGCAAGACACTTTCACTTATTGCATTTTATCCCAGTGATGCCTGCAGTAGTTGTACTTGGGACAAGATGAAAAAGGACCACTCTGAGTAGATTCCTCCACCCTAAATCTTCCTGTGATCAGCAGGAGTTGATCAGGTGGAGGGAAGAGCATTTGGGCCACCCAATAAAGAGTACATTTCAAAGAGCCTTGCTCTGCTGCAGTTTCAGCCCCAGAAGTGCCACAAGAAGTGATGTTCAAAGCACAGCCTTTCCCAGTTGCTCTGGAAGGCCAGCACAGAAACCAAGGGAGAATTTTTCTTCACCAGTGAAAAAGCAGATGTGATAACTGGCAGTCTCTGTGTAAAACATTTATCTTAGTCATGTTAATCTCACCACCAAGCTCTAATCTCCAGCTCCAGCACTAGGAACACAGTGCACACCACCCATGGCAGCAAGGCTGACACAGCAATACACTTCTGCCACTCACAACAGCTGTTGAGCTCATCTGAAACACCACAACCAAATCCCACTTCCAGCAATCCACGTGTTTGCCTTTCCCCTTAACCTGCCAATTCTAATGACCTGTAATTAAATAAGAGCCTTTCTCATGCTCCAGGTCTCCCTGCCCATCCTCCCTCCAAGGCTGTGGCTTTAATTTCACCCTTCCCACAGCAGCAGACTCTGAGGGCAGGCAACAGGGTTGTGAGTCATCAAATACTGTGGGAAGTAATGATGATCCAAAAAGCAAACGGAGGTGGGCAGTGAAGGAGAAATCACTTATGCAAATAGAAATGTTTTCAATAATGATCAACAGCATGAGAAAGAATATAGGAAAAATTAAATTAGGCAGAGGAGCTTCAATTTTAAAATGTTCCCTAAGTGCTAGAAATCTTCCCATCTTCATTTTTTCCCTTCAAACTCTGTCATTTGTACAGCCTATTAACCTTTAACTTTATGACTATCCTAACGTGAAATACTGGCAGCATTTAAGTCTGAGAATACTAGAGACCTGCCTTCCTGGTTGGCAACAAAGGTGAAGCACTTTCTTTTAAATCAGTCATTTTTAATATCAGTCATATACACTCAGCATCAGAGACACTATTTTTAGATTCACGTGCTGGTGTTACTTATAATAAATGCTCTACAGACTCCAGTTATCTGTCCTCAGAGGTCTTACAGTTTCCTTCTTGTCTGTCCTCTCTCAGTTGGTCACCCTAATTGTAGCCTTCAATTCTGCTCAAAAGCCAAAGAGAAAATTAAATTAAACCGCTTCCTTCCAACTCCCTCTTTCCTCTTCTTAAAAAGGCAACGTAAAATTAATTATTCGTGTTTACAGGAGCTGCTGGGGAGTCGAGCCCAGGACTTCGTTGTGTGAAGCACTGAACCACTGTTACTCCAGATATTTCTGCCCTGCAGACCTGGCAGTCTGGATGGGGCAGGTGAAGGAAGGGTGATTAAGTGACTTCCAAAAGGTGGTGAAGACGAAGTGGCTCCTGTGGACGGTGTGTGCTGGGGCCGTATCGATCCCACCTGCGGCAGGGGATGGAAGAGCTTTAGCACAGAGCTTGTGAGGTTTTAATTGTCACCATTATTTCAAACCATGAGAGTGACAAGGGCTGCTCAGACCTGAGGACAGGAACTTCTGCTGCTGGTGTCTAAATCTTAGCAATTAAACAGCACCTGGGGATGAGAGGGGATGATCTATTGGGAAGTTCCTCGATGGATGCCCCTCTGCCAGTGAGTGCATTCCTCGAGGGCTGGGCCTGGCCCTACTGTGGGGCATCACTGTGGCCTGGAAGAGCTTCCAGAAAGAACTCTCTCAGTTGGAAAGAACAGCCAAAGCTGTTACACTGATGGCTGAGAAAAACACTGCTTCAGAGCTGAACCACCAGCATTTATTTACACAAAACCTTCCCCTTTTCCCTTGCTCTTTCAGCAGACCTTCTAGAAGCTCAGCAGGGAGTCCTGAAACAGCACTTAAAAGCCAGTTTTCCAGATAGGAGTCTGTGTCTCTCTCCTTAATCAGAAAATATCCAGCCCCAAGAAGTGAGATGAGGAGCACAGTGGTCCCGACTGCCCATCCCTGCCCTGCACACCTCCCACGTGGCTCAGGGGCAGGAGGAAGCCCATGATTGTACAAACGTCCCTCTCTGTCACCTCTGAGGTGCAGTGCTCCCTTCCTGAGTGAAGGACATGGGCAAAGGCCTTGGAGCAGTGTCAGTCATGGAGTGTTTCAGGTGTACCAAAGGTTTGAACCAGGAGATTTTACTCTGATGCAGACTCTGTTCTGCACTTTCACTCTCTTGGGGAGTCTTCTGCTCTCAGGACTGTTCTCCTTAACCTGAAAAAGGTCTGGCTTCTTCCCCTCTCTCACTGAAACTGCAGGCTTGCTTTTGAGTAGAAGTGATCAGCCACCAGGCCAGGATGAGCGGGGGTTCTAGAAGGCATTTTGGCCATGAATCAAATTCAATCAAGGCAGATGAATATGTGGGATTTGAGCAGGGCTTGGCCAAAGGACGAAATGCAGAACTAAGCTTGCTCTTGCATCCTGTGTGAACCCTGTCTTAGAATGCTCCAGCCTGTCCTTTCTACTCATGTGGATGGATTTATAAGGTGGCAGAGGAAACAGGCAGCCTTTATGTTGGTGTCTACAGACACGTCTAGATTTTGCAACAGATTCTGTACAAAGCACCCATGACGTGTAGCCCCACAAGCTGTGCCAGCAGGCTGCATGGCACAGGGATTTCCCCAGGTGGCACCTCAGGTCCCTGCAGGGGCAGCTGGCACGTGCCACCACGTCTGGCACTGCCAACACACCCATGTGTGACTCTTCTCAGGACCCACAACACCTTCTGTTCCCATGGGGCCTGAGGAAAATCCCCAGAACTTCAGTGGGATTCATCCCTCTCCTCGTGGAGCTGCTTTTTGAAACTCCAGCTGGGTTTAGACACATGTTTGGTTTAGGAGTGCTCTTGGGTCCAACTGATTTTAATGTAACAATCAGATATTTAAAACTTAGCACGTGTTTAATTGCTGAGGGGAATCACAGCAGGCTGATGCTGGTGTCCCAAACCTGAAATCAGATGATCCCAAATTCTCCTTTTTTATTTTGCCAGTAGACAGTTTCCTAAAAGGAAGGGAAGTACAAATGAATTTGGAAGGGAAACTATGTAAAGCCTCTTGCTCGTTTTGCTCCTACTCTCAGGTATTTCATTTTCGGCATTTACCTAAAGTTTTCATCTTTCCAAGTCTTGTTTTATGGTTAGTATAAGGCCAGCCTGAAAGATAATATATTGTGACTGTTATATTATTTATTTCAAAGCCAAGTTATTGATTATTGCACGCTGAAAATGACAAATGGCACCTGAGAAAGGCACGGTCAGCGAGTTCTATTAAAGAAATGATAGTATTGCTCATGGATTGTTAAGAGGTTCAGTTTAGGTACTTTATAGGTTTATATCCATCACTATTTAATGACCAAATGATGAAAAATATGAGTCATGGGAACAATTTCTTTCTGTTGCAGTTTTATTTTTAAGCAGTTAGCAAAATAAGAGAAATTTTTGTGCTAAGGGTTTATGCACTCAGACCTTGTAGTAGGTAATCTAGGAATGAGCTTGATTATTTTAAAGGCAATGATTTAATACAGGTAACTATTGTTCACCTGGAGCACACTGGGGTGGATCAAATCCTTCCTGCGCAGCGCTGGTGCTCATGTGTTGGTGATGGGAAGCAGTCAGGGAGGCAGGGGGAGTGGGGGGGGTCCACTGAGTTACACACCCCACCAAGGAGCCCCACTGACTCCTCAGAGATCCCTGTCGTGGCCCAGTCCCAGGCCAAGGCACGGGGAGGTGCCCATTTCCCCAGTGAGCCCCTGACATCATGGTCTCACCAGGCAAGGCAGAGCAGTTCAGGGATGGATCACCTTGGAAGAGCAAACAGACATTAGTGAGTGGGAACTCAACTCAAGGCAGTCCCAGTGCCCCTGGTGACCCTGGTGTCGCTGGTTCTCCTTCCCAAAGGGAGCCAGCGTGGGTTTGGGCCTATTTTCCCCATATTTAACCCCACGAGCTCAAGCTGGAAGCCCAGCAAGCGTTATTTTTTGTTTGTCACAGGTATGAAAGCCTCTCTTTTCACTCTTGTTCTCCCCGAGCCATCTGTTCGGGACACTATCAAAATGATGGCAATTAGGGATAAGAGCTAATAAGGCTCCAACCTGCACGCTGAGAAATGCCATTTAATCACTGTTGGCTTGACTGGCAAACAAGGAGCAGCATCCGACCGGACAAGGGTGATAAAACTCCCATTCCAGCTCGAATGAAGAGCCCAGCTGCAGTGTTTGCCACCGTGAATTGTAGCTGCAAGACCTGGAATCTGGCCTAAAGAGCTGATATAAATCCAGCAAAATAAATCTTGCCCTACTGCCTGTGGTTTTTCACACCGCCTTAACTCAACTCTTTTACCTAATCCCTGACCTTCCTTTGCAATTTGTCATGTTTCCCAGGTAAAACTCGGGGTGTTCGTCAGCGGGAGGCAGAGCTGGGAGCACCGGGGAGTTCACGGTTTCTCCCGAGGGAGGTAAACTGGGCTGTGCCAGGGCACGCTGGTGGGAAACCTTTGGCAAGCCCAGGGATGCTCTGCACTTAATTTCACAGTGGCAGGAGCATCACTCTATTTTCTCCTCGTGCATTCTGAGGCAAAAATGAACGCTGTGAAATCGCGCCCAGAAAGCAGGAGGAGGGTGGAAGGTGCTCCCAAGTCCAACAGCTCCAGGGAAGATTCCCAGCTCCAGAGCAGCTGC